>NC_136503.1:39131968-39309468 GCF_053919585.1 Euprymna scolopes
GCCTTGGATTTTTGTTAAATTTTGCACAAACATTAGTCATGGTGAAAGTAAATTTGGGAGACCCCGCATGCTTGCCTTGTTTATTTTAACATGCATTATTTTTTATATATGCATGCTAGTAGTTTTACCTGACATTGCTTAGGGCAAAAGTAAGCTATGTCTATTAAATCCTCTCTCTCTCTCTCTCTCTCTCTCTCTCTCAAAACCTCTTTCTCCTCCGCCCAGCCCATTCCTCTAACTGGATATACACACTGAGAGAACTTGAATGCCTACTAGACATTGTCTTCAAGTGTCTAAATGGTATAGGGGTTTGTCAGGTCAACCCGGCATCACTATACTTTTCACTACAAGTAAACCCTGACTAAATATTCAGAATCACATAGTATTCGCAGCCCAAATAATATCTCTATATGGATAATCCACAAGAAATAGTGCAATTTCTCCAAGTGATGTTACCTCAAGTAACAGCATGACGCTGAGTACTCTACCAGACTAGATGAATTTTTGTCCTGAAATCCAGTAAGACCAAGACATCACAAGAAAGATACTATAACATAATTAAACGGTCATTTGAGGAGAGGAAAATTGTTCTCAACTTCTTTACTCACTCAGTGTTTGAGAGATCAAGATGTATATATACTAGCAGGCCACTCGGTATTGCCTGATCATAAAATATGCTTAAATATGATATTTTGATTAATGCAGATTTCGTATTATATTATATTGGTCCCAATATATAACGATTTAAAAAGTTTAAAAAAAAAAAAAAATGACTTGTGTGCCACCACCGAGAATCAAAACCAAAACGTTTAGCTTACGATTTACTTTTTCCTTTGACGTTAATGTCGGAACTATGAAAACTTGTTTGCAAGCCCCCCCCCCCCAACACAAAAAAAACTGGATTCATTATCTGAAACATTTTGTTCATTTATTTAAGAGAACTAGTGTTTGATCAACACTGCTAAGGTACCATGATTTAATATACTGTTTTGTTTTTAAATCCCCGAAACAGTGTTTCATGGTAAACAACTGATGATCTCTGAAAACTTTAGACTATCGTGAGTTCTAAAAGCAAGTTGATTCAGCGATTGCAGGAGATTAAATGACTTGCTGACAAAATAATTTTTCAACAAAGGACTAAAATTTAAATTTTTAAGAACTTTTGTATAGTTTTCAAGGTGAAAAAAAAAAAGCTTACAAAACTATATATATATATATATATATATATATATATATATATATATAAACAGCAAATAGTTAAAAACACTTAATTTGAAAAGGAAACACTAAATAAGTGGATAGTCCTATAGTTTTATTATCTCTCTCTCTCTCTCTCTCTATATATATATATATATATATATATATATATATATATATATATATACTAGCAAAAGTACCCGTCATTGACTGGGTTAAAAAATAGCCTACAGAAAATGGACTCTGATTTATGAAAGTATGATAGGTTATGAAAAGGAAGGGTTGTAAAGAGATAGCTTCGAATTTGGGGGTATCAAAACCAAAGCAAAATATGATGAAAGTAAAAATAAAATAGATAAGCCCCATAATTTATTATACCATACCTGTTTACACTGAAACACTTATCACAATATTCTGGCGATCTATATTAAAAAACCTTGTTAAACTTTGTGACATATTTCCATTCTATGGAGGTCAGGTGTGAACGAACACCCCCATAATTTTATTATACCATATTTCTTCAAACTGAAACATAATTATCAACGTATACTTATGCAGATAGATATGAAAAGTCTTTATTAAAGTTTGTGACTATTTCCATTCTATGGAGGCCAGGCGCGAACGCAGACCCTACAATTTTATTATACCATCCCTATTTAAGTTAAAACATACTTATCAAAATATTATTATGTACATCTATATCAAAAACACTTGTAAACGTTTTTTTTTTTTTTTTTTTTTTAATTTTTAAATTTTTTATTTCCATACTTTGTGGACCAGGTGCGAACGCAGACCCCACAATTTTAATGAACCAGAGTTCTGCCAGATCAAATATACCCATTCCTGTGTCTCGATACATCTTCTATCATATGTAATCAGTTTTTTTAAATAGTCAACAATATAGGAGCCTATTCGTGACAAGACACACACACACACACACACACACAGACATTCAGCTTTATATATATATATATATATATATATATATATATATATATATATATATACACACACACACAGAGGGTGTTCCAAAAGAAGCTGACGGATTTTAAATTTGATTAACCTCCTCAATCTTTAAGTTATGCTTACCAATTTTCATATGTAGGTAGATGAGCCTCTCCGTGATTTTTTGAGATATAGTAAGATATCATAGTCTACTTATTCTACTTTTATTTACACAACTTAATCTAAGGTATGTTTTTCACAAGGTCTAATTTTAGTTATGAAAAATGATATTGCTCAAATGTCCACCATTTTCATTTTCACACTCTTGAGCTCTCTGCAGGGCATTGTCCAGCACATCACTTAATGTTTCAGGGCTTATGGCCCTAATTTCCTCTTCTATATTGTTTTTAAGGGCATTTATTGTGGCTGGTTTTATTGCATTGGGAGTAGGAGAATTTCTTGTTGAAGTTTCGTAGAAATTCTCTTTGAGTTTCTGATATTGACTCATTCAACCGAAAATACGACTCTACGATAAATATCCACTCCTCGGTAGTGTAACAACTCTAGATGATCTTTTGAATATAAAAAATTAAGAAAGTTATACATTTTTTTTAACTATCAGCTTCTTTTGGGACATCCTATATATATATATATATATATATATATATATATATATGTGTGTGTGTGTGTAAACTGGCATAAGTCATTGTGCATCTGAGTTGATTTAAAATTTTCAAACTTCTGCTCTTTTGAAATTCGCTATGTTAAATTTGCATTATTTATAAAGTACTGATAGAGCTACTTGGCATTACCCAGAACAGAAGTGTAACATTTTTAATAAAACTTCTATCCCTTTACCCCTCTATTTCCCTGTTTTCCCCCATTCTTCTCTTTGGATACATGCAGACAATCTCTTTATATATTCTTTTAAGGAATGAGTCAGCTTAAGGGAAGAACTTCTTTATACAGAAAATCAATTAATTTCCTTTAGTAAGTAAAATGGCTGCAAAAACCACAATCCTCTCTTGAAAAAAATCTTTGGTTTGGGATCAAAAGATGATTAAATTTTTCTCGATTTTTAGATATTTATCTAGAGCAATGCCGATCAAGAATAGCCCAACTTTGTGGGTCTTTGTTTTGTAGGCTTTTACTTTTAGCTGGACACGGACACACACACACACACACACACACACAACATCCTTTTATATGATAGACTAGGGGTGGGGCTTTGCCTGGTCATAAAAAACAAGCAAAAAAGAGGGGAGAGGGAGCAAAATTTTTAAGCAAGAAAAAAAATAGAGAAAGAAAATTGACGCATGTCGGGTGCAAACTTTCATAACTCTAGTTAGTAAGGGAACACCTTAATGATGGGACCACAAGGACACATGTTATAACACCACAAATTTAGCTATTTAAAACTGAAGAACATAATGACGTTTAGCACATATGTGGTTTGTAAACTGGGTTGAAAGCAGTTTTTATTTGATCGCCCCTTCTCATCAAAGAAAATGACATTTCTACACAAAATAATTGGCAATTTTTTCCAATCTTGAAATTTTTTGCCTGAGAGATCGTTCTTTCTAATGATACTGTTTGTGCCTGTATTATATGGATGACAAAAGTTTTTAGCAGACTTACGAACACACACACACACACATTTGAGATTAATAGATAGATTTAATTTATTGAATAAATGCTTTTGTCTTAATAGAAGAAAGGCAACATTTTCTGTCAGCATTTCTGCTCTGTGTAACAGCCTGCCAGAGGAGATTGCAACGATGGCTACCATATCCAAGTTTAAGGTGACCATAGATAAATATTCAGACTTTATTAATGTGAATGTAAATATCTCCTGCCTGTCTCTTTGCATGGCTTGTTGCACTTTATTTATCAAATATAATTTGCTGTAATTTCTCATCACTTATTTATATGTTAACTATAATTTGGGGTTCTTTTTTTTTTTTTTTAAATCTAATAATTCTATCTTTAATGTTGTATTTTGTATATTTTAAAGTTAATTAAAAAAGAAACAAGACTTTTCTTTTAAACAATATTTAAGACTAGTGAAAAGAATGGATGAGATTGCTTGTAGAACAGTTGAGGTAGCAGGGTCAGCTGGTAGAGGTAAATCAAGAAAAACATGGGAGGAAATTATATTTGATAAATAAGGTCTGTGAAAATTCAACAGCACTTTCTACATCAATCCTTATAATTTATTGTTAAAAATATTCTTATTAAAATAAATGTCTATCAGAGCCAATGCTGTTTTTTGTATTTGTGCAAAATATGAACTGTTCTGAAATAATTGTTATTATTTAGAAACTCATTCTTGGAGGAGGGGGAGCATATTGTAACTATTCTGTACTTTCACCTAACAATTTAATTAAAAAAATTAAAAAAAAAAAAAAGAAAAAGATAGTGTAAAAATGGAATTGAACTTGAAAATCCTCTCTAAAAAATAATGTCGTCCATATTCTGTATAAGTACAAAAAAAAATGACACATCAATGAAACTAATTTTGATATGAATTTATTTTCAATTGTTCTAGTCGACCGAGTGACGATTTGATTTTGGAACAATTCATTTTAAAATAAAGTGATTTCTTTTTTTCCTGAGCAGCATAAGATTAATCAACATCTTGGCTGATCGGAGGATCTTTATTTATTTAATATGAAAAGTGATAATGTACGAAACTGAAATAGCTTAGCGTATTATCTATATCATATTTTTCTTTGTCTGTCCGTCCGTCCATCACAATTTTCTCAAATACTACTAGAGCAATCTGACTAGAAATTTTGTGTGGACCTTTATGATAACATGCCCTGAAGTAAGTATTATAGTATTTGTTCAGTGTATGATTACTATGGTGAGGGCTATGACAAGAGAATATTCTTTTCATTATTTTGACTCTCGAGTATATATCAGTCAATTTCTTCTATGTTTTTAGATAGTGATGTGGTTCTCGATTGATTAACTGTGTCGGATATATACTTGAGTAAAAAAAATAAGAATATTCTGTTGTCATAGCCGTAATGATTACGGATTAATAGGATTAGTCACTAAAATACCACATTTACTCTAGAAATTTCTTAGAAACTACTGGCCAATTTGGCTGTAATTTTGTATAGACCTTTTAAATGATAAGGTGCAGCGAATAAGTATTATGCTATCCATTCGATTCAAAATTCGTGAGATAAATAGGATTAATATTTATTGCAAAAATTAG
Organism: Euprymna scolopes; assembly: GCF_053919585.1. NCBI lineage: Eukaryota > Metazoa > Mollusca > Cephalopoda > Sepiida > Sepiolidae > Euprymna > Euprymna scolopes. The sequence continues at coordinate 39,137,337 of NC_136503.1, forward strand.
CACAAATTTAGACATATGCAACCATCAATTTGACATAAAGCACTCATTCTAAGTCAGTTTTTTTGGCCGTTTTGTACTGGCAAAAAGTTTAGTTATATAATAAAATGAAAATTAGTAAAAAGGATTATTTGGAAACAAGTTTTTATTTATGTACTAATGTGCCACCACTTATCTAGCCCTAAAGGCCACTCAAGGATGGGGGTTAATTAGTTCAAGTAGATAAGGCAACACCTTGAACAATGGTTGAAACGGTAGAAATTGATTGAGAGGACAGCTCAACAAGAATTTAACATTTCACCTGTTGTAGTTAGCTGGGAAACAACCCTCTGGTATTGTGCGAAAAGTATAATATCCAATACTTCAAATATTACCACTTCTACTACTACTACTACTACTACTACTTGTGCCCACACAGATGTATATGTTGTTACACTAGTTTGTGACACACTTAAGAGGATTGCATGGCACGCTAATAAAATGAAACTCCATACCGAGAAGTAGACAGAAATGCATGTCAGGAATAACTAGTTCAAACAAATACCATGAATAAAGATCTAAACATATTTAGAACTGACACTTAAAAACTTTTCTCAAAATAACTGGATTCACCATTAAATAACCTGAAACGGGTAGATAGGCTGTAAAACAAAAACACTAAACTTGTACTGACAAATCTGAATAGTACTTTCTCTAAAATATACGTCATCATAGAAATCACCTTTTAATTGTATTCCACCCATCTACTGTCGCCAATTGTGTAAGTCTTCCTGTTGAAAGCAACTGCTTGTTTCAGGTTATTTGTTTATGCTAGCTCTACTAATAACAAAGCGATATAGTTGCCTGTTGTGGTGAGCAGCTCTCGCTTACCACGCAATACACATTGTAACATTGGATTTCACTTGGGCCTTTAAAGCTTATGACGTCATGCAGTGATGCCAAAATTTTAGGATTTTCTCTTGAATATTTACTTCTCTCTCTCTCTTTCTCTCTCTCTCTCTCACTCACTCACACAATTACTTATCATTCCAAAAAGCAAGATGTAATTAATTCACACTTAAAGTTTTTTTTGTTTTTTTTTTATAAATACTTGACTTAGCCTTATATATCTCTCACACGCACATATTATTTTATATACACACGTAAAATGTTATAAGGAGATATATTTTATGTATCGATTTTCAGTATTACTTCAACAGTGCTCAACTGCTCAATTACATGAGTAGAGTAAGGTATTGTGAAAAAAAAAAAATGACAATTAAGCTACACAGAATTTTTGCGTTTCATTCATGTAGTGAATTATCAGGCTTAAAATGCCTGACAGTCCCTGTGGGGATGAAACGTGGAAGATTCTGTGTAGCTTAATTGCCATATATTTTCATAATTTATACATGGTATGGTCTGGGGGGGTACTTTAATTTTTATTTTGTGTATTTTTTTTTTTTTTAAATAAGATTTTTCAAGGTAAACATAATTATTACAATATCACTTTTTCATCAAATTATTAATTGAACCACATAGTTATAAAATTATAACTAATTCTCTTAAAGTAATGCTGTTTTAATATATAATTATAATCATGTTGATACACCGCATTAAACCTGGTCAATACTAAATGGGTGACCATTTGGGACTTCCAGATGCTGTAAGTGCTCTCCGCTTATCTCAGCATTGTTTGTTTTCAGTCGTCCTGGACTTCTTCTTGCCATTGGACTTGGACAGTGGCGATTCAGGAGAGGTGCGGTTGGAGATTGCACAAACCTTGCCTCACATTTGCATGTACAGTTGCCCCATCAGGGGCTATCCTTTGTCTTTCAAGACTGAACGGAGGCATCAGGTTGATGATTAGATCTAAATAGCTTCCCAAACTTTGAATCTTAACTACAGTGGCCTTTTGGTCAAGATCAAAGTGTAGCATCTGTTCCGGCAGATACTGCAAGCAAAGACCATATGTGGGGGCGACCCCACATATAAGACCTTTGTCAATGTAGGGGCAACCCTTCATACCAATTGTCACTATCCAGCTCCCCTACTCCCCGGGGAGTTGGTCCCCATTTCCCCTTCACTCCTCACATTAAAAATCGGCCTTGTGCCTAATTTGCTCGGTGGGGGAGCAAATAAATACCATCTGTTCTTCAGATGCTGCACTTCATTTTCTTGTTCTCTTTCTGTGGAGGAGAAATTCTTCACGACTGAGACAATTTTTATTTTTGTACCTTTTCTCCACGTTAAAAAACGACCCTGGTGTCTAACTCTGTCCCGTGGGGAGGCATAGTAAATAGGTACAGAAGGATTTTTTAAAGAATTTCAAAGCCAGTTTAAATGACTGTCTATTTGTCAGTTAAAATGCTTCCAAATTCCTTTCAAAAACTAATTCATTTTTTTTAACTATTAAAAAGGGATCAAAATGACTGGCTTGTTTATAAATAAGCAGAAATGTTTTCTGGAGGATTTCATTTCGAAATTTTATTTAAACAGAATTTTTAAAGTTGATTTTAGTACATGCCACTTGCATTTTGTTTTTTTTGTTTTTTGTTTCAATGGATGATTGATTAATAGTATATATAAAAATTATGAAAGTCACTTACAATTGCAAAACACGAGATAATATTTACTATATATGTGTGTGTGTGGTTTGGGGTAAAATATGCTTATTCAATTATATTTCACCCTTTATTTATACCAATCCTGTAATTTATGGAGCTCGCTGTAACTACAGAGCATATACAAATAAATGACAAAAAGTCTATATTCTAAATTCCAAGATGTATTTCTTTCATGTTAAAATGTTCAATTTTTGACGGCACCTGTTTCATAGTGCAAAAGCAATCATATAATTAGGCCAATTTTTTAATATTCTCCGCCCTGACTCATCAAAAGATTAAAAACTCCTTTTTCTATAATATAAATCTCACCTGTCTGTTTAAATGTATGTATGTTTGTATGTCTGGCTAAAACTTTTGACAGGTGACTGATTTTCACGAAGATCAGTATCGTTTTGAAGCTCGGCCCTTTGGATGACAAAAATCGAAAAATTGGCTAAAAACATTCATTCCTTCACCTTCAACTGACCATTTTTCTACAGGGAGGGGTTGCTTTATTTTGCCGATATTTTTGAAAGTCATCCCCCTCTTTTCGATTGACTAGCCTTAATTTAAACATTCATCACTTCTGGTTTGGCGATGGGCGCAACAGCAAAGACATCACATTTTTTTCTCACATTCTTTTCCTCCTTCGCAGTACGGGTTCGAGCTTGCTTGCCTACTGCCACTTTTTTTTTTTTTTTTTCTCTCTCTCAGCACACACCTCCCAAACACCCGGGCAACGCCTGGCACCCAGGCTAGTTAACTATAAAAGAAAATAAAAAAAATCAAATAAAAATTAAAGATGGTGTAAAGAGCATAAAACACAATTGCAACTATTCTTCCAATCTTTTTACTTCCTTTTTATCCTTAATGAGTTCTAATTCTTCCGATGTGTCAGGGTGGAAATTATTAAATCTATGACCTAATAGATATGATTGTTTCTGCACTATGAAACAGGTGCTGTCAAGAATTGAATATTTTAGCATGCTGAAAGAAATAAGCGGTTAGATGAACAACATCTTAGAATTTGGGATATAGATTTTTGGCCATTTATTTATTTATATATTTTTTATTAGCGATTCTGTGGTATTTAATTGTTATGCTTGCCTGAGCATTGAGGAGTTACCTGCCCTTGGTTTATTTATGTCGCCCTTTTTATTTGGGACATATTTTTTGTTATCATTAATTTTATGTATTAAACATATATAAATTCAAGGATAATAGAGTATTGTGTAAAATATATTTTCAAAATTATGATTAAAAAGTTCCACTACTTTCTAGATATTGGAAAGAGTATTATTATGATTAAAAAGAAGCGTAGATAATCATATATACGTGAACAGATGTTTATTTTCATATTTTTATGATTCAGCAAAAACTGAAGGATGTCCTTTAAATCCCGGATTTTTCAAAGAAAATATTCTGATGATTTTCCCTGTTGCAGAGTTTCCAAAATTAAGCTGTTTTTAAAAAAGTTTTCATGAATATTTTTATGTTTTCCATAAGAGCTCCGCGGGTCAGATTCAAGACTTTGGCATGCTGGGTCTGGCTCGTGGCCATAGTTTGGAAACCTCTGCAGTAAAGTATAAAATTATATACAAACATTTTAAACTGACAGATATATTACAAAACAAAAATACAGTTACTGCTCATCATTAGTCCGTCCCAAACTTATATCCCATTAAACTGCCACAATTTTTAATTCACTAATAGTTAAAAAAAAAAAAAAAAATTGTATGTCATAAAATGCATACTTTATTGAATAAACGTGGCAAATTTCATTAAAGTATAACTATTCTTTATTTTATTTGATTTAAAAAAATTTTTAAATGGAAATAAAAATATTTACATTTGTTTTTCTGATCGAGTCCTGATTTCCAATGTTGAAATTTGATAATTGAAGAAAACCAGAAAAGTATACCCATGAAATATTAAAAAATTTTTTTTTTTTGCCGATATATTCTAATGCAGAGACAAACAGTTTATATTTGGATATCTTTATAATTTTTTTTTATATACTTTTATACCATTGTTCCTATTTACTTGCCTCCCCACGAGGGCAGATTATGACGCAAGGTTGGTTTTTAATTCGGAGAAAATCCAGATCCCCCAAAAGGGGCAAGATAAAAATTGTCTCGGTAATGAAGGATTTCTCCTCCATTGACGGAGTACAGAAAAGATGAAGTGTAGCATCAGGACAGATACTACATTGTGATCTTGGCCCGAAGGCCAAATTCGAGGCGTTATTACCATTGTTCTCAGATATTTTATTTAACGACAATTTAAAAGTTCACCTGCCTAAATGTTTGTATATTTATACTATATAGACATAAGTTTTATGCTTCATCACTCTGCCTTATATATACACATCGCGCATATATAACCTATATATTTTTCTCTTTCCCACTTCTTGCAGTTGTCAACTGCATTAGAGTTTACTGAATCCACTGACACTCAACGCTGCTCCGATAGCCCTCCGATTCCAGCTGTGAGTTGGTCCTCATTGATTATTGCATCTTCCTTACAGGCTTAATAGAATCCAGTTCTATTAATGTCACAATGGCTAAACTTAAGCTTTCTCTGCTGCAGCATTTGTCTGATTGCAGTGGCATTTTCTTGTATTTGCTAATAATGTAACAGTGTTCCATATCTACTGCTTTCCCAGTGTTACTGCTGTTTTCTTTTTTCTTTCTCTCTCTTTCTCTCCCTCTTTTCTCTCTCCTCTCTCTCCCTCTTTTCTCTCTTCTCTCTCTCCCTCTTTTCTCTCTCCTCTCTCTCCCTCTTTTCTCTCTCCTCTCTCTCCCCTCTCCTCTCTCTCCCTCTTTTCTCTCTCCTCTCTCTCCCTCTTTTCTCTCTCCTCTCTCTCCCTCTTTTCTCTCTCCTCTCTCTCCCTCTTTTCTCTCTCCTCTCTCTCCCTCTTTTCTCTCTCCTCTCTCTTCCTCTTTTCTCTCTCCTCTCTCTCCCTCTTTTCTCTCTCCTCTCTCTCCCTCTTTTCTCTCTCCTCTCTCTCCCTCTTTTCTCTCTCCTCTCTCTCCCTCTTTTCTCTCTCCTCTCTCTCCCTCTTTTCTCTCTCCTCTCTCTCCCTCTTTTCTCTCTCCTCTCTCTCCCTCTTTTCTCTCTCCTCTCTCTCCCTCTTTTCTCTCTCCTCTCTCTCCCTCTTTTCTCTCTCCTCTCTCTCCCTCTTTTCTCTCTCCTCTCTCTCCCTCTTTTCTCTCTCCTCTCTCTCCCTCTTTTCTCTCTCCTCTCTCTCCCTCTTTTCTCTCTCCTCTCTCTCCCTCTTTTCTCTCTCCTCTCTCTCCCTCTTTTCTCTCTCCTCTCTCTCCCTCTTTTCTCTCTCCTCTCTCTCCCTCTTTTCTCTCTCCTCTCTCTCCCTCTTTTCTCTCTCCTCTCTCTCCCTCTTTTCTCTCTCCTCTCTCTCCCTCTTTTCTCTCTCCTCTCTCTCCCTCTTTTCTCTCTCCTCTCTCTCCCTCTTTTCTCTCTCCTCTCTCTCCCTCTTTTCTCTCTCCTCTCTCTCCCTCTTTTCTCTCTCCTCTCTCTCCCTCTTTTCTCTCTCCTCTCTCTCCCTCTTTTCTCTCTCCTCTCTCTCCCTCTTTTCTCTCTCTTTTCTCTCTCTCTTTTCTCTCTTTTCTCTCTCTCTCTTTTCTCTCCTTTGCCTCCATCTTTATCGTTTTTCTATTGTCATCCTCTCTCTTTCTAGCCATTTACACATCATTAAAAAAATTTTTTTAACATAAAACTAGGAAATACTTAAAATAATACTTACAAATGTGGGTATAAATTCACATGTACAGGAATCAACCTCTAAATTAATTAGCTGCTACTAGACCCAACAGGTAATCATATAGGTTATATTTGGTTTAATAGAAAATAGTTTTTAAAATAAGTGATCAAATTTGTGATTAACCCTAACCCACGTCGTTTCTTTGTGTATCTATCGATAATGGTGAGCTTTGTTCAGCCTGCATCAACAAGTCATTATTTCACTCTGGATCACCTCTTCAGAGCCACTATTCCATTCAATGCGTTCAACTATTAATTTAATAGGATGAACTGCACTCTCAAACCTCAGTTGTGCAACTAATATCAGAGAAGGATAAACAGAAAATAACACCAGTCTTTCTCTTATACCAACGTTGCCTCTGGTATTGTTTCCAATTGTCCTGGACTCTAGCAATATCCGTCTCAGAAGAGATGTGGTTGGGCATTTTACGATCTTTGTTTTATAATAAACTCCTTGGGTATGCAACTTTTACAGCAGGTATCCATTGTTTCTCAAGCTCGAAAAAGTTTTTAATCTTACATTTGGTTAATCAATCTGTATCTTGGTTCTGCTTTAGAAATGAATTTGTCTTTATTTTTACTAGTCTGTTGCCATGCTTATTCACTATTCCATATTCCATATATATTCATATAATTGCTTGCATGTATTTTTATCTCCCATCAAATTAAACCCAGAAAAAAAACAATTGCTAATATCAAAATTGTTATCATTTCACTTTTTTCTTTTAAGAAATTAGGAAGATGTTATCCTTTTTTTTTCCTTTTTCCTTTTTTTTATAAAATTATAATTTATATGGTATGATTCGATTTACTAGGAGAAAAAGGAAAAAAAGAAAAAGCCTTTGGAATGTCTTATTTTCATTAAAATGACTGGCCTTAAATAAGAATGGAGGCCTCTGTCGGCTGATGAAATCTTTTTAGATTGAAACAGTAAATTTATTGTAGTGACAAATTTTGCTATGATAAGGTGCTGCAAACTAATTATGGTATCCATTTGATGCACAGTTAAGGATTAAGAGATTAGTATTTAATGCAAAACGATATTCAACCATCAATTTCACAGAAAGCACTCGATCTAAGTCAATAGACCAAACAAAAATCTTGTGTATGTATGTATGTATGTATGTATATATATATATATATATATATATATAATTTTTACAATAATGTAAAGTTTGCATTCAAATCAAATATAAATAAATCGTTTGTGACATAATTATGGATTAGACAAACAATATTAAAAATTTTGTAAAATTTAATGTGTTTACTTAGCCACAAATTAACCATATTAGATTTTTTCATGTCCATCCAATAAAATCGTTTACAATAGGTATTGTTTTGGTATTAAATAACCAAAACTGAGTTAATATTCTGTTCCTCATTTAGAGACCCCTCACCCGAAGTTAGTTTCAGGGAGGAGGTGCTGTACCCTAAATTACAGGACACAAACTGGATAAAAACACATCGCTCATCACTACTGAAAGGTCAGGTTGGATTTCCTCTCGATAAGCGTTTGTATTAAATGCTATTATGTTATTATTAATGTTAGTATGAATTCACATTTTGAGTCTGACATTTTTAAAAGGGGATGAGGATATCATTTTGCTGCATAACAGGATTCACGGTTTAAATAAGGTTGAGAATCACTACTGTAAAATAAACAAATTTGACTTGTGTTTCTGAATTTTTGAGATGAGGATTGGTTATTTGTATTATTTGGATTCTTCAGATTACTGTTCTCATCTTGAGTGTCAGTTTCACATTTTAGTCAAATAACCTCCGACCTTCTTCAGATGTATCTTTTCAAACTCGGGGAATTTTCCTATCGAATTCGGAATCTGTATGGAATTTTGAACGGAGCCTTTTATTTACTTCACGGAGGTAAAATGCTATCATCCCATCAGTCATGACTGGATAAAGTAATATAAGTAATTCACAATTATATTTTTTGGTTGCCCACACTGAGGATTGAACCTTTAAGAGAATATCACTTTACAATTGAATTTTTTTTCAAGTGCTGTAACCATTGCGGCATGGGTCCCTGTGGATTCCGGAGTTTGACAGAAAGTTTCTCAGAGTTTGAAAAGATACACCTGAAGAAGGTCGGAGGTTACATCGACCGAAACGTTGTGATACTGATGCTCAAGATAAGAACAGTAGCCAAAGAATCCAAAAAAATACAAATCTGACTATTAACTCATGAAAAGGGTTTATATTCAAAATGCTCTACGCATGCTTGCTCTTGACATACATACTCCCCACTAACCTCCCCACTAACCTGACAAGCAACAAAATTCCACCCCTTCATTATTCAGGTCCGTAAATGCTGCAAAGTTTCTTCTCTCAGACTGTTCAACTTTGGAATTCCCTCCCTGAAATCTATAGTCATGAAAAAAAATTGCAAAATGCAACAAACTATGTGGAGCAATATACGATATTCACACGTTTATATGAATGTTTGTCCAAGGCCACTTTTAACCTGGATATGGTAGGAATTGTTATAACCTTCTGTGCCACGCGGTTCCATGGAGACTAAACCTAAATTTTTATCATCAAGCATTTAAGCTTTTCTTTTATATATTTAATGCTCTGGAAGCAAATAATATTTTACAAGTGTCACGTTTTTTTTGTCTCCATTATATTTCTATGAAAATAAATGCATACTTGAATGTATTGAGGCTTGCAAAGACATGTTTCTTTGCTCTACTGGCCTTTTGTGTGAGCTATATATATATATATATATATATATATATATATATATATATATATATTTTAAATTGATTTATTGTTTGTATGTATTATGGACTAGTCGAAGTACCTGATGTTGGTTCCAGGTGGTAGATTTGTAGAAAAGAATAGAAATTATTCACCAAAAGCCTGTGTCCTACTTTGTTTGGATTTGGGGGAGCGGGGATACTTTATCAAATAAGATTGTACTGTTATACCTTGATACAATCTAATCTAATAAGCTGTGTTCCCTTTTAGCAATGCCGTAAAACTAATAAAAGAAATGTTCAATTAGAGAGTTGAGTGTATAATCGCTTTCAGGTATTCTTATAGAATTTTAAGTTTTAAATCATTTTCTATTTTTTTTTTCTCTTTATTTCAGACTAGTGGGGATCCAGGGCGAGGGGTGGGGGATAGTACTGGAAGGAAAATGCTTGATATGAATAAAATTTTTCAATATAAACAAAACAAAGTCACATGTCCTGCATTAACCCTATAACTAACCGAAAGTCTGGATAACGGTACTTGTACTAAACAAACCCATAATTTCTGTAAATATGTGTCCGGAATTGCTATGAAGAGCATACAAAGCAGAATTCTTTATGCAGTTTTTGATTACTAAAATAGAAAGAAAATTTACTTTATATATATTTTATATTATTAGTAGGGCTACTTGGTATTGCCCGGGGCAAAAATGTGATGTATTTCTATTAAAACTTCTATCTCTTCTGTATCTTTCTTTACCCCTCCCTCTCCTGATCCCCTTATTCATCTCCACCCAACCCATACCCATTTCTAAACACACACAAACTTTCTCATGTAGATTCCTTTAAGGATTGAGTTGGCATAAGGGAATAACCGCCTTGAAAAAATAATCAGTTACTTCCTTTTAGTTAATGGTTGAAAAACAGATTCCTTGCCTGACAAATCTGCACTAGTTTAGTCTAAGAATGAATATTCTTTTTTTAATTTTAGATCTTATTCATCCAAAGCAACACCAATCAAGAAAATACCAACTTTGTGGGTATTTGTTTTTTAGTTAATTTTTCTTTACTTTTAATGGAACATACATAAACACAGACAACTGCATTTTATATAATTAATGTAACAAGTAGAACCTCTTAGTTGGGCTAAACAGAAATAGAATAAAAGGTATCTTTGAGGGATGAAATCAAATCACAAGAAGGCCTATAGAGTTTGATTTCAACATCTGATATTTTCAAATGCCCGATTCCAGCTTCGTCTAAGAAATCAACTAGCACTAATTTATATAAACATAATCTAAATAAATATTAAGGCAAATGTTATTTAATAATTGTTTTTGTTGTTTTATGAGACTTCATTTCATTTTTCCAATTTTTCAAATAGCTCATTTGATATTCTGATCAAATGTGTGTAAAAGTTCTATACGGTTTTTGTTTCATATTTTTGCAAATATTTTCAATTTGATTCCTCAAACCATGATGGAGGTTAGTCTTGATGTGTTTTCATTTTATTTTACTTTTGTTTTTGTTTTTTAATGACTAGTATTTAATAACACTAAAATCATCTATGGTAATAAGATATCACAAACGTGATACAAATATGAAATATCTATTTTGTATTCAGCATGCATAATGTCGGGTTTGTTTTACGATACACATAAATTTGAAAAAGTTGTCAAAAAACAAATATATAACAAATAAATGTTATCAAAGGCAGATAAGTTACTTTTCTACCCAACTGGATAAGTGTTTTAGTGATTTTATTTAATGTAAAATGTTTATTCGGTTCGAAAATCATGCAGTGTTTATCGATATATTTGAAAAAGACAAATGGTGGCAAACTTCAAGTTTAATACATTAAGTTTGGCAAAATTAGTTCTAACTAAAAAAAATATGCAAATAGAAACCCACCCAATATATGTTACCGTGGCATATTGAGTGAGATTCTAACAGTATTTGTATAATTTTTTAATTTGAACTCATTTTCCCAAATTTAACGTATTCAACAGAGACCTTGCCACCATTTGTCAGGTGTTTTTTATCGTTTATATTGTTAGGAGTCTCAAACCCAACCCTTTATTATTATTACGGGGGGTACCGTGTTTGGACTCCAGCTAGGCTCTGGGACATAGTTGCTGATTCTGTTTTGAATGTTACTTTTCACTGCCTTCGTTCAGGATTGAACTCAGCACCTTTGGGTAACTGTAAATTTTGATACAAAGTCTAGGACCACTCGGCCATATGTCACTGGGACAATTCTTAGTTGGTTTTTGTTAATGTTAAACCTATGTTGTTATTCAAGGTTTTCTCTATCAGAGGTGTCCAAATTGCATATGCTTGGTTTGCTCGGTAGGTTATGTCCGAGCATGTGAGTTGTTTCTTTAAGTTTTCTCACTTTCCAGTGGGTCTCTCTATTTATTATTTTTACTTCATCCCATAGGGGGGCGATGGTCCTCCCTCTCCATCCAGACATGGTTGGCTATACCCGATTTTTCCGTCTCCCCTTTAGTTACCGCTTTTCGGTGTTCTTCCACCCTTACTTTAAGGGGGCAGCATGTTTCACCCTTGTAAATCTTTTTACAACTGCATGGGAAGGAATATATGCAGTTCTTGGTCATGTTCTCCATGCGGGGCTTCACTCGTACCAGGTGTCGTCTGAGTGTTGACTCGCTCTTGGATACCGTCCTGATGTTGTAGGAGGCCACATATTCTCTGAATCTTTTCGGAGATGCCTTGTATGTATGCTAGGCAGACCGTTGGAGGCTTTTGGGTTTCATTCTCCTCTCTTATACTATTAACACGTCTGGTGGATAGTATGCTATCGGGGTAGTTGTTACAACGGAGGGTATTCTTCAACCTGACCATTTCTTGGTGGTATGTAATGTTGTCGCTACTTATTGTCTCTGCTCGATGTTGTAAGCAGCGTGCGATTCCATGTTTGATATTGTATGGGTGATGGGAGTTGAAGTTAAGGTATTGTCCGGTGAAGGTAGGCTTGCGATATACGGATGTCTTAAACCCATGCTCTGTGCGTGATATGAGTATATCAAGGAAGGCCAGTTGGTTATCTTTTTCTTTCTCCATTGTGAACTGTATCGATAGTCTTATTGCGTTCAAATGGTCTAGGAGAGCCTGGATGTCTTCCTGATGGGGCCAGAGTATGAAGGTGTCATCAACGTATCTTAGCCACATGGTTGGCTTTAAGGGAGCTGAACCTAAGGCAATGTCTTCAAAGTATTCCATGTATATGTTTGCCATCACTGGTGATAATGGTGAGCCCATAGCTAGCCCCTCCTCTTGTCGATATAGGTCAGTACCCATTCTGAAGTAGGTTGTTTCTATGCAGAATGTCAGCATTTCCATTAAGTTTGGCAATGGTACACATGTGCGCTCTTCTATGGAGAGGTCCGCAGCTAGTTTGTCTTGAATTACTGCTAGTGCCCAGACAATTACTAAACATTTTACATTAAATAAAATCACTAAAAACTTATCCAGTTTGTTAGAAAATAACTTATTTGGCCTTTGATAACATTTATTTGTTATATATTTGTTTTTTGACAACTTTTTCGAATCTGTGTATAGTAATACAAACCTGATAATGTATAACGGATAATTCAATTCATTTTAAATTCAGTTCGATTAATTTGCTAAGGAATAAAACAATCGTACTTCAGTTGACATATAGAGAAAAATAGAAATTTATACAGAAAAGGATACAGTAGCCCTGTATCTGTTCAAATCCACCTTGAATTGCTGCATTGTGGTGCACTTATCTCCCTTAGAAGTCTATTTGAAGGTCCAGGGATCCTGAATGAAAAAACGGCCTTTTTTCAGTTCAATCAAGTGTTTCAATGGATACCACACAAACCTCCGACATATTCAACAAGATGGATAATTTGGACTTTAATAGAAGTTGGTTTTGCCAATATCTTCAAAACACTTTCAGTATTGTCTTGGTTGAAGTTTTAGTGCAATGTTATATGTGAGTGAATTCTGGATTTGCATAATTTAGGTTTTCAGGGGATGCAGAGAAATGATAGGGCTATGAGTCCGTGGATTTGTGGTGTGTCTTGATGGTTAGCGGTGTTGGCAGATTTATGACCATTCTTGAAAGTCTGTTCCAAGGTCCAGGGATTCTGATTAAGAAGGCATCCTTCCTTCAGTTCAATCAAAATCGACAGTGAAACAGATTCTTGTGCTGTTTGGTGCAGGAATGAATATTAGTTCCTGAGGTACATCATAATGACCATTGAGGAGATTTTAGGCCAAAATGTGATCAGCACATAATCATCGACACTAAAGAGAGAAAAGGTTAAGCTTTTTGAGGGTAGATCCCTAAATTGTTAGTCAAGTACTAGACTAGAATTTGGTTACTAGTTTCATAATTAATGTTATTAATGGTTGGGTGTTTGGTTTTCATGTAAATGGCTTAATGAATTTTAAATCTTTTTATGTGGATATGATCGTATTGTTTATGTGTTGGCAAAATGAGTTAATGTCAGAGATTGCAAGAAAGCATTATTTTAGTATAAACGATATACATTGTGCATAGAATTTTGATTTTTGAAGTGGACAGACATGTTTTTCATTATTCATACTATTTGAATTCATCGGACTACTGTTCTCATCAGGAGTGTGATTTTCACGTTTTGGTTGATATAACCTCCGACCTTCTTCAGATGTATCTTGGTGAACTCGGGAATGTTTCTGTAAACTTGGGAATTTGGACGGAATTTTGAGCAGAATCCTTTATTTGCTTTACGGAGGTAGTGTGCTCTTCTTCCATCAGCCATGACCCGCAAAGACTTGTGGTGCAGTGGTTAGAGTATTTGGAAAAATCAATTGTAAAAATTGATATTCTCCTGAAGATTGAAGGTTCAATCCTCAGTGTGGGCTACCATAAAATACAATGACGAATTACTTAGGACCTATATCCAGTCATGGCTGATGAAACAAGAGCACGCTACCCCCGTGAAGTAAATAAAGGATTTCACTCAAAATTCCATCCAAATTCCCGAGTTTGACAGAAACATTTCAGAGTTCGACAAGATACACCTGAAGAAGTTTGGGGGTAATATTGACCGAAATGTTGTGAAAATAACACTGAAGATGAGAACAGTAGTCCAAAGAATCCAAATAATATGAATAATCAATCCTCATCTCAAAAATTCAGAAACATGTTTTTCATTACTCTTTCGATTGCAACATTTTTTGACTGTTTAATAAGCAGCTAAAGAATTCAATTTTTTTTTTAATTTCATGAGTCATCACTTCAATGAAATTGTCAGTTGGGTGATCATCATAATTTTGTTTTAGTATTTAAGATGGTTCAAGTCTGATGGATTCCAAGGTGGACAACACCAAACAGCATCTTATGCCTGCTTTCCATGTGCTTTAAATCAGTGATGGGATTACGAATTTTGTTGTAAATTCCCATTTCTGATAAAAGTAAAGATTCTAATTCTAAAATTGTTTAATCAACAAAAATAGTAAAATACAATTTTTGGGGGGAGGGGATGGTGATTTACTTTTCAATCTAATTTTTTTAAATTTGCCAAACTTAATGCTTCACATTTATGTATTGTATCCAACAATTTGGTAAACTTAACGTGAGATTTTCATCTGTATTTTTTACTTGTGCTATTATTTTTTTTTATTTTTTTACATCTGATGCCATTTTTATTTAAATTTATGATCTCTAACTTTTACTGGTAGTTGAAAATCATGAAAAATATTGATCATTAGTACAATGAAAAATTAAGCTCTAAATAAAAATAAATACCTTGTTTACATTGCTTTGTAGAGAACCTATTGATTTTATAAAATTTTTATATATAATGGCTTGAATTAAAGCTTAAAATGTAAAAGTTGAATATTATGGTTTAATTGTGCTCAAAGCTGAAACGTTAATTTCAAACATGCTCCTGTCATATCAAAGAAATTACTGTTGATTTTATATGCAGGGCCTTTCACTTTGTGCGATAATAAAACTTCTCAAATGCACTTGTGAGGTTAGGCTGTGTAAGGTGTTAACTTTAGTCAAAATCGCTTGTTCCTCCTTTCATTAGATTATTTATCTAAGAACACTGCAAAGCACAAAGTACATTTGTGTGAAATTTCAAAAAAATCGGTGTTATCGTTTGAGTCCATATGGAACAAACTCGTACACCCACAAAGTTCATATATATATATATATATATATATATATAATATATTACTTATCGGGAGAATAGAAAAATCCACTGTTAAAAAGCACTGTGATATTGAAATCCAAAATTTAACAGTTAAGACTATATATTATAAAAGTAACCTTGTCTCTATGTGGAACGGTCTCTAACAAACTACTATTTCAATTTTTGGCCTAGGCACTTAAAAATTGATACATGGGGTATTTAGACCTATGAAACAAAATCAATTCCTTTTTTAGATGGAAAAAGGAGTCAAAATATCTTATGCATGCAAAAATATATACCTTTATACATTTAACTGCGTTAATTTGTCAAGTTTTGTTAGCTCAGATGGTAGCAAATATTATTAGAAAGCTAAATGTTTTGGTTTCAATTCTAACTGATAGCACCCAAGTCATATTTTTGTTTTTTTTCTTTTCTTTGGCTTTTAAAATCACTACTATATATTGGGTACAGTGTATGACTCAATAATACATATTGAATTTACATAAATTGAATTATCGTGTTTAAGGCGTATTTTATGATTAGACAATACCGGGCGTTGTGCTATATATCAATGTTTGAGGAAAAACATGAGTATCGTGTTCAAAGAGTTTTCTGTGAGAAAACTGAATTGCCCTTTCACTTATGTGGATTCTTCTGTTTATTTAAATAAATCTTTATTAGTACAGAATTAATAAAAACGGCTTCATTTTAATCAATTTGTTGCTTCAGAAATAATTTTTTTAGAGGAAAAGTTTTATTGAAATGAACTTTTGTTTATTAGTGAAACTTTAAGTCAGTAGATGTTATATATATATATATATATATATATATATATATGACGTGTGCTACCCTGCTCACTTGACATCACTGTTCCCAACGTTGTGGGCCATGGATTTCTTTATCTTTTCTTCTCGTTCTGGCTGTAGTGTTTTTTTTTGGGGGGGGGGGGTTACAAAGGAGTCACCACTCAAGGCCCAGAGGCCACTTGATGATAAGAGTGAATGAGTGTACAGTAGTCAATAGAAAAATATCGCAGTAATCGTTAGTAGTGGAAATTTGGTAAATTGGATTACTTAAGGAGATGACTCATCAAGAACTTGTTTACATTGAACTTGAAGATGGCCATATTGTAGTCAGTTGGAAAGCAGGAAAACAGAAGAGAGTTCTACAGGCGTGCAGTTCTAAGAAACAAGCTTTGTTTGTTGTCTCACAAGTATATGAAACAATAGAAAACAGACTGCAATACTTTATGTAAATATTAGTTGCACTCTGGATGTGTGTGTGACACCATCAACCCTCTACACACAAAGGCCCATATCTACATCTACTGTCAAGGCTGTGTTCATCAATAGTCTCATATTGTTACGATCATGCCCTACGTTGAGATTACCTAAAGGCACTCACGCAACAAAATAAAAAAAAACTTTAGAAAAAAAAAGGGCTAGGTGCTCTGGGTTTGATATATTGCGCCGAACAAGAGGAAATGGGGAGATTCTGTCAAGTTTCAAGTAAATGTATATATTTCTTGATAATAATCTTCTAAGCCACCGCTCTTCACTCTTTCTCTCTTCCCCACTCTTTCTCTCTCCATTTTCTTTTGCCCTTTGTCTCTCCCCTTTCTTTCACCCTTTCGTGTCCCCCCCTTCATGCTCCCCCTTTTGTGTCTCCCCCCATTCTCACGTCTTCCCCGCCTTACTTTAACGTCTCTCCACCGCCTCCCCTCTTTAGCTTTTTAGCGTCTCTCCCCTCTCTTTTCTTCTACAAATTGATGATGAAAAGTCTTGGATGGATTCAGAAAATTCAAAATGTAGGAATGTTTCTTTTTACTTTAAAACATGGGTATCCTTTTTGTGTCCGTGGCACCTGTCGGTGGTGGGCAAACAGCTGTGCCACATTGACAATATGCAGAAACGGATGAAAGCAAAAAAAGAAAGGAAAAAACCCAACTTGCAGGTTAGTCTTCTGGGTGGGGTAAGCATGTAATGTTTACTGCTAACAAAAGAGGATTTTCCACCCCAGAGTGATTGCTACTCCTCATCTCCCCTACCAGAAATTTATTGATTCTACATTGTCCCCTCCTCCCACCACCATCAAACAGAAGATCATCACAAAATATGATCTGTCTTGCAACTCATTTATTTTTTGTTGTGTTTTTGATTTTTTTTTTTTCTGAAATTTATAAGTCATTTTTAGTTATTTTAATTTTTTTTTTTCTTATTTAAAAATTTGATGTAATTTGGAGTGGGGGTTGATAAATTTATGGATCAATATTTTACCTGTGCAGTTTTTCTTACAAACATTCGTTCGTCCCCCTTTGTACACTGTTTTGCAGGCTTTTTCCCATTCTTGCACTGTCTGGCACTTTCTCTTTCTCGTTTCTCTAGCAATCCAGGACACTCTTTCTCTATATCTAGCAGTCTAGGACGCTCTTTCTCTATATCTCTGGCGGTCTGTCACGCTCTCTCTATCTCTCTGGCGGTCTGTCATGCTTTCTCTATCTCTCTGGCGGTCTGTCACGCTCTCTCTATCTCTCTGGCGGTCTGTCACGCTCTCTCTATCTCTCTGGCGGTCTGTCACGCTCTCTCTATCTCTCTGGCGGTCTGTCACGCTCTCTCTATCTCTCTGGCGGTCTATCACGCTCTCTCTATCTCTCTGGCGGTCTGTCACGCTCTCTCTATCTCTCTGGCGGTCTGTCACGCTCTCTCTATCTCTCTGGCGGTCTGTCACGCTCTCTCTATCTCTCTGGCGGTCTGTCACGCTCTCTCTATCTCTCTGGCGGTCTGTCACGCTCTCTCTGTCTCTCTGGCGGTCTGTCACGCTCTCTCTGTCTCTCTGGCGGTCTGTCACGCTCTCTCTGTCTCTCTGGCGGTCTGTCACGCTCTCTCTGTCTCTCTGGCGGTCTGTCACGCTCTCTCTGTCTCTCTGGCGGTCTGTCACGCTCTCTCTGTCTCTCTGGCGGTCTGTCACGCTCTCTCTGTCTCTCTGGCGGTCTGTCACGCTCTCTCTGTCTCTCTGGCGGTCTGTCACGCTCTCTCTATCTCTCTGGCGGTCTGTCACGCTCTCTCTACCTCTCTCTGTCACGCTCTCTCTACCTCTCTCTGTCACGCTCTCTCTACCTCTCTCTGTCACGCTCTCTACCTCTCTCTGTCACGCTCTCTCTACCTCTCTCTGTCACGCTCTCTCTACCTCTCTCTGTCACGCTCTCTCTACCTCTCTCTGTCACGCTCTCTCTACCTCTCTCTGTCACGCTCTCTCTACCTCTCTCTGTCACGCTCTCTCTACCTCTCTCTGTCACGCTCTCTCTACCACGCTCTCTCTACCTCTCACGCTTTCTCTACCTACCTCTCTATCTCTCTCTCTCTCTCTCTATCTCTATCTCTGTGTCACGCTCTCTCTAACTCTGTCACCTGGCATGCTCGCTCTATCTATCTCTCTTTCTCTCTCTCTCTCTCTCTGGGAGGTCTGGCACGCTCTCTCTCTCTCTCTCTCTCTCTCTCTGGGAGGTCTGGCACGCTCTCTCTTCCTCTCTCTCTCTCTCTGGGAGGTCTGGCACGCTCTCTCTTCCTCTCTCTCTCTTCCTCTCTCTCTCTTCCTCTCTCTCTTCCTCTCTCTCTCTTCCTCTCTCTCTCTTCCTCTCTCTCTCTTCCTCTCTCTCTCTTCCTCTCTCTCTCTCTCTCTCTTCCTTCCTCTCTTTCTCTCTCTCTCTTCCTTCCTCTCTTTCTCTCTCTCTTTTCCTTCCTTTCTCTCTCTCTTCCTTCCTCTCTGTCTCTCTCTTCCTTCCTCCCTGTCTCTCTCTTCCTTCCTCCCTATCTCTCTCTTCCTTCCTCCCTATCTCTCTCTTCCTTCCTCCCTATCTCTCTCTTCCTTCCTCCCTATCTCTCTCTTCCTTCCTCCCTATCTCTCTCTTCCTTCCTCCCTATCTCTCTCTTCCTTCCTCCCTATCTCTCTCTTCCTTCCTCCCTATCTCTCTCTTCCTTCCTCCCTATCTCTCTCTTCCTTCCTCCCTATCTCTCTCTAGTGATCAGGCAGGCAGGCACACTCTCTCTAGCAGTCTGGGACGCCCTCTCTCCTCTCTAGCATGCTTTTTCTTTCACTCTCTCTCTCCTCTTTCTCTCTCTCTGGCATGCTCTCTCTCTCTCTCTCTCTCTCTCTCTCTCTCTCTCTAGTGATTTTGCATGCTTTCCCTCTCAAGCTGTTTCTCCGTTAAACTCCTTAGCATGCTCTTTTTTGCACTCACCCATGTCTGTGCATACTGTAAATACGTATGTAAATTAGATGGCAAAATAAGTTTCTTTAGTTTTCATACAATAAGAATAAGCAATGAAAATGTTGAAGTAAAGATATTTTTAGTTATGCAAGAAGAATGTCTTAACAGCTATGTCACACTTTACGACACTTTCCAATGAAATCAAAGAAATGTTGGTTATGACCAAACGGGTCTCCAGTACATTTAGTACCTCTCTCTCCTCCTGGGTCCCTGCTTCCCTGACTATACTGACATGCAAAATTCAAGTGCAGTGTTAACAGACATCTACCTGCTCAAACCTCTACATAGTGTCTTTGTGGATATGATCCTAAATAATTGCCCAATGCCCAGTACGTCCAAGTGGCAGTGTGTCTTGTTTTGGTGTGAAATCACAGTAACAATAAATAAAAAATATCTCAGAATTTCTCTCTCTCTCTCTCTCTCTCTCTCTCTCTCTCTCTCTCTCTCACTCACTCACTCACTCACTCACTCACTCACTCACTCACTCACTCACTCACACACACACACACACAGGTTTTTTTTTGGGGGGGGGAGGGGGGTGCTTCTACACTATCAGAACGAAATTTTGTAGTCGATAAATGGAGTTTTCAGATTTTTAAAAAAAAGTTTCTGCTAATTTTTTTTTTTTTTTTTGTCAATTCTAATAAATTACAATGTTAGCTTCCAAATTATGTAGTCGAAATTAACTGAATATTAATGAACTATTAAAAGAAACAACTTTAATCGTGTTAGGTGAAAAATTGCGGCCACCTTATTTTTATAAAATAAATCGAAACGGAAAATTACCTCCCTTTTGGACTCTCCTGCGTCTTACATAAGCAAATACGATCGTTCTCTTTTAATAATTTTTCTACCTTATCGATTTTCGTAATTTTGGGAGGTAATCATCTTTAAAAAAAACAAAAAAAAAAATACGCGTAGGAATGCGTAGATACCATTGTTTTCATGTGAAAATCAGTATTACGATTTCCGAAATTCCGTTCTGATAGTGTAGAAGCGCCGTTTTTTTTTTGTTTTTTTTTGTTTTTTTATCATCCTACTTTTCTTCCTCTTTATTTAGAGAGGAGGAAAGTTTATTTTAACTGGCCACCTAAACACTACGGTTAGTCTAGATAAAATCGTTTACTCTTCAGTCATATGATCTTGTTATTCCGTCTTCAATGGCGATGGGATGAAATGAATGTTGCGCATCAGTTAATAGATGGTAAAAATAAGCAGACGAGGGTGAACGAACATACAACAACAACCGGAGAAAGAAGTTGTGGGGGTATCCTTCCTTTTGCTTGTTGTCAACAGTGAACGAGTTATCGCCCTTATCTTAGCATCTGTCTTCATCAGCTGGGACGGCGGTGGCTGCTGCTGCTACCGCTCTATTTGCATATCTAATATTACCTTCCCACCCTTCTTTCTCTTTCTCTCTGATATATACATTTAGGTCAATTTCACCTGTTTCGCTGGTGTCAAGTCAAACCATGTGTGTTGTTTACAAATTATCAGCCTCCTCTGTCATGGCTTATTATTGCTTTCCTCCTTTGCTTTTCACTTAGTATTTATGTTTCTGGAGGAACATAACTTCCCTTTATCAGCTTTTTTTTTTTTTTCGTGCATTTATTATGTAGACAATACAAACTCTAGGATGTTGTTAACTAGCCAGTATTTGGTAACCTCCAGTCTCCACCCTCTCTGCAAAAATAGAGATTTCTTTTTAGCTGTAGTTTCGCATTCCTATTGTTGCTATTAACAATCCTTTCTTTTAACACTCATATGTAAGGAAAGTCGGTTGAATAAAAAATAATAAAAAAAATCTCGCTCAGAGTTTAAAAACAAAACAAAATTCCGACTCCTCACTCCAAAAGAAAATTTTTTTTTTTTTTTTTTTTTTTTTGCTAGCTTTTTCTATCTGGTGTTGTTTGGGAATCTTCACTTTCATTTTTGTTGCGTTTATTACACACATGCGCACGCACGCACACACACACACACACACACACACACACACACACACACACAAAGGATAATTTAGTAGATATAAGCGTAACTTAGCTTGCCTTTGATAACATTTTTTTATGATACTTATGTATTTTTGGTACCGTGCTGAAATGATAACGTTATTTCGAAATCCATTCTTAACATGGGGAGGGTGTTTTTTTCCACCGAACAATTTGATAAAAAAATCGTGAAACTTGAATTTAACCTAAAATATATATATAGTTGCGGTACCAAAACTACATAAGTACCTTATATATATATATATATTTCATCATGCCTTTTTTGCTTTCTTGGCTATATCGGAAAATGTCCATTCAATACATGTTATTAAAAATATAGGTTTCGTATTCCTATTTATTTGCCTCCCCACAAGGGAAAAGGTCGGTTTTTAATGTGGGGAAAATCTAAGTCTCCAAAAAGGGGGCACTCTGGATAGGAACAAAAATAAAAATTGTCCCAGTTATGAAGGATTTCTCCTCTACTGACCGAGACAGAAAAGGTGTAATGTAGTATCAGAACAGATACTACATTTTGCTCCCAGCCAAAAGACAAAGAACAGCTAAGTCACCCCCTCCCCGAAAATGAACAAGTGAGTTTCTGCTTTTTTGAAGTTGATTACGTGTGACTACCCTGAAAAAATTTGGCCGCAAGAAAAAAAAATCAAATTTAGAGTGAAAGATCAGTTGCCTATGTAAAATTGATGTTAAACAATCATATTTCTAGATAATTCTAGCGTTTTAGGTCAGTTAGCCGAAATGTTTTGTCATACTATGGTAGGTGAATTCTATTTTTTTTTTTTTTTTTTTTTTTTTTTTTTGCGGGGTCGGGGGTGATATGTGCGAGTCGGACTTAAGGTTAGTGATAAAAACTTTAGTTAGCAGCTGTAAGAAGTTAAAATGTCTCGGATGTGGAGGATTATTTCACGTTAGATACGAAACTGATCCCCAAATATTTTTTTTTTCATCAGGTTTTTTTGGGGGAAGGTTTTCACATAATCACTTAAAAAAAAAAAAAAAAAAAAAAAAAAAAATGTAGAATCTTATTTTAAGAGGTACTTAAAAGTTTTGCATTAAAATTGAAAAGGCAATTTTACGAAAAGTTGAAATTTAAATCCCATGCTTTGCTTTGTTGTCAGTTTGGTTTACTGTTTGTTTCAATAAGTAATTATACGCTCAAAAAAATATTTGTTTAAAGTACCCAAGAATTTATAAACAGAGCAATCAACCATGATTCTTAATTTCTGACACGTTTTTTCGTTCTTTTATGTATAACCTTCATCATTAATAAGACATTGATATCAATTAGTCATATTATGGTTAGAAACTAGAGAGGCATTGTGTATGTAATTTTACAAAGACTTTAGGCCTTTTTTTTTGTGTGTGTGTGTTATTTGAACTATTTAAATTTTAAAAATGAATGCTACCTTTCATTTAATTTTTTTTTTTTTTTCAACTTATGCTATAAAAATATGACCATATGCCAAGATTCATAATGATCTGTTCACTTGAGGAAATTGTCATGTACATACGAGGTGCCTTAAATAAGTTTCCAGGCTTTTTTTGTGCAGGCATTTAAAATTGTCATAGACTCTTGAAAATTCAGTCTGTTAATGTTGTACATCTTATGAGATGACTGACCAATTTTTATGATTTCAGGTTTCAAATGAACTGCTACAGCAGGAATTGGAATACATCCTACTAAAACCTGATTCTCACAGCTAATGAATTTCAAAAATGCAGTCTGGGCGTGAGGACACTTTAGAAGAATATGCAATAAAATTCTGTTTTAAACTTGGAAAAATGCCACAGAAACGTATGGAATGCTTCAGACTGCTTTTGCACCATCTTTTTCATGAATTGAACATCAGTTTTTGAGTGGCATAAGAGATTCAAGGAAGGCAGGGAATCTGTGAAGGATGATGAGAAATGGGAGAGGAGTAAGGAAATCAGAACACCAGAGTCGATTGACCAAATAAAAAATTTCATGAATAAGGACCATCATGTGTCTATAGAAACAATAAGTGCGCAGTTTGATGTCAGTGTGGGAACTGTACACAGAATTATTTGTGAGGAACTGAAGATGCAGAAGATTTGCGCAAAGTTTGTTCCAAGGGTGCTCAGAGAAGATCAGAAATAAAGACGTCGTGACAGCAGGGAGAGGGTCGAGTTGATCAATTCAGATTCTGCAGTTCTTGATGCTTTGGTCACTTACGATGAAAGCTGGATCTACTGCTATGACTCGGAGACAGAGACAGTTTCCAGTGGAAGCATGCTGATTCTCCTAGACCCAAGAAGGCCTGACAGTAAATCCATCCAGAAACTTACGATGGCCCCTTTTTTTGACAGTCCGGGCATGATCTACATGCACTGAGTTCCTACTAGACACAGTAAACAAGGAATACTATGTTGAGGTTTGAAGAGAGTTCAGAAAGATTCTGTCAGAAGAGGCCAGCACTCTTCAAATCAGGTCAGTAGCATTTCCACCAGGACAATGCACCAGTCCACAATTCCATCCTTGTCACAGACTGATGCTGAAGATTTGCGCAAAGTTAGTACTGAGGGTGCTCCAACCTTGTCACAAAATACTTGACCAAGATGGACATCAAGACAGTTCCTCATCCTCCCTATGGTCCAGACCTTGCTCCCTGTGACTTTTGGTTATTCCCTAAGCTCAAGGAAAACCTTAGAAGCTGTCGTTATGAGACAATTGAAACGAAAGAGGCTGTGATGAGGGTCATTGATAGACTTAGACAAGAGGACTTACTTTGGGCCTTCTGGAAGGTGTTGGAACGGTACAACAAGTGCATTTCAGCCAGAGGAGATTAATTCGAAGGGGACTAGAGTTTCATGTGTGTACTATCAATAAAAGTGCCCATGCAAAAAAAAGTCTGGAAACTTATTGAAGGCATTTCATATCTATATAACTAGAAGTGTATCCATCCTAGTGCGGGTAAAGTTAATTCCCTGAATAGAAGTTTCCACCACGCCCACCTTATGAAGATTAAAATCGATATATAATAAAACTAAACCTTATGTCTAGAATCCTTTCTCTAATTTTGGTCAAAATCAATTCCATAATTTTAATCTTAAAAAAATCACTCGAATTTAAGGCTTAAATTTGCTTAATTGGTGTCTTATGAATAGGATGTACATCTTAGAAGGACTAGTAAGAATTATTGACATTTCATCAAGAACTTTTAAATGTACTTAAAAATAGATTTAAACAAAGAGTTATCATTCCATATATTATTAAGTGAATTGGAAATAAAAGCATCACTTCTGGCTAATGCAGGTTTTTGGTGCTATAGGACATTAAGAACTAAACTCTATTTGCAAGAGACTACGACAGCTCTTTCTCTTATCTTGGCTGTTCTTTGTATTCTACTGGTTTTTAGTAATATGTTCTTTCTGCTTAATATGAGCTAATGGAAACTAGTGTCAACGTGAGTGGCATTGGCCATAGTCTATTAAAAGGGGTAACAATTTTGAAATACCAGGTGCTGTATGTGTTCTCTGTTTATTTCTGCATTGTTTCCAGTTGTCACAGACTTCTTCTTGCCACCTGGAATCAAGCAGTGCCGATTCAGAAAAGGTATGGTTGACTATTATGAAACTCTTGCTTCACAATTATACGTGCAGTTACTTTTACATGGGGTATCCATTGTATCCAAAGACTGAATGGTTCTTCTGGTTACTAGTGCTTCTATTACTACTATTACGATTGTAATGTTTTTGTATTGGGTCATTATTATGTGATAACCGCTTATTTAGAAATACACTCGGCTTATGTACTGTGTGACTTGCAAGGTACTCTTCCAATGTTGGGGGCTGGGGGCTCCTGATGTCAATCAAATTTAATTCCTTGTTTGTTTTCATTTGCCAGTTCCTTTTATTTGTTCATGGCAAAATATTTATCTTTTAAAACCATTAATGATAAGTAATCACTACTTATTTGCCTTTCAATGAGAGGGGAAAAGTTAGACAAGTGTCCAGTTTTTTATATGTATGTGCAATACAGCTCCCCAAAACGTGTACTCTAGTTTAAAAGGCCAATCTAATCTCTATTATTATATAGAAGGAACTTTGTGAGTTCGTTCCCTACGGACTCCAAAACATCTGGGTCGATTTATGTACCTGATAATGTTCTTAGATGAATTTTATACTGGAATAAGTATCGAAATAATCCAATGAAAGAAGGGTTGAAAGGCCTGACATATAAAATCAACAGATTTTTTGATATGACAGAGGTGCGTTACTTTTCATGCTCGCAGTTTTCTATTGTAATGTATGTGCACACAGTTATACACTAGTTGGTTGCATCCCAATGATCAAAGAAAGAATCATTCCATAATCATAATTCTTTTTTTTTTTTTTTTTTTTTTTTTTTTTCAGCAAATTGGGATTACACTTACCAGTGTATATATGCTCTGAAGCCAGAAACATAACTTCATTGAGCTTTTTTTTCTTTTTTTTTTTTTTTTTTTTTTTTTTAAACAATTTGAACGATATTATAGGGAATATATCCCTGAAATGTTTTTTTTATACAAACTCGTATATATCCAGTTTCTTTTATTTTTGAAAGCCACATCTTTAATACTGTCTTGTTTTATAAACAACCTTGTATTAGTTGGTTTAGTATCTTATCTGAAATATCAGTGGTTGTATAATATAAAGTCAATTATAACTGGCTAATTTGCAATTTAAGAACTACTTAT
The DNA here is from genome assembly GCF_053919585.1 of Euprymna scolopes. NCBI lineage: Eukaryota > Metazoa > Mollusca > Cephalopoda > Sepiida > Sepiolidae > Euprymna > Euprymna scolopes. Next base: position 39,163,550 of record NC_136503.1, read on the forward strand.
ATTTTTTCTTCAATCGGTATTACAAGTCTAATCTGACATTATTTTTGTAAATGGAATCTCTCACCCGCCATTGTCTTGACATTTTACTACTATTTCTTCCATTATTGTTGCATCTTAGACACTCTCCTCCCCCTCTTTCTGCTTCATCTTTTCCTTTCATTCTATTACCCACGGCTGCTGCACCCTCTTACCACAAACAACTTCCTTCCTCCCTTCTTTTCTCCCTCTTCCCGCATCTCTCATCACACGCCAGAATCCCACAAAGTTCTTGTTCTCATTTAGACTTCCCCATTTCTCTTTTGCAAATGGTGAACCTTCAGAAATCCAATACTGTAATCATCTCAAATTCACATAATTGCACTAGCTTTCTGAAACCCGTTCGTATCCCTGCTCCTCCTCTTGCGCCAAGATATATATAGTCATCCTTAGACAGTTTCATTGTTTCACAGCACTTCAGTGCAGATAGACTAGCACCCATCCCAAGCCAGGAATCGAACCTGGTTGATGATCAACAAGTTCTATCCCTAAACCATGGGATCAGCGCTCATCAATCATATCTCCAAGGTGTTTATATAAGTATTGAATATCAGTTTTAAAGTGCTGTATTTGTTTATTTACAAAGTTTTGCATTATATATATATATATATATATAATGGTTGTATAGTTTTAGTTTCCTAGATGTAAATCCACTGAAACTCTTGTGTTTATTAAACAAAGATATTTGGCCTGATGCCATTGTCTCTCTGAAAAGAAACACTTCAGAAATATGTATGCACATATGAAGCCAATGTTTGTATAGATAAACATACTATATGTATATTATACTGTAAGATTACATTTCAGTTACTATATAAAATCAGTCCGCATTCATGATTTAAAAAAAATTTTTTTTTTTAAATATAGATAAATTTCTTTTTCTTTTTCCATAAGCATCTTACACGTTTCATTGTGCATATAGCCGATGCTGCCATCACACAAATCAGATACAAATATTAGGCAGTCAACACATAAATAGATGGAATAAAGAAAAAAGGTTGCTTCAAGGAAGAAAAGCATAAATTCCAGAAATTTGATAACACAAAGAAATGATATCTAAGAAAAGATACACCCACAAGACAAATACACTCGATTGCATGAGGAAAACCTCCACAACACCATTTTTTAAATTCAATATAATTTAGTATACATAGACTTTTTAATCTATCCATAGTCAGGGATTGTTATTTATTTATTTATTTATTTACAAAAACCAAAACAACAAGGAAAGAAGTTTACATCATATTTTGTATTTTTTTTTTTAATGTTACAAATTGTTTCGACAACAACTAGACAATTTTAAACTTTATAATGTTCAAAAATCTTCAAGGTTGGCATCTCATCAGACTTATTGAAAAGAATACAAGGTTAATACATATCTGAACAGATTTTCATCCTGTTATTAATGGTACCAAGCAGTGGGACCGGCCTCGCCATGTTTGGATCAAATAATAAAAATTAATATATTAAACCTTTGGGAAAAATTTTTCTAATAAGATATATAAGGATATTGAATTTTATCAGTACAGGATATGATGAGATATAGATGTCTATTCATGCCAACTATCAATTTTTTTTACATTATTTTTGTATGACCTGTTCCCTTCCCCCAACTAAAAAAAAGAGCCATTTGGATTATTCTGTTATGCTCATCTTGGAATTGGATGTTATTCTTGCAATGTTTTTGCTCAGTGTAATCTTTGGTCTTCGTCAATTGCATCTTGTCGTACTCTGAAATTTGTATAAAACTTTGAATGGAACCCTTTATTTAATCCACAGGAACAGCTTGCTCTCATTCCATCAGTGGGTAGAAGTCTTAACTCCTTAAAGTAGAAGTCTTGAGCAATTCCTTACCGGCCTGTGGTGTAACAGATATAAGCACGAAGTTATATATATTATATATATAATTAATTCTAAGTCACAGTATTTTAGTGGTTGAAACGTTGTGAAAATAACATCCAAAATAAAAACCATAATCCGAATCAAATCCTAAAGTTAAAAATTTAAAAAATATTACATGGCTCTTTTCAGGTTTCAATCTTATAGTAATAGCACTATACTTACACCTGCCAGTATCCTATACCTCTATAAGGCAACCATTCGCCCATGTATGGAGTACTGTTGTCACATCTGGGCTGGTGCATCTGCTGCTTGTCTCTCGCTCCTGGACAGGGTTCAAAAAAGAGTCGCCAACCTGATAGGTCCTGAACTGTCATCTAGGCTTCAACCTCTGTCCCATCGACGAGATGTTGCATCCCTCTGCCTGTTCTACAAATACTTTCATGGTGAATGCTCTGACGAACTGCAAACACTTGTACCTCCCCGACGTAACTACCCCTGACAAACCCGACAAGCTACTAAGTCTCATCCCTTTACAGTAGAGATCCCTAGGTGCAAGAAAGCCTTTTACTCCAATAGTTTCTTCCCCAGAACTGCGGGTCTTTGGAACTCCCTTCTGGGATTCTGCTTTCCCAACTGCAATGATATGCAGAAGTTCAAGTGTAATGTTAACAAACATCTTTCTACTCTTCTCCCCTCATAATGACCCCGCTAATTAATTCCCTAATAGTAGCCCCCTGCTTCAAAGTGGCACTGTGCCTTGTTTGGGGTGAAAATTGAATAAAAAAAAAAAAAATAAAAAAAAAAATATTCATATACCAAGGTAATACCTGTAACAGGCTTGGTGGGTACGCAACTAGTATCAATGACTATGGTGAAGATGTAGAAACCGAAATAGCACATACTGAAATCATTATTAGCAGCTGGCTTATAAGTAATATTCAATAATTAGTATATATGATAAGCAAACGCATATTATACCCACCTCCTCCAAGGAGTAGGTAATACTCGAGATGATGGTATCATGATGAATGAACAGAAACTGTTACCCCCTCCCCTTTAAGAGAAGGTAATCCCTGGAAGAATGTTGTCATAACCACACAGTATATTATACTACTACCCCTTGCCCCTCCAAAAAGGAGGTAATGCCTGGGAAGATAACATAACAGACTATATACGACACTAACCCCCTGAATTGAGCATTGAAAGATATTACATTTGTTTGAAATAGTAAACTGAATTAAACATTAAAAGATTACTATAATATAGATTCATCTTCAGTTAGACAAATACCAAATCTTCACTGGTAATATATTTGGACTACTTTACTCATCTTGTATGTTATTTGTGAGTCTTGCATGCCGCTTTTTAGTGGGCACTTGTGTTTGTGTTATTATATTGCAAATAACATGGCGCAGCAATTGTAATACCACCCTGGGTGGAGTTTCGTCATGCACACAGGCAAGAAAACTGTGCATTAACACAAAGTCCCAGTGGCTACACTTTTATTTTTGTCTAGTGAACACTTTAAGGGTGACCAGACTATCACTGGTCACTGGAACTTCCGCTCTGATGCTCAGGGCACTCAAAATGCGCATGACCCTAACTCTATGTGGCAACACCTTTTGCACTCCGACTCACCATTTGTTGGTTTTCTGGTGTCATGTTAAATTTTTTTTTGTAGATGTTCTGGTGTCGCTGGTCTATTGCTTTTCTCACTGCAGTCTAGGTTGGTTGTGCTGCTGGTGCTGTAATTAACTGGCTTTTCAAATCAAACAATTCAATAATAACTCTGATCATTTTTTTTTTTTTTTTATAAACAAGAACAATTATTCATAAGATATTCAAGGTACACTTTGTGCACAGGAAAGTGAATTCTTCGGGTTCTTAATGGCTTTATGATGCAGGATGTTTTCAACTTGGTTACTTCAGACAGCTTCTTTTCAACTCAGCTTTTCTAAGGCGGTTATCTGGCCCCTGTGCAGGAGCCTAAAGCGATTCATACTTTGATGCCAGCCAGCAAATCATCTCATTTCCAAACACAATGTTTTTTTTTTTTATTGAACCCTAATTCCGACTATCATCTCTTTAAGATTAGCATTTTTTCCTCTGTCGTTTGGAGATTACTCTTTTCTTTCTCGATCTTAAACCATATTTCTCTTTAATTTTTCCTTTTCTTTCTTTTTCTCTCTCCAACTCCTTTTTCTCTTAAAGAAATTTTATCAGGTATATCCTTCCATCTTTCAGTTTAATTTCCATCACTTACATGGTTGTCCGACACTTAAAGTATAACACGTAGCCCAATGACACTATCTTCTTAGATATCAGGGCTCACTTCTCGTCACCAATGTCAACTTCATTTTGCTGAGAAATTTATTTTCTGTCCACCATATCAGCAAAAAAAAACATATTCCAGGGTTTTGGAGAAAGAAATTATTTTTTTAAACCTTGTGTTGAATACCACACCTAATTCTTAACTCATAAGCAGGGTGAATTGGTGTTACCTGAGCATGCAGCATCGTTGCATAATAGCAAAAAGCTTGATTTGTCAGCTTAAATGCTATTTGAGTCTGATTTAGAAAATCTGCCAACATAAACTTTGTTAGATGTATATTCTTGAAAAACCAAACTGGACAGTGAGTTGCAGACACGTGCTACATGGAGAGAAACGATATGAGAATGATAGATATCTAATGTTTGTTTTAAAGATAAGCTTAAATGTGATGATCTCGGAGCAAGATTAAATCTCAACAATATAAATAGATGTGTGCAGAATGGGATTATTTTATGGCATGTTTAACCATAACCTTGCAAGATGATTTCATTGGTTAAGCTCCTGCTTAGAAAGCAGTGTAGACAGCGGTTAATGAATGGGATTAATTTTTCTCAATGAACGTTGAAGACCTGCATTGCATGGAAAGAAATAATATAGAAATGATCCACTGAATGTGCAATGTGAGGCTTAAAAACAGGCTTGGATCTGATGACCTCAAAAGGAGATGAAATCTGGACAGTATAGGGAGATGTGTGTAGAACAGGAAACTGATGATATGGCCATGTTAAAAAATGGATGAGAGTTTTTGGATTAGTAGATGTAGAACAGTTGAGATAGCAGGATCAGTTGGTAGGTGAAAGCCAAGGAAAACAAAAGAAAGTGATAAAAATGGATTTGAGAAAAATAGGGATAAATAAAAAAAAAAAAAAACCCTGCAAAAATGGATTACTTTAGGAGTCAATTTTTTAAAGCCATTCAACACATACCAGCATGTAAAAATGGGAGAAGAATTGCTATTTTCTGGATTAGAATTTATTTATATAACATTTATTATTTTTAACCTTGAAATGGTATTCTTAACTTCCTATATCAAGTAACTTCATGCCTTGTTTGGGTGATTTCCATTAAAAAAAAATCCATTATGTCCTCCCATGTGTTCCTTGGTGTTCTTTTGTGAACTGAACTTGCTACCTCCACTGTTTTACACCTACTAACCTCTAATTCTCAGAAGAACTCTCATCCATTCTTTCATGGACCAAGTTTGAGACTGCCAGGATGTGGGTTGGTACCTTACATTCGGCTTTGCCCATAAGGATTTCTAAAAGCAAAGAAAATTTTAAAATCTTATAAGAAAAGGTGAGATATATATATATATATATATATACACACACACACACACACAGGGTGCCCACAAAGTCTGGCTACATAATCTTTTTTTTTTTTTTTTTTTTTTACAGTGATCACCACTTATCAAGGCCCGGAAGCCACTCATGGATAAGGGTTATTGCAAGTACATTACGTTAGTGTGGAGATTTGATGAAGTGTTTACTTAAGGGGGCGGTTCATTAGGAATTTGTTAACATTGGGCTTGAAGACATCCAAGTTGTAGTCCGGTGGGAAGCAGGCAGACGGAACAGAGTTCCACAGGCGTGCAGTTCTAAGAAAGAAGCTTTGTTCATGGAATCCGCGTTTTGATTTAGGCACAGATATAGAGTGGGGGAAATTTTTCACAGTGGATTCAGCTAGACGGGTGTTTTTCGTGAAGATTGGCGAGGGGGGACCAGAGATTGGAGTTCAGACGAGCACCTGCTATGGAAATAACGATAAAACAAGGATAGGCTCGCAACGTCTCTTCTGTGGGAGAGAGGTTGCAGGGTAGAGAAAAGGGCATCCCCCACTAAGCCACGAAGTCTATTTTGTACTCTGTCAAGGCAGGATAGGCTGTTTTTAGCAGCTCCTGCCCAGATATGGCAGCAGTATTCCATCCTTGGACGTACTTGGCTTTTATATAGATAGAGAATTGCATCAGTAGTGAGATATCTTCTGGAGCGGTAGAAGGATCCCACCATCTTTCCAGCGACCTTGGCAACAGACTTGATGTACGTGTTCCATTTCAGATCAGGAGTAAAGGTCAAACCCAGAAGCTTGTCAAAACACGGGGCCTCACCCAGACGAGAGCCATCCATCACAATTGATGCCAGATGGGGATCAGCGCATTGATGATGTAAGGATAGGAGTTTGGTTTTGGATGCATTAAAGGTAACCAGCCACATCTTCCCCCACTGAACCACGCGCTCGAGATCAGAGGAGAGAGAATCAGAGAACTCTGTCATTTACAGCCTTTGATGTGTTGCAGTAGATGGTCGTGTCATCAGCATAGATGTCAACGAATGATTTAAGTATGTGTTTAGGGAGGTCATTGATGTAGATCAGGAAGAGAGTTGGGCCCAGGATTGACCCCTGAGGGACTCCAGCATTTATATTGCAGGCCTCCGATTTTTGTCCATCTACCACTACTCTTATGAGCCTATCGGAGAGAAATGAATTAATGATTGAGAAAACATTTCCAGTTATACAGGATGCTTTCACAAAGTCTGGCTACATAATGTACCCAGACTTTGTGGACAACCTGTATATATAATAGCGTCCAAAAGTTAAGGAATGGTTGATCATTTTTTTTATTTTTTTATTTTTTTTTAATGGCTTCTAACTTTATCTATGAAAAAGGAAAAAAAAATTTGAATTTTCCAATGTTTAATAATGGTAGTTAAATAAAAAATGATTTTTTATTTTTGATTTTGAATACATATTAGTTTTTTTACATATGAATGAATTTAATTTACAGGCGTCCGAAAGTTAAGGAACGCGGAAAATTAATACAAACTTTAGCAATTTTAATAACAACTTACCAAAATGTCAACTCCGAATGTTCGAAAAAAGCTATCTATACAAGAAAAACAGCTTATTTGTGACCATTATGATGAAAAAAAGTTCATAGAGGAGATTGCTAAATTATTTAAAAGGTCTAAAAGCATTGTTTTTTGGGTTATTGAAAATAGAAAAAAAGGTTTACCATTGACTGAAAAGAAAAAATAGGGTTGACTCCGATTAACAACTAAGAGGGAGGATGGAAAAATCACTCGATCATCTCGTTCTGATCACTTTAAAACTGCAGCTTCGATATCCCGGGATTTTACATCCGAAACTGGACAAAAAAATTTCCCGACAAATGATCTCACGAAGATTAAACGAAGTTGGATTATTTTCAAGAAGTCCATGCTCAAAGTCTTTAATTTCTATCAAAAATAAAAAGGCCAGATTGTTATTCGCCGAAAAACATTTATTTTGGGAAGAACAAACAAATGAGAAAAGGTTCATTTTAGTGATGAATCTAAATTCAATCTTTTCGGATCCGATAAAATCACACGTCAATAAAAAATAAAAGAAAGACTGTCCCCTAAGTGTGTTAAAAGTACAGTAAAATTTGGAGGGGGCAGCAGTATAATGGTATGGGGCATGATATCTTCAAAAGGAACTGGTCCTCTTATGAGGATTCATGGAAAAGTTAATGCCCGAATGTACAAAGAATTGATTAGAGAACATGTGGTTCCTAATCTTTCTGGTTCCAATATCTTTATGCAAAACAACGCACTGTGCCATGAAGCAAAATAGTTTTAGAAGAGCTAAATAGATCCAATATTTGTGTTATGGATTAGCCAGCTCAGAGCCTCAACCTGAATCCAATTGAAAATGTTTGGAAAATTATTGGTGATAAGATCACAGAAAAAAAAAAAAAAAAAATCTTGATTTATGCGAATGTATAAAAAAAAATCCTGGAATAATATCTCACCTATAACATGTAAACGATTGGTTCTGTCTTGCAGGAAACGATGCCATAGTGTGATTGAAAACAAGGGGCTTTTCACTAAATACTTAAAGGATTCTTTATTTTTTCATTAATTTCTTCCATTTGGGTACCATCAGCTAGAATCGAAACTGAAACATTTAGCACTCCAGCCTTAGTCATTACCATTTGAGCTATCATCAGATGAATTAGAAATAGTTAAAAATGAACCAACGTTAACAAATAAATGTGTATTTGCACATGCATAGAAGAGCATTTTAAGTTAACTTGTGCCTGCCAAGTTCCAATATTTTTTTCAATTTTGACTCCTTAGCCATTTTTACCGACTAAAGACTAAATCGAATTTGTTCCACTGATCAAAATCCCTTATATGCATATTTGTTTTAAGTCTGTAGACCAAAAATTGACAAAGGAGTTTGGGAGAGACCGTTGTTAAGTCACAGTATCACTTATATATAAATAACAATAATATTTTTTAAATAGCTATTAATTGTTTTTATACCTACAGACACTAGTGTTCCAGTTTCATGCTTACGAAATCATCAGTGTAAGAATTAATAATTATCACCAGTTGGGATATAATCTCAAAGTAACCTTTGACTTTATAAGCTGGTATTTTACTTCCAGGCTACCAGAAATTGACACATGAATTGAGGTAAATTAAGTACTTATAAATATCAAGTCAAGTGGGCATAACTAGTAGACATAGTATTCAATGACAGGAACCCGGAACGTTGCGCTCACACACACACACACTCAATTATTTTGTCTCAAAATTGGATTAACAATTATTTATTGTCAGTTGAATTTGCACACTATAAAATTAGTTTATTATTTACGCATTTCAGCAATGTCGTCTGTATGTAAAGTCACATAATAGTCAACACATGTCAGCTATTTTTAAATCTATCAACACATTAAAAAAATTACCCATATTTACATTTGCTGTAAAACTGTCAATTAGAAGGTAATTTCTAGCTTGAATAACAAATTGAAATTCGTTTTATGATCCTAAATCGAAGAAAATCAGCAATTTGTGTACACACACACACACACATTTGCTAAAAACAAAAAATCCAAATGCCTGTAAAATCTTAAATAATGTCTTTCTAATTCGATTTTTCTGTACTAGCAATTGATTTGAGTGGATTTAGAATAATCTTGTCTTATGTATAAAAGGTACATTGTATGTATGTGTGTGTGTGTGTGCGCGCCTGGGCCAATTTTTTTTTTTTTTCATCTCGCACAAATGTATCTGGGGGTGTTCTTAGATAGGTTTTGTGTTGGAATGCCTCCGATAAGTATCAAAAATCTTATCAAAGAAGGAACAGTCTGATTTTGAACAAAGTTACTTCTGATCCAGCTTATCGTCACAAGTGCATTTTAGAAGCTTTATCACCACACGAGCAGAAGGGCCTGGCGTATAAAATTAACAGTCTGTTTTTTGATAAGACAGAAGCGTGTTTGAGAGTCACGTTTTTGTTTAAAGCATGACTGGACCATGATGCTTAACTTTTTCATTTTCAACTTTAATTGAAGCCATTATTTAAAAATAATTTTATAAAATCAAAAGTAGGTTCAATAAAGATGCAATATAGACTACAGTTTATTGTGAACTAAGTCACTGCGGGGAGGCATATGAAGCTTCCTCTCAGTGCACAGTGGTGGGTCTCCGACTAGATTAAAATATGGGTAATTTCACAGATTTCGATCACAAAAGTATTACTAGTATTCATTGATACGAGTACAATCCCAGGCAACGTCGGATTCCTTGCTAGTCTTTTAGAGATATATAAAATATAATAAACTACTTGATGTGGCTAAAAATATTTTTGTATATTTAAACAATTTTTTTTTTTTTTTTTTTTTTTTTTTTTTTTTTTGAAATCTTGACTCATTTCCTTAAGTAGCTTGTGTTTTCGGTTTTATAATGGCCAAATTAAATAATTTCAAAAATGTCTCCGTTTGTTTTTATTCTGTGTTTACTGTCAAAAAGCTTAACAATTTTTATTTAATCACTAGCAGGCTGCCTGGCATTGCCTGGTCGTAAGATACACTCAAATACAATATTTTTATTCATGCAGATTATGTATTTATTATTATAGAGACAATTCTCTATTGACTATTATATTAAACCTAATATATAGTAGTGATATCAAAACAATAAAAATATATATATATATATGTGTGTGTGTGTGTGACTTGGAAGCCATCACTTAGAATCGAAATCACAACATACAACTCTTCACGCTCATATATATTGGGTTTTTTAAAAAAAAATTTATTAAGGATTCTGTTGTATTTAATTTTTACACTTACTCAAGCATTGAGGGAGTTACCTGCCCTTTATTTGTGTCACCCCCCGTATTTTATTTATTATTGTTAGTTTTTTATTAAATGATATATATTATTATTTAAATATTAACTATTTTTTTATGCGCACAAAAATTATCCATGAACATACGTTTCTGGGTAAATACACCTGTTATCCCTTTTTTAAAATCTGGAATCACCTGATGGTTGAAGACGAGATGCAAGCAAGCAAGGTTCAGACTTTTATAATTACATAGATTCGTTTATTGTTAGAATTTAATAGAAATGTAACTTAAGAATATACCTCTCCCCCATGAATGTTGTAACAAGTATTTTGGTTACTGTAATCAAAATATAACGCCATTGTAGTTGAGAGTAATCGACTGCTATTAGCTTTTGGAATACTATTCCCATCAAGGGCGTTATTCTTACAACATTTCAGCCAATATAACCTCCGACCTTCTTCAGGTGCATCGTTTTAAACTTAGAAATCTTTATGCTTAGGACTCATGCTTTGTTGAGCCTGCTAATTTCTCCCCTGTCGTGATATTTTCGACTTTATATTAAGAGTGACCAAGTTCACTATCATGCTTTACATTCTTTATTTATTTATTTTTTTAAGTTCTAAAACTCTGATGTAACACTTGTGACCAGCTAACAGGTGCCACTGCAGTGTACACCTGTATATCTCTTGAGGACATAGGGGCAGTCAAATAACATGAAACAAAAATATTTCTGATTACAGCAAAAAGAAAAAAAAATACTCTGATGGATCCTTCACTTTTCTATGTACCTCTATATGTTCCGCAAACGGGATGTATTCGTTTCAAGTAGCTGAGTGGTTCTGGCTACAAAATTCGAGCAATAATCTAGTAAGTCGCCTTATAGATGCAATTAGGGACCGTTTATGAATTTCATACTCCCATGGAACTTCCTCCTTCAAAGGAAGCCAGTTAAACCTGCATAGGGTTAGTGCTGTTTCCAAGTCGCCTTACTGAATGACGAGTGTTCGTGGTCGAAGCTGGTATAGTCTTAAGTGTGAGGCTTACGGCATACCTTTCAACATCTCTCCAAGCTGGTCTATTTTTCTGCTTGGGAGTCACCACTTATCAAAGCCTGAAGGCCACTCGAGGATAAGAGTTAATGAATCTAAGGTGGTAGTGTTGTAATCGTTAATGGAATAAATTGGGTAGATTTGATTATTTACGGGGACGGCTCAATAAGACTTTGTTTACATCTGACTTGAAGGCTACCATGTTGTATTCAACCGGGAAGCAGACCAACAGAACAGTGTTCCAAAGGCGAGCAGTTCTGGGAAAGAAGCTTTGTTCATGGAATCTACGTTTGGATTTAGGCACAGTTAAAGAGTGGGGGAAATTGTATATAGTGGTTGTAGTTAGTAGTGTTGTTTTTTGTTTTTTTGTGAAAGCTTGGCCTTCCTCTGTTTATTCCTTCTACTACCCCCGTTTTTTTTTGTTTTTTTTTTATCAATATAATTTTCTCATTTATCCTTTATCTCACACTTTATCAACTTTTCCTTATGTTCTAACCATGCTTAATTCCATTAAACTTCTATAAATAGATTGAGACTGGCTGTAAGAAACCAATAGCAACTCTTGCTTCCTGTGCACCTGTACATCTATGGAGAGCATAGAATAGTCAAACGTGTTTATTAGTGATGGGACGATTCCAATATATTTCCTGATTCTGATACAATTACCAATTCTGTACTAAATTCCCGATTCCATCTATGGATTTTAGTTTTAGTGGTAATTTAAAATCAATAAATATTTATTTTATCATTACTACTAGAAGTGGAAGACTGCGTTTTAAACAAAATCAAATGGAAAAAGACAATTAAAAGAATCGTTTTTGGCATCAGAAATTAGGCGCAAATTTTTTGAATGCTCCAGAAAGTTCCAATTTTTCCAATTCCCATTAATCATCCTAACACTAGTATTTTATTTCAGTATTGTATTTTTGACACAATATTAGGGTATGATCACAAAGATTTGGATGGTTATATTTATAGTTAGGCATGATATAAACAAACCAATCAGGTACCAGAATTGCTGTATAAATGTACTGAATCTCTGAATTTTTCAGTCATAACTTTTTGTCTTGACATGAGAAGAGAACTACGCTCTGCTAATCCTGATTGGATTAATACTACTGCTTTTTTACCTGAAATTTTTTATAATTCAGAACTTCTTTGATTGGATTGATACTGCCAAATATTGGTTGGGTAACTACATTTAATATTCACAATTGGATACTTTTCTTTTCTCAGCGATATTTATTTTTCCATTCCTTTCTGGAATATTTTTTCTACTACAAGACTGGCTCTCCACCCAAGAGTGCAGTAGAAAGTGGATCTTGGGTTTATTTTTGGCATAACTCATAACTCTTGTTTTCCTTATTTTGACCATTATTCCTCTCATTCTATGAGCAATGTTTCTGACAAAGAAGGAAGAATCGCTGTTTTTTGGGTTGAAATCTATCTAACATCTTTTTGACCTTGAAAAAATGGATTGGACCTAGTAGTTCACTCTTGTTTGCCCGTTTGTACTTTTCTCAATGACCATGCCTTGGATTTTTTTTTTTTTTTTTAATTATGCACAAGCATTAATCATAATGAAAGTAAAAATTTTTGCCAGAACAGATTTTACAGGAGAACTCTGGTTGTCCCCCCCCCCCGGGGGAGGGCATTATAGGGGTAAAAATTGTCCTCAAATCATTTGTCTGTTCGTTTATTCGCACTTTTCTCAATAACCACTCTTTGAATTTTTTAAAAATTTTGTGCAAACATTAGTCATTGTGAATTAAATTTTTCACTCGTGCATACTCATACTCAGTTTGTTTTCTTTAAATCAAGTAGCTACGTGCTCTGTCTGGAGCAATTTCCGTAAAAAATGATGTACACAAAAATTTCTCTTTGAAAGTAACATAGTATTTGGTTTTGTCTGTCTTACAGCATATCAACCCTTTTCTTGGTTGCTTTATTGCTAAAACCAATGCCTACAATTGTAAACGATTACTAGAGCACATGTTATTTTACTCAGTTAGAAAAAGGTTGTTAATGTTTCATCCTTGGCCTTTTGGCTGGGATCAGAATAAGATCCTTGCTGTAGTGTGGATAGTGATGTGGAGGCCATATCTGAGAGTAACCTGAAGCGTTGAATCTTTCTCTGATTAGGATCTGATCGTGTTCTTCAAGCACCAACTGAAGGTTAAGATTAAATGTGATGGAGAATACATTCCTCGGAATTTGAAAGCAGATGGTTAAGGTAGTCATTGTTTGTATAAAAGGAGTAAAGCGGTTTCTGCTCATGTCAGACCCCCAGCCCTGTGGGAAAAGTTTCAACTCTAAACTAGTTGAGAGAAAGAGACCCACTTCCTAACCTCATTATAGAGACCTTCCAAGAAGCATGCTCAACACATTCATTTTCCAAAACTCCACCCCTATTTTCTTTTGTCTCCCACTTGGATCTCACTCCAATTTAGAGATTGACCTGTTCGTTTTTGGTTCTAAACAAACTAAACAGTTGGTGGTCTATTATTTAAAAAAGATTGGGGGGGGGGGAATTACTAATTATTTCCTCTACTCCTCCCCCTCCCCACACACTTTACGCCAATAAATTTCTGTTGATATAAATATATTTATGAAGAATTAAATTTCAACCAAATTTGTTACTTTTAGAGTTAGAGATTAATAGCTTCTCTTGAATAACATATAAACTAGCAAGGCTACCCTGCTTGCCCCAGACAACAAAATAGAAGAGTTTAAGAAATGTGTAACATCTTTAGGTACTAGTGCACTTATTGATTCGTGCTGAAATAATGTTGTTATTTAAAAAGCCATTCTTAACATGGGGAGGAGAGAGTGTTTTGTACCTATTCTATACTTTAATCTTACAATTGAATAAAAAAAAAAAACATATCATAAAACTTTAATTAAACTTGGAAATACGATTTAAAAAATAGTGCGGATCAGTAAGTGCACTAGCACCCATCTTCATATAAAAACTTCTATCTCTCAATCTGTCTCTTTTTCCCTTTCCCCACATCTCTCTCATCTTCACCCACCCCATTCTTCTCTTTTTGAAACTAATAATAATGTAAGTAATTAACCTCTTTTTATATAATCAGTAGTATTGGAAATTGCTGAATCTCTCCCCCAACCCCACCTCATCTGACAGAACCTGACTTAGTTGACTCCCTGAAAAATGAATATTTTATTTATTTACTATTCATCCAGGGCAACGTTGATCAAGTATAGACCAACTTTGTGGGTGTTTGTTTGGTAGATTTGGGCTTTTAGCTAGGCATACATATGCACAACTGCCCTTTATGTAATAGACCTTTAATTTTATTAAATTTTCTCGTATATATATATAAATATTTAGTTTCCTTAAACATTTACACTTCCTATTAAATTCATAGAATTAAAAATCTGAACAGAACTTATAGGATAACCATATATAGGTTGTACTGAACCCTGGACACCATTAGCTCACTCTGGGAATTGAGCTGTATTGTCAAAATTAGGAAACGTATATGGAAAAGTGAGTTGACTAATAAAAAGAAAAAGATCTTGATTATAAAATTAGTTGTAATTTTAAGATCAAGCTATTTTATCAGAGAGAAGACGGTAAGAGGCTAATTGAGACCTTCAAAATAATGGGACTTGTAAGTATAGAAAAGATTTTGATATTGCTCTTCGCAAGATTTCAAAAATGAAATCTAGTACACAATTTTTTATTTTTCTAATAGTGTAACATTTTTTAAACAAATTGCCTAATCAAGCTAAAAATAGATTACAGATGAGAATTATAGGTGCTTATTCAGATTGGCACTTATAGTGACAACTAAAAGTAAAGAAAATACAGAAAAGTCTGTATGCTGTACATACCAGTCACGGAATGAAGATGAAATATTCCAAAAATCACGTAATTTGATTAATTTTTGGGGTTTTTTTTTTATTCAAACAAATCAAATGTTATGACTAAACGAGTTGTAGTGTTTTCATCGAACATGATTAAATGTGATGAAATAAAAAAGGGGGAACAACTCAACTCAAAGGTAAAAAATCAACCTTAATTGCTAAAAATCGTAAATTTTGATTTTCTTAGTTTTAAATAAAACTACTTGATCGATTTTTATGATTTTTGGAATATGACATCATTCTGTAGCAAGTACATCATACAGATTTTTCTGTATTTTCTTCCCCCCCCCTCAATTAGGAACAATTAAATAATCTCAATAAAAATGAATTTACACGTTCAGAGCATATATATATTAGAAGTAAAAATACCATTCTATTATTAGTATAATTCATCTTACACAATTCAACGAAACATAATAATAGCAAGCAATCTACGAAAGATTGATGCAAGCAACAGTAAACGTAGTCACTAGTTTTGTCTTCTCTGCACAAGCCTCTCGAACCAAAGGTTCTCAAGTCCTTCACCACCTTTATTCAAGGCACGCCTCCATGCTGATCTATCTTTGGCTAGCTCCTCCCACACATTCACATTGATGCCAAGAGCGATCAGATCCCGTTTGGCCACGTCTTTAAAGCGCAGCACCGGGCGACCGCGGCTTCTTGATCCATTTGCCAGTCACTGTAGAGGATATCCTTAGGGAGACGGCCATCGCCCATTCTGCGCAGGTGTCCAAGCCAGCGCGATCATCATATCTTGAGTGTCTGGAACAAGGAGTGGCTGCCGGCACATCTTAGCACCTCTTAGTTGGTGATTCTATCCCACCAATTGATGCCCATGATATGTTGCAAGCATTGGAGATGGTAGACGTTCAGTCTTTTTTCGTGATGAGCATACGTGGTCCAAGTCTCTGCTCCATACAGTAGGGTACTCAGAACACAGCATTCGTCGATGCGGCATTTTGTGCGAGAAGTGAGGTATTTATTGAACCATGCTCTTTCACGTAGTCAGTGGAAAGTAGATGCTGGTCTACCTATGCGCGTTTGTGGCTCCTGTCCAATGGATATTCCCTTGTTGATGTTGGATCAAAGATATGCAAAGTTCTCGACAGTCTCTAGTTCGTGGCCATTAATGGTGATTGGTGATGTGTCACTCTGGTGCATCATAACTGTCTTCTTCACACTGATTACCAGTGCGAACTCTGCACAAGCAGCGCTCAATTTGTCCAGCAGCTGCTGGAGTCCACTTGCGGAGTGCGAGACCAATGCAGCATCGTCTGCAAACAGCAGCTCAAGTATTAGGACTTTTGCGAATCTTGGTTTTGGCGCGTAGGTGAGCCAAGTTAAAAGGTTCTCCGTCAGAGCGAGTATGAAGGAACACCCTGTCTTCGTCCTCGTGACAGTGTGTTCCTTCAACGAAACATATGTAAGACAAATTATAATAAAATGAGTGTAAATGCATCTTTAGTTTTGTATGCTTACTTCAATTTCTACTGTACACTCTTTAACCCTTATCCTTGAGTGGCCTCTTGGCCTTGATAATGTGGTGATGCCTATGTAAAAAATATATATATATATATCTATATGCATATATATAAAATATTTGGATTGCAGAAATTCTCCTCTGGACCAAAGTACCATAGGTTTTCAACAACAGATGCCATATACAAATTCAGTACATCTACCCTGACAGCTACTAATTATTTCCTCCCCTCCTCCTCCTCCCCACACACTTTACACCAATGAATTAAATTAAACATTAACCGATTACATCGCTCTACACAGAAGACAATAACTTTTTTTTTTGTTGTTTTTTGTTTTGTTTTTTTGTTTTTTTTTTGTGGGTAAATTTTTACATTAGCTCCACCTCTACAATTTTCTTTAACCTGACGACTTATTAAGGTTTTCGACTATGCTGATTATGAAAATCTCATTTAAATTTAGCAGTAACAAGTACTTTTCGATGGTTGTGGGTGTCTATTCTGAAAGTCGTTCTTAACATGAGGTTGGGGGTTGGCCACTAACAACAACTATACTTTAATTTTTTACAAGGGTGGGGGACTACGTCAACCAGGTAATGCCGGTTAACGAGATGATGAGAATAATGGAAATAGTATTCGGAGGAGATAAAGAGATAAGAACAAAGTCATACTTTTCATTACAACAAATATATTTTCAAATATTGTAATGGTATTTTATCTTCAATTCATTCATCCAAAAAAGTCTTACAATAAAGATGAAACGTTGATGAACACAACTTAGTTTGTCTCTTTTTTTTTTTTTTTTTTATCTCTCTCTCTCTCACATACACACACACACACACATATATATATATATATATATATATATATATATATATATATATATATAATTACTCTCCACCCTTTGAGCAGTAATTTATCTAGCTATATATTACAGAAAAACAAACAAACCATTTTAATTTTACATTTTGGTAATTTGAAGAAAAAGAAAAATGAGATTACCATGATGTCATTTGAACTATTCTAATGTTGACGAAATGTACTGTGTAAAAAGCATTTTTTTAAATTGGGGGGGGGGGGGGACAACAAAAAGATTTTTTTTTTTTTTTTTTCAATATTCAAAGTAGAGGGATTTTTTTTTTTTTGATATAAGCATAAAAATTAAAATAAATTTCCCACTAAAAATCTGGCTTTATAATGAAATGAATAAAAGAAAAAACAATGATTGGTTAAATGAAACGATTATATATTTCTGAGTAATTTGAAATGATTATTTTTGCATTTTTCATGTTTATTATTAAGACAGAAAAATAAAAATTTAAAGCAGAACTCTGGAATCTCTACAGAATTAAGAACAAAACCTTTTATTTAATCTATGCAAGAATCCGTGGCTTAGTAGATATAACACTTGGTAAAAATTCTGTTGTGAGTTACACTCTTCTGGAGGTTGAAGATTTAATCCTCAGTGTGGGTAACACTTAAAAATACAATTGTGAATTACTTAGGACTTCTGCCCAGTTGTGGCTGACAGAATGAGAACATAATATAATATCGGACATTTCAATCAGGTTAATATGGATTTAAACTTTTCGCTTTCCGCTTTTATCAATTATTTTGATCACTTTGAACATCAGTTTTGTAAATATTTTACTAAAAAAAAATAATTCTGTTCATGTTTATGATACGAGAAATAATTCCAGATAAGCATGGCCAATGCCTCTAAGCAGAAGTGCAGGCAATATTCTGTCCGATATCTTGCTTAGGGGTTCGTTACCCCCTTCCCCATCCCCGAGAAAATTGTACAATCCCCACGTGTCTGGTATGCATAATACCCCTCCTCCTCTTATTTCAAATGAGAACCCGTTTTCCCCGCAAACTTAAAAATAACATCTGGAGGCTGCGCATAGACAAGAAAAACAAGCCGCTAGATATCTTCAAGACGTTATGTGAATAGTTCCAAGGAAAGATGAAAGTATGTTTACCCCCAAAACGTAGCAAAACTAGACGCAACAGGAATGTTGGCTTCTTACAAGATAGAAAATTTCATTGCAAAATCCTTTAAAGCCTCTTACTATTTGATGACTGTTTGCATTATGTCGGTAGTTATTTTGATTTTTAAATTATAATTTTATTATTAGTTAGTTCAAGTTGGGGATGAGGCATCCTACTGGATGCCAAACATTCACCCACTAATCGGGTATTCCAACGGAGAGATCTTTTTAAAGATTCTGATCATCCTTTTAAGTGCAATTGTTTGAATCTCTTTTGCACTTGGTTCATAGGGTATGTTTGACAGATAGTTTTTGAAATTCTTTTTCGTGAGTCCAGTTGCTCCTATAATTACTGAAATGATAGAGATCTTCCCAAGATTCCAGTTTCTTTTCATATCATACATAAGACCTTTGTATTCCATTATCTTATCCCTCTCAGCTTTGTTTGACCCAGCTTCATTGGGGACATTAACTTCTACTAAGGTTGCTTCTTTCTCTTTGTCCCATATCATTATGCCAGGTTTAATAGTTTCGTTTTCTAGGTACGTAGCTGTAGGGATTGCACAGTCATAGTAGATGGTGCATGACTTATTTCCAACTGTTCTTTCTGGTAGATGTTCCCAGGACTTCCTGCTATATTCGATATTTAACTTTTTACATATCAACCAGTGGAGATATTTACGCACTCCTTTGTGTCATGTGGTAAAGTAGCCCCCCCCCCCCCCCCCGAATCTTACAGTTGGATGTCAGGTGGCTCATACTCTCCTTCTGTGTGGCAGAACCTGCACTTACTGTCATTGCTTAGACCAGGGCTTCCTAAACTTAAGGACAAAATGGAGCCACTGAGCAAGGCAAAGGTGTTTCATGGAGCACTAATAAGATAATTTCTAAAATAAATATGAAAAACATTCATTTCAAATTTTAACACTAATGATAATGTTTACAACCATTTTTTGTTTTTGATTAATCAAAAATTGTTGCATTTTTGTTAATTTATTTTTTTTATTTATTTTTTTTTTCATGAATCATCTTGAAACTCTTTACACCTGTACTTATGTATCATATCTCTTGCCAGTAAAAAAGATAAAAAATTAAATATCTGCAGCCATTTATTTTTTCCATATAAAGCATTTGGTTCTCTTTAAGAAAGGACTTCTGGAGCCCCCCTGCCTTACTCCCAGAGCCCTAGGGCTCCATGAAATCCACTTTAGGAAACCCGGACTTGTACCACTCACAGTCCACAAGTGACAACTAATGTTATTTCTTTGAACAACTCAGTTTCATGACGCATTAGTGAAATGACAGTTTTATTTTATTTTTTTGCTTTTTTTTTTAAACAAATTATTCTCAAAACTGTATGTGAATTAATCATCATTTCAATTCGACACCAGATTTAGCTGATAATAGTAGGAAAATCCGCTGTTGCTCAGGATCGAATGAGAATAACTACTATGTACTATATTACTTTCTTTGTTTTTACTGTCCCCCCCTCCCACTTCATCTCCTAATAAGCTGAAATATTGAAAAACTCTAAATTATGGCCATATGCAATTGGTTTAAATTTCATTGAAATCGGATATGCGTTTCAAGTTTTAAGGATTATATCACCATGGGTTACTTAGAGGTAGAGGGTACATAAGTATTCGGCACATACAGGGTAATGTAGAGATTTGGAATAACTTCCATTGTCAGAGAACTTAGATATATGATAAAGATTTCATCAAAATAGAATATATTCAAAGTTTTAAAAGGGGGTCAATGCCCCCCCCCTTTCCTGCTTAGTTCCCTTGGATTAGGAGCGCATTGTAATTATAGTCCTCAGAAAATTTTATACTTATGGTTTAAATTCATAAAAATATTTATTTTAAGTTGTAAGGGGGTTTAGGGTTAGTGTCTTCATATCTTCCTTTAGGGTACACTTAGGGTATATTAAATATTTTCGTCTTCCCTGGTAAGTTTTACATAAGAATACATGGATCAATTAGGCTTCAGTGACCTCAAAAATAAGCAAATATGAAAGACGATTTTGGGTATACACCAGTTTTTTTGGTTGATCTGCACACACTATAAACACACAAATAATAAACATGATTTTTTTTTCACAAATAAATCTTTCCCTAATATAAAAATTGAACTTAAAAAAAATGGTAGTGGGGATGTGGAGTAAATATGTATATTTTGGTGTCTTATATGAACAATTATTTGTTTAACAAAAAGTTTTGTAAATAAAAAAAATTTACAAAACTTTTTGTTAAACAAATAATTGTTCATATTTTTTTCAAAACAGAAGATTCTATTTTTTAGGTTGTGTACACTTTCAGCATTCCAGAATTTGATTTTCAAATTATTTCATTCTCTACAATTACTAGTGCTTATTTTTGGGGTCCTTGAATTTCAGATTTTATGTAGATTCTTTAACCTTCCTTTCTATAGGGAACACACACACATAAACATTGAGCTTTAATAGAGATTTTTGGATTTTTTTATGCCAGTTATGATATCAATAAATGTCAACTAAACCACTCGCAATAAAGGTGAATGTATTTTCAAAACAGTTTTGAAAACATTTCAAGAACATTGTGGCTTGTGCTTACACCCCCCCCCCAAAAAAAAATAAAAACCAAGTCCCCTGGGAAAGATTAGCTAGGAAATCAATCTATATAATTATAAAATTCTGTGAACTGCCTTTACTTGCAGCTTGTCTAACAAAAACATTGTTGTCAAGTAATCCAACTTGTATTTAATAAAATTCACTCCTTTCCACAGTCCAACCATGTTGAATACAAATAAACTTCGGTCTTTGCTTAACTTGTACACATAGTTTCAATCATTAAACTATATTTTATTATCGGTTTTGATTCTAGCTGATGACACTCAAATCATTTTTTTATTTTTACTTTTGAAATCATGACTATATATTGGGTACAATATAATATTAAATACTTGACTACAATAATATATGGTTGGCAACTAAGTTCTTGCCATTTTTAAAATCTACATTTTTAAAAGTAAAATAAGAACCAACAACTATTTAATCAATGATGTATTCTCCATTTGTGTTTACAAGTTTTTCCCAACGTTTCACAAGATTCTGGATACCTTTTCGGTAAAAATCATTTGATTTTGACTTGAAAAATAAATTATAATAAATAAATTTTCCGAACACAATATATCAAAAAAAAAAAAAAAAAAAACTGCATGAACTTAAGTGCCAACCCAATAAATACAAAATCTGCATAAATTAAAATATATTTAACCATATTTTATGATCAGGCAACATCAGGCGCTCCTGCTAGTGACAATATAAAATAAAGAGATCAATTGAACTCGATTGATAAGCAATTCCTTGAACAGTTAGCCACTTAGATAAAGAATTCAGAGAGATGAAGTGGAAGTAAAACTGAGAAAAACTGGACCTCTATGATATCCGTAGGAGAATTAGCGTCCAAAAGTTAAGGGCTAGTAGTTTCAAGACAAGTTTAAGTACTTTTTAAGAAAAACCGTTCATTTAAAATACTTAATATGCATATACACTTATAGATATACTCATCACTCATGTCTCGCCTAAATTTAATAAGCATCCGTTGGATATTTTTAAAGTTATGACCAATAACACAAAAGTTTGTCCAAATTCTCGTGGTCCAAAAGTTAAGGGCTAGGCGGTATAATCTTTAATTATTATAACAGTAAGGTACTGTATAGGTGTCAGACAGGTACTATGAATAATCCTACTTCAAATTTTTACTAAAGAACATTAAAATTATTGTAATTGAGTAAAAGAAATGAGTGTTTGTATCGCACTAGTACAACATGACAGCAAAACAAGGTCGTCCTGTTTCTGTCAAAGAAAAACAGCTCATTATTCATCTTCATAGTAATGGCAAGAAAACTTCTGAGATTGTTGACACCGTAGGAAGGTCTCTTAGTGTAGTAAAGCGTATTGTGGCACATTTCAAGCAGTCAGGATCAGTGGCAGCTGCCCCAAAATCTGGTAGACCTCGAATCACAACTGCTCAACAGGATCGTCTTATTGTCAAAATGTCACTTAAAGACAGATTTAACACTGCTGCTAAAATATCTCGAGAACTAAAGCAAAGGTCTATTGTTCAAGCGTCACGGCAAACTGTTGCACGCTTCTGGATTGCAATCTCAGGTGCCAGCAAGGAAGCCTCTTATCTCCAAAAAGAATCAGAAACTCCGCCTCGCTTTTGCCCAAGAACACGTTGTGTGGACAACCGAAAACTGGTCCTGTGTGCACTTTAGTGATGAATCGAAGTTTAACGTTATCGGATCTGATGGCAACACGTATGTCCGGCGAAGAACTGGTGAGAGATTGGAGGTTAAGTGCATGAAAAAAACTGTGAAATTTGGAGGAGGAAGTGTAATGGTTTGGGGCGTTATGTCAGCTGAAGGCTGTGGACTACTGATTCGTCTGCAAGGTGGAATAAATGCAGAAGTTTATAAGCAGATTCTACGGCAGCATGCAGTTCCTAGTCTTCGGTCGTCGCTCTATCAACCTGCAATTTTCATGCAGGATAACGCTCCTTGCCACACTGCTAAGAAAGTAAAAACATTTTTAGACGAGGAAGAAGTTGAAACGATGCGTTGGCCCCCTCAGAGTCCAGATCTTAATCCTATTGAGAATATCTGGAAAATAGTTGGTGAACGTGCTCAACTCAGTGCCCAAAAAATCAAGAAGAACTCTGGCAGTGCTTACATGCTGAATGGAGTGCGATAACGCCAGCGTTTTGCAAGAAGTTGGTGGATTCCTGTGCCAAGAGGTGTCAAGAAGTCATAAATAGCAAGGGTTTGTTTACCAAATACTAGTTAGTTGGTAATTTCAGCCATTCACAGCAAGGACAAAAACCGCAATCGTGTTAGCCCTTAACTTTTGGACACACAAATTTTGAACAATTTTATTTAAAATGGTAGTTATTCAAAAAATACTTAGTGTAGGCTAACGAAATTATGACCCATTGAAGATATACATGTTATCTATATAATTGTGAAGTAATTTTTTGTTGTTCGTGTGTATTTGTTTCAAATATATGGTTAAACTTGCTAAGGTTTTACTAGCCCTTAACTTTTGGACGCTACTGTATATATATATATCTGGAGGCCAAAGGGCGAATGAACCCCTTTTCAGGGTCAACGGCCAACTGGCACCGTGTGTGTATGTATGTGTATGTATGTATAACATTTCAAGAACATTGTGGCTTGTGCTTACCCCCCCTCCCAAAAAAAACAAGTCCTCTGAGAAAGATTAGCTAGGAAATCAATCTATATAATTATAAAATTCTGTGGACTGCCTGATTGCCTTTACTTGCAGCTTGTCTAACAAAAACATTGTTGTCAAGTAATCCAACTTGTATTTAATAAAATTCACTCCTTTCCACAGTCCAACCATGTTGAATACAAATAAACTTCGGTCTTTGCTTAACTTGTACACATAGTTTCAATCATTAAACTATATTTTATTATCGGTTTTGATTCTAGCTGATGACACTCAAATCATTTTTTTATTTTTACTTTTGAAATCATGACTATATATTGGGTACAATATAATATTAAATACTTGACTACAATAATATATGGTTGGCAACTAAGTTCTTGCCATTTTTAAAATCTACATTTTTTAAAGTAAAATAAGAACCAACAACTATTTAATCAATGATGTATTCTCCATTTGTGTTTACAAGTTTTTCCCAACGTTTCACAAGATTCTGGATACCTTTTCGGTAAAAATCATTTGATTTTGACTTGAAAAATAAATTATAATAAATAAATTTTCCGAACACAATATATCAAAAAAAAAAAAAAAAAAAAAAACTGCATGAACTTAAGTGCCAACCCAATAAATACAAAATCTGCATAAATTAAAATATATTTAACCATATTTTATGATCAGGCAACATCAGGCGCTCCTGCTAGTGACAATATAAAATAAAGAGATCAATTGAACTCGATTGATAAGCAATTCCTTGAACAGTTAGCCACTTAGATAAAGAATTCAGAGAGATGAAGTGGAAGTAAAACTGAGAAAAACTGGACCTCTATGATATCCGTAGGAGAATATATATATATATATATATATATATCTGGAGGCCAAAGGGCGAATGAACCCTTTTTCAGGGTCAACGGCCAACTAGCACCGTGTATGTATGTGTGCGTTGGGGTAGAGAGAGCTCCCGTAAGCCGTGGTGAAGGCAATCTTTCTAAAAGTAAATCTCTGATTTAAAAAACCATAAAGTGGGAGACCAGTACCCGCATTAAGCTGGTCTGCAGTTTAACTTGTTGCTGGCTATCTTGCTCTTGTTTGGTGCTGGATCTCAACATTTTGAACCGAGAAAGAGAGACTTAGCTGTTATACAAAGCTAAGACTCTGTAACATCATCTGTGTAGAGATACTCCCTCAGGCATTTATCTATAAAAATGGTCCTGTGGCGATGGAAAAGTTGTGACACGTGGAGGCTTGAAATGCTGGAAACATGTAATAATTGATCTCCATGATCGTCTTCAGTGTCATGTCTGCTTGAGCGTGTGAATTCACCGGTAGGACTAAAAAAGTCATTTTTGGGCTCATGGACTTTAAGTATCTGAGGGAGTGGCACTCGTCTGACAAGACGTTGCAATCATCATCTGGAGGCTGCTGGTTGCTAGAGAAGGATTGGCAACAGTCTGATAGTGAACTATTGTGATGGTGAAAATGATCCTGGCAAGAGCTGGAAAGAAGTCGTGAACTACAGTTAGTCTTTAATTGAGATTTAGAAGGTGAAAAATGGAGAGTTGGACATAGATGGTAGCTACAAAACCTTAACGATACACCCATGTCCGACAAGTCATTTGTATATTATGTCTGCATTTATGTATTTTTATTATGCAAAATTATGTAAATTGTTGATTATGGCTTTGTGTCTTTAAACACCAACTACACTAGAAACCCAGAAGAAAAGCCACCACACATATTTAAGATAAGGTGGTTGATCGGTCGGAGATGCGAGCATAGCTCAACATGGACGATACTGCTACTATGATTGAAAGGTATCGGCAGTTCAGTGCTTACTTTAAAAAGAAATTGTTCCTAATGTGATTTGTATGAATTGTGTTGTTCACTGGCAGCACCTGATTGTTAAACACCTAATGGGGCGTTTGTGTTAAGGCATGTTATCAAAGTTGTCAACTTGATAGAAAAGAATACATTGCAAGATTGCCACTTTCAGCAATCATGCTAAAAGAACAGTGTGGAATTTGAATGACTCGT
The DNA here is from genome assembly GCF_053919585.1 of Euprymna scolopes. Lineage (NCBI taxonomy): Eukaryota > Metazoa > Mollusca > Cephalopoda > Sepiida > Sepiolidae > Euprymna > Euprymna scolopes. The sequence continues at coordinate 39,189,553 of NC_136503.1, forward strand.
TTTGAGCACTGAAGGGTAATTACATGCATAGTTTGGCAAAGTAGTGTATTTACTGATCCAAATGACTTCCGGTTTAAAAACTGTTTGGAAGTAAAAAATGTTATTTAATTTGAAGACTCTTCTCTCCCTCCTCCACTATATTGCATTCCTTTACTTAATCTGAAATCTTATGTCCAAGTTCTCTTCTTCCATACTACAAAGAATCTTATGTTCCTATGTAAATAAACATTTTTTGAAAACTCAGTTTACAGATATTCTTATTTATCATATATAAAAAATATTTTGCCCCCCACCCCGACAAAGGAGAGATTGAACCTAGTAATTCACTCCCATTTGTCTGTTTGTTCGCACTTTTCTCAATAATGACACCTTGAATTTTTGGAAGCTTTGCACAAACATTAGTCATGGTGAAAGTAAATTTTTGCCAGAACGGATTTTCCGGGATAACTCTGGTTGCCCCCTAAGGAGCATTATAGGGATAAAATTGCTCCCAAATCATTCGTTTGTTCGCACTTTTCTCAATAACCACACCTTGGATTTTTTTTTTTTTAAAATTTTGCAAAAACATTAGTTATGGTGGAAGTAAATTTTTCGCTTGTGGAAGGGGAATCCGCATGCTCGGCTTGTTTTACTTTTAGTATTCTTTCTGTAAAAATTAGTTTATAAATGTTTTGATCTACATTTTTGACAGGGTCTTCAAATTAACACTGTTTACTTTCGAGGACTTTCAAAACTGCAAATCGATTGGATTGGTAAATATGCTATTTTGCCCATACTTTCTTGTACTTTCAGGTAGTGTTATCTCTTTGTAGTATGGAAGAAGAGAACTTGGACAAACTTTTTGATGCAACAAATGACATCTGCCTTTATTTGTCTCCTCACAAGTGCAGTGAGACACAAGGTCAGTTATTAATGTGGGGGAAAGAGACACTCTGGATTAAAACGAAAACAAAAATTATTTTAATGTAGAAAGATTTCTCCTTCAGTAACCAAGGACAAAACAGATGTTACACATTGATCTTGACCAAAAGGCCAAGGAACTATCTGACAGATTTGTGAAAGAGCTCCAAGGAAATTACTCTTTGTTTCTTCTGCAAGGAGACGATTACTACATTTAATAGGAAACTCAAATTAAAATGTAATGTGAACAAACATTTTGCTGCACAACTTCTCACTTAAGATGTCCCCTATAAATCTGATCCCTTATTTGCAGTAACACCTTATTACTTATTAATGTCTTGGTTATGATATAAAAAATATTTGGCATAAGATGTCCCCCATAACTTTGTTCATTTCATTAATCGTTTGCAATCCTCTCATAATATTCTTTACCATAAACCTACACTCCATTCATTTCCTTAACCATTATCCTCGAATGAATTTCAGCCCTGATAAGTAAAAAAATATAGAAAAATAAAAAGCAATTTTATAACCAGAAATTATTTTTTTTAAACATGGTAGTATCTTTTCTTTTTATATTCAAACATTTTTTCTGTATTCTTTTTTTTTACATATTTTTTTTTTAATTCAATTTCTTAATTATTGAAAAATAATAAAAAATGGCTAGAAAGTCGTACACTGTAATTTTTTTTTCCAGTTTGGTCTTAAATGTTTTAGCGATATACGTCCTCATCAGTTAAGATGTCTCCTACCTTTCTTGTAATATTTTTTTCTTTGTTTATCGTTTATGTTCGTATTTATTATTATTTGGACTTTTACTATTGAGTGTTATTTTCACAATGTTTCAGTCACTGTACGCTCCAATCTTCTTCAGGTATATCTTGTTGAACTTGGGAATCTGCATGGAATTTCAAATGGAGCTCTTTAATTTAATCCATAAAAGGAGCATTCTCTCGTTTTGTCGGCCATTACTGGATTGAAGTCCTAAGTAATTTGCAAATGTATTTTGAGTGTTATCTGCACCGAGGATAAAAAATTCCATGCAGATTCTTGAGTTCAACAAGGTACACCTGAAGAAGGTCAGAAGTTACAACAACTGAAACATTGAAAATAACACTCAAAATGAGAATAGGAGTCCTAATGATGCGAATTATCAATAATCATCTAAAATAAATTCAGAAACAATCTTTTATGTTTTCTTTAAGTGTAAATGTTTTTGTTTTTTTATTTAATCATTTCATTGCAACAACAAATGAGTAAATATTCCAAAAGAATTGCTTGGTTTTTGTTAGCAAATGCATTGATATCATTTTTTTCTTTTCTTTTTTAATCTTCTCTATACAAATAAAATGAACTCATTTTTTCCCGTCTGATTTTGACATTAATAGGATTAAAAATCAAGATATTTCATGCAAATATAATATGCACAAACGGCAGAACAATATCTGAGGGGTGTTATAGGCTTATTATTTCTCAAATTCCTCGATAATCTTAGATTTCTATACTTTTTCTGCTGAGAAGTCACGGCCAAAATCGGTTAAGATCAATGGAAGTGGTAAAATATTTTCTCTCTAATAAATTCCTCCTCCCCCTGCCACCACTTAACACCGTTTGGGGATCGTTCACAAGGAACAGTTGAGAAGAGAACACCGGTTTGGCTTCGTAGTTCTTTCATGTGAAGTTATTTAAAATCACTAAACTAAGCTGCAGTGCTCTGTGGCGTAGTGGTTAGCGTGCTGGACAATTCACATTATATTTTCACGTTCGCGCCGACCTACCGTAGTCGTTTTTTTTTTTGTTTTTTTTTCCTAAACAACTGGAATGGACTTTTCTTGGTGGCCGAACTGTTAACGTTGCAGATGTTTTTTTTTTTGTTTTTTTTCACACTTTATTTTCCTACTTTTACTCATGACTCCGGGTTTGATCCTTCCTACTTACCTACCATAACATTTTTTAAAACTCCCCCCCCCCGTCCCGGAAACAAACACTCGGGCAACACCGGGTACCCCCGCTAGTTCAAAATAAAGAAAAAGTTATATTTTGAAGCAATGAACCATTTTTATTTATCTATTTTTTTTTTTTTTTTTTTTTTTTTTGTATGTGTGTCTCTATTTGTTTTTTTATCTTTGGTTATGAATCCTTAACTTTTGTTCCAGTATTGAGAGCAAACATGAAGTTACGATCCTGGGAGGATTAAATGAATTCATTGTTAAATTTTATGGTCCATCTGGAAGTAAGTCAGAACTTTTCTTTTCTTTTTTTATTTTTTATTTATTTTTTTATTTTTATTTTATTTTTTTTGAAAAAAAAACAATCAGTGCAAGTAATTTACATCTTTTGAGAATTTTTTTTAGATGAGGAATGATAATTTGCATTATGCAGATTACTATTCTCATCTTGATTGCTGCATTATTTTCACGTTTCAGCCAATGTAACCTATGACCTTTTTCAAGCGTATCTTTTCAAATTTATAAACCAGGGATGCGATATCCTCGCTTTTTGTGAAATCTTTTTTTTTTCTTTTATAAAAAAAAAAAAAAAAAAAAAAAAAAAAGCAATGGAATAAGTCACGTTTTTAATTGAAGAATATAAAGAGTTGTTTCCCTTACAACTAAAATTTTATTTCTTTTCCTGTACAAGTTTACCCAGGCAGGTAGAGCTAGTTATTTAATACTATTACTGATATATGACGAGATAATTAAGAATAAAAATAAATACTTGAGAAATTAATGTATTCAATATGAATTCTGATTAGTGTGTTGAAGATGAATTTTTCTTTTTTTTTTTAAATCTGTGAATCAAAATTTAAGACCATTTTCTTTGTTAAATGTGCATCTGCAAATTAGTCTGATTAAATCTCATTTATTGCTATATTTAAAGACAAAGTCAATATAAAAAAATACAAAATAAAAATGTACATCTATATATCTATAAAAGTGAAATTGTCTCTGTGTGTACATTTCCCTACCAAACTACTGTCAATTTTCAGTCTACAGACTCAAGATTTGCCATAAGGGGTATTGAGATTTGGGAAAATCTTTTTAATCAGAAATTTGGCTGTCATGGGGTCAAAGTTCAACGATTTGACCTTTGAAAACTACCAAATTCCTCTGCCAATTTTGGTAGATGTAGGTTACTTGGACATGGATCAAACTTTTTTATTTTATTTGAGCCCAAAACAAATGTTAAGGGGTCAAAATTTAAAAAATTTTACCTCTGGTCTCTACCAAATTACTCTGCCAATTTTTGGTCTAAACATTTGATATTTTACATTAAGTATATTCAGATATAGGGCAAGTTTTTTAATTGGTTTTTGGCTGAAAATTTGGCTGCCATGGGGTCAAAGTTCAAAAGATTTTACCTTTGCAGTCTCTAGCAAACTATTCAGCCAATTTTGGGTCTAAACATTTGAAATTTTACATAAAGGATATTCAGATATGTAGCAAGCTTTTTAATCAGTTTTTGGCGAAAATTTGGCTGCCAAGAGGTCAAAGTTGAAAGAGTTAACCTTTGCAGACTCTATCAAACTCGTCCGCCAAATTTTGGATCTAAACACTTGAAATTTTAGATGTAGGTTACCTGGAAATGAGTCAAACTTTTTAATATATATATATATATATATATATTCATATACACATAAAGTTATGAATTATACATAGGGCCTGAGCAAAGCTGGGTTGAATTGCTGGTAATATAAAAAAAAAAATATTCAAAGGCAAGCTTGTGTCTGTACACACTTATCACTCTTCACACCTTTAAACAATAGAATCAACCGATCACCAAAAGTGTAATTCTATGAACATGTACTTGTGTTCATAAATTGCACAAGCCACGATCATCTGTTGGTTACTCGATTCCAACACTGGTCTCTGTTAGTGCTGGTTTATCTATCTCCCTCCTATGACGGGAAGATGTGACGCAAGGGTCAGAAAATGGGATTGAAGATCCAGCGCCCTAGAGGAAAGGCACTCTGGACTGCACCTCGGGCAATTAACAATAAACTAACCCCTTCAAGGGAGAAGGCAAAGCTGAGAGGATGGGCCTTCTAGAACTACACAGAACCAGCAAGATATTGCAGTCGGGGGGGGGGGGAACAAAAACCGTTTCACGAATAGCCGAGACTTTACTGGCTTTGGTGTCAAAGTAAAAACCATGTAACTATTCGGTGTTGTAACAGAAGAATTTTTCCTCTAAATAAAATCACAACTGCAGTTTAAAACCAGTTACAAAGGTTTATTTTATTTTTTGGATTACACTGATATTCAAATTTTTTTCCACTTGGCAACACACTTGCAAATGAGAATGCTTTAGCCTGATTAAATTAAAACACAAATCTATATAGCTTAGAGCCCAATGGCCCATCTGTTTCTAAGGTGTGCACAAACCCAACTGATTGTGAGACATCCAGGAAGCCAACTTACCCTTAGCTCCTCTGCTGGAATGTATATAGGTATTTTGGGGCCACTCTAGAATGGCCAGTTTTATAAATATTTATAATAGAAAAAGAACTTATGCCTAGAGTGATCCTGTATCTTACTAGCCATTACTTTTAAGTGGGTCATAATAGTAACAGGGAATCTCATACTTAAAGGAACATTTTCTCTTGTGGACAAGTCAAATTCTGGGTAGTTCAGCCCAAATCAGAGACATTTCCTATTTCTTGTCCGCTTTCTCCTTAGTCAAATATTTCTCACTTGTAGAAAATCTGTTATTAAAATGCATTACAATTATGCAGCACAATAAGTATGCAGCCGTCTAAATACATGTCTACAATGGGGGGGGGGTTAATATTTTTTTTAATTTCATCTAATTTCACTGTGTTGAACGTGAACTCGAAATATAATGCATTTTCTCAGCCTTTAGGCTAAAATGAAAGTATCTGTTCTGTTCAAAGATAGTACAATAATATTGTGAGGTTTGTATTTGTGCTGGACTTCCATAGACGCAGCAATAATATACAACAGATAAGACACAACTGTGGAATGTCTACAGATCCTGCTAGTAAGATTTATTGGCCTCCCAACAAAGGAGTAATTCACTCCCATTCGTTTGTTTGCACTTTTCACAATAACTACGCCTTGGAGTTTTTTAAGAAAATTTTGCACCAAAATTATTCATGGTAAAAGTAAATTTTTGCCAACATGAATTTTCCGGGATAACTCTGGTTGCTCCCCTAGGGGCCATTATAGAGGTAAAATTGCCCCCAAATAGTTCTCCTGTTCATTCACCTTCACAGCATTCACCTTCCTTGACATACTCCTTTTCTATATCTTGGTCACTCTCGAAATTCTCTTTCCAGACTTATTCACTCATGGAGAGGAAACCTGCATGCTCAGCTTATTTATTTTACTTTATAAAAACTAGGTGAAGTTTAAATGTATAATAATTCAGATGATAATAAATATTAAATGACCTTGTGTCAGACTGGACTTTAAATGTTGGATGTTTTAGAGGAAGCTAAATGTATTTATATTATTTTCAGAATTCCGGTACAAATTTCTTTATCTTTTAAATATGACTAAAGAAAAAGAAAGAAAGAAATAGATCAATTTGCCTGGCTGATGGTGCTGTGTGGAGTTACTAACTTTAGAAATAGAATGTATGAGGTTCCTTCAATAAGTTTCCAGACTCTTGAAAATTCACTGTTATTGCTATACATCTTATGAGATGACTGACCAATTTTTATGATTTCAGGCTCAAATGAATAGCTGCAGCCAGAATTGGAATACACCCTACTAAAGCTTGATTGTCACAGCTGGTGAATTTCAAAAATGCAATCTGGACGTGAGAATACCTCAGACTGCTTTTGAAGCATCTTACAAGAATCAAGCATCAGTTTTTTGAGTGCTATAAGAGATTCAAGGAAGGCAGGGAGGGATGATGAGAGGTGTAGGAGAAATTTTAGGAGAAATCGTATCAAGGTCATTAATAGAGGATAATAAGGTTTCATTGAGAAAATAAACATAAAGTTAAGTAAAAAAACAAACCGTTTTCTTCAAAACGTAAGGCCCCAAAAGCAGCATACTATTTAAAAAAATTTTTTACATTGCGTCTCCGGTGATAAGGAGATTCTATTTATTAAAAAGGATAGAACGTGATAACATACTATGTACATTCAATTAGTGTATCCATATATATTATATTAATTTTTAATAAATAGGATCTCCCGATCGAATAATTTATGATCTGGAAACAGTGACACATGTACATACGTACATTACAGTTACTACGGTATTAATATTTAGATTAATAAATTGTCCTCTTTTTAAGCAATATGCAAATTAGTTACTCTTATGATATAGATTGCATACACATAAGCTGGATATAAAAATCAATAAGGTATCTATTGTGTCAAGCGGAATTGCATATGGTACACCTGGTATCTTTCTCAACTATGACCTCACACTTAATATTTCATGGGGTTGCAATCAGATGATTTGAAGGAGCCAGATGTTGGGACTGGTGAAGCCACGGAAGTTTTTGGACAGCCACTTTTGGGTTTTCTTGGAGGTGCGACGTAGAGTTGAATCTTGCTGCAGGTTTACTTCAGCCACTCTTTGTCTATTGCTTGAAAACAGTGGACAACTTCATATAGTCATCTGGATTGAGTCTGAGTCCCTTTTATAATATGTGGGATAGCTAGAAACAATATTCCTAAACAAAAAATATATTAAAATCAAAACAATCACTGATGTGAAAAAAAATGTAGTTATTAGGTTGGTGCCAAAATGTTGTTTTTTGACGTTCAACTATATCTATAATATAAAGCTGAACGTCTGTGTGTGTGTGTCTGGTCATGAATAGGCTCCTATATGGTTGACTATTATAGAAAACTGATCACATATAATGATAGATGTATCGAGACCCAGGAATGGGTATGTTTGATCTGGCATAATGATGATTCATTAAAATTGTAGAGTTTGCGTACGCACCTAGTCCACAAAGTATGGAAATAAAAAATTAAAAAAGAACAAACTTTACAAGTGTTTTTGATATAGATGTACATAATAATACTTTGATAAGTATGTTTTAACTTAAACAGGGATGGTATAATAAAATTGTGGGGTCTGTGTTCGCGCCTGGCCTCCATAGAATGGAAATAGGCACAAACTTTAATAAAGACTTTTCATATCTATCTGCATAAGTATACTTTGATAATTATGTTTCAGTTTGAAGAAATAATAAAATTATGGGGTGTTCGTTCGTGCCTGACCTCCATAGAATGGAAATATGTCACAAAGTTTAATAAGGTTTTTTAATATAGATCCACAGAATATTGTGATAAGTGTTTCAGTATGAAGAGGTATGGTATAATAAATTATGGGGTTTATCTATTTTATTTTTACTTTCATGATATTTTGCTTTGGTTTTGATACCCCCGAATTTGAAGCTATCTTTTTACAATTATTCCTTTTCATAACCTATCGTACTTCATAAATCAGAGTCCATTTTCTGTAGGCTGTTTTTGAACCTAGTCAACGACGGGTACTTTTGCTAGTATATAAATTATTTTTGCACCAACCTAATAACTAGCAGGATCTGTGGAAATTCCACAGCAGCATCTTTCATATGTAATATATTGTCGCTACTGGGTATCACGTGGACATTCAGCATGAATGGAAACCCGATGATATTATTGTAGCCCATTTGTTAAAACTGTAGAAGTATTTATCTAAGTAATCTGGTTAATGTAGTGTCAGAATATATCGTCATAAAGGCCATCACAGCTTGTGGAAACTTAGTTTCCATGATACATAGGACTTTGTGCGGACAGTATGTTCGTCATCCTTTGTTCTGCACATTGTATAACTGGTTCTGCTAGAAGTTTATATCTGAGAAGAATTTCTTGTCCGCTTGGATATTTGATTTTGTTCAGGAGTTTCTTGGCTTTTGTAAGATGGTTCTTTTGGACCTTGGCCGTAAGTAGTTGGCCTTCGCGACTTTTGTATAAGAAGTGAAGATCTCGTTTGGTAGTTTCTACTTCTATATTCATTTTGAAAAAAAAAAAAAATTTAAGCTTTTCAATGAATTTCATTGTGCAGACGCCTGCTATGATTCTCCCTGATAACCATTGTTTCCACATCACTGCCACAATTATCCAGCTCGTATCTCACAATATTCAAGGAACACCGAGCTGCAAAATAAAATATCCAAAATTTTTAATCTAGCACTACTCATGATGCTGGTGGTTTTCAGTCGTGCATCGTCTTCAACTCTCAAACGCATTAATCATACACAGGAATAGTTATCCATTGCACTTTATTGTTATTAAATATTTTAAATGGTTCGGAAATGAAAGAAGACCAAAAGTTATCAAATTTATCCCAAACAAACACGTACACAGATGCGCACTACTGCAAATTGTACACAATATGTATGCACATAGGTGCACATATGAAGATTCATCTAGAAATATACATAAATGCATTGACTTGTCCACACACACATGCATATAGATATACAAATGTGCATGATTGCATGCACACACATCTGTAACTTACCACAGTCTTACGTGCAAGTACGCACATGCTACTACTGCACTGTTTACTGTTATATCACCCCAAACAAAACAGTTACTTAATCATGGTGGGGGGGGGGCTACTATTTGGGACCAGATTTGCAGAGATACTATTTAGGGAGTTGGATAGTGAGATGTCTGTTTACATTACACTTGAATTTCTGCATGTCTGTACAATCAAGAGAGCAGGAACCTGGGAGGGAATTCCAAACTGCAGCAGCCTAAGGGGAAAAGCTACTCGAGTAGAAAGCTTTACAGCAACTAGTGATCTCTACAGTGTATGCCTGTATAATTACATCCACACTAGCATTCTTACCTGTGAACAGCCCTACATACATATACAAACATACATCATCATGTTTGTTTTAATGTCTGCTTTACATGCTGGCATGTGTTGGACGACTTTAAGAAATTGACTTACAAAGTAATCTGTTTCTGGCCAGGTATTTATTCCTCTTTTGCTTTAAGTCATACAAACACCCAAATAAAATTTTCATGAGCTATAAGCATTTTAAGTTCTCAGAAAATATTGGTTCTCAGCAAAGTAGCCATTTTATTTAGTCAAAGTAATGTCCACACAATTCACTGAAGAAAATGGCTACTTTGCTCAGAACTAATATTTTATGGCAACTTAAAATGCTCATCTCTCTTCCTGCTCACTGTTTTCGTTCTACCTACAGTCTTAGTCTTTTCAAGATTAAGGTTAACAGGCATCTCCTATTTTCACAATAATTATCTTTCGTACTTGTTAGTGGTTTACATCAAATGGTTTCATGGCTTGTCTCAAGCAATTTCCATAAAAAAAATAAACAGTTTTTTTAATGCGAAAAAATCACAAATAAATAGGTAAACCAAAATAAATTGTCGCAAATAGTAGTGATATGATTTTGTGTGGCAACATTAAAATCTTTATTATCGAACACTTATATAAACTTTGTTAAATTCATTGGTTTTTATCTTTTAATATTCTTAACCTGGAATAATTATAGTAATCATTGTCAGCCCCTTTAAGAACTCGGTTCTTATTATTGAGCACTCTAAGTTGAAATTAAAGTCTGCCACTTAAGCTCGCATGCGCAGACCATGATGTTATAATCATAAGATCACTCTAGCCATTTAGACATTTATAGAAATGTTAATTTCAACTGTATTTCTCGTAGTTATAGGTGGTCGTGTGGTTTGTTCCTTGCTAATGGAGACAGAGATAGTTTCATGGCTGGGTTTGAATCTCCTGACCGGCTGTAATTAGAACTCCTTGCAATGATGATTCTCGAAAGCATGAAACACTAATACCTGTAGGTATTAAAAATAATTATCGTAATAATTTTGTATATATATATATATGACCGCTACATTTAATGATATAAATTAATATACAAAGATATAATTTTATGCGTAAATTTTCAGTATTTACTTCAACAGTGCTCAATACATAGGTAGAGCTAGGTAGTAAGTTATGAAAATATATATGTAGCTTGATTACCATATATATTTTTATAACTTACTATACACACACACATATATATATATATATACACACACACACATATATATATACACACACACACACACACACACACACACATATATATATATATATATATATATATATATATATACACAAACACACACACACACACACACACAGTGTGTCTAAAAAAACATGTACTCAGACTTTGTTATCAGCATTGTTTAGACAATAATGGTCATCCAATTTGAACATTTGCAAACATGATTCTGCAATTACATTTGTTTTCTCTATTGGGAACTATTACATTTCACTTTATGTTCATAACGTCATTCGAAATGTACGTTTCCACTTTTCTTTTAAGACCCCCTTGTATTGATTGAGATTGTCGGACTGACTTCCTCATCTTGGTTGTTATCATCACAACGTTTCGACCGTTTTGCCCTCCGGCCTTCATCAGGTGTTTTGTATCGAACTGGGGAACCGTTTGTTAGGAGTCTCGAACCCAACCCTTTATTATTATTATGGGGGTACCGTGTTCGAGACTCCTAACAAACGGTTCCCCAGTTCGATACAAAACACCTGATGAAGGCCGGAGGGCAAAACGGCGGAAACGTTGTGACGATAACAACCAAGATGAGGAAGTCAGTCCGACAATCTCAATCAATGAAAACACCTCATCTCAAAAATACAGACAATTACCCCCTTGTATGTCCCGCTGTCTATTACTTATTACAAAAGAGTGGGATGTATTGAGCACAAGTCATAACAGTGCGAGTTCAATCTCTGTACAGGGTCGTACAATTTTATTTCCCATTCACTTCCACCCAAAAAGGTAAATTTTTACACAACAATACAAATTGGTAATATAAATAATTCATTGTTTGAAGATAAATAAATGTTATTGTGATATATAATAGAGAATGTTGTCTATTTATAACAATGCTTATTTGTAATATCTGTCATTTTTGACAAGTCAGAAACTCTAGTAGGTAAATACATTGTTGGCATTTGTTTCATTATTATGTCTGGAATTCTAATCTCTGAATGAAATCTGTCTGAAAAAAAAAAAAATGTTCTGTGGATAATGTAAAATAATGTTTTGAATAAATTCTAGGTTAACATAGTTTCATAAAAACTAAATGAATCCAAAACAAATGCAAATAATTTGGCAAGGCTTGTTATAATATAAACGCATGAATTTGGATTTTTAAAAAACAACAAAAAAAATAGGAAATTGGTTTGCATTTGTGAAACTAGTCTCGAAAGTGTTTGGTATTGGCCAACAACAATGGCGATTGTTTATCAACATTGTTGTTGGTGATTGCATTCCAGTGTTTGTGCTTATCCGAGTATCAATTGTTTGGTCAGCCATTTTAGAATAAGTTCTGGCCCTCGGCCATCTTTATGCATTTGTGATTGACAGTGGTTGTAGTTTGTTGTTGCGTTGTTGAAAGACTACAAATATTTGGGAGTAGAGGTGGGAGCAAAAGGAGGGAGAGGTAGGGGGCGGACAAAAGGAGAAAGATGAAAGTAAAAGGAAAAAGACAAAAAGAAAGTGGTAGATATAGAGAGGAACAAAAGGAAAGAGAAATTAAATGGGAGAAAGAGACAGAATGACAAAAGGAGAGAGAGAGATTGACAAAATGCATTTGTAATTGACAGTGGTTGTTTGTATATGCCTGGTTAAAAGACATATTTGTGAGATGGTGGTTGTGACAAAAGGAGAGAGAATAAGGGAGAGAGACAAACGAAGAGATAAAAGGAAAAAGCGAGATGGAAAGAAAGGCAAAGGAAAACGTAGATTAACAAAAAGAGAGAGTGAGAAAAACACAGACAAAAGGAGAGAAAGAATGCGACGAAAGGAGAGAACAAGCAAGACAAAAGGAAAGATGAGGAGACAAAGAGAAAGACAGAAAGGGAGAGAAGGAAAAAGGAGGAAGGTGGAGGGAAAGAAAGAAAAGGAAAAAAAGTGTGCAGGTAGATATTCACTTACCTGCAAATGTTCACAATTCCTCTCATGTTATTTTGGGTGAGGCCATCTGTTGCCATTGCTACTGTGTTTAAAAGGTTGAAGGGTAGGGATGGGCATAAGAAGAAAAAAAAATGGTTGGGTGGGAGGTATCTCAAGCTTTTTAAAGAATTTTTTAAAATTTAATTTCTTATAAGCAAAGTTTACTCGTATTGTTGTGCTCCAACATTTTTCTGCATCTTAATCTGCATCTCTATCTCGCATCTTAAATATATTTCTATGTTCAATGCACTTTGAAAATATGATTTCAATGACGAGAAACACAAGTTTCTTCTGTCCATATTAGTAGATAGTATGGCATACACTGTTCTGTATATCTATATCCCGAACAAATTTGATTTTTTTTTACAAGAGTCACCACTTATCAACGCCTGAAGTCCACTCAAGAATAAGGGTTAATGAGTTTTAGTTGGTCAGTGAGACAATAGTGTAGTAATCGATAATGGTGAAAATTTGATAGAATTTTACTCTTTAAGGGAGGGGGGACAGCTCAACAAGGACTTGTTTACATTGGACTTGAAGATGGCCATGTTGTAATCAGCTGGAAGTAGGTCTGCGGTACGGAGTTCTACAGGTGATCTATTCTAAGAAGGAAGCTTTGTTCATGGAATTTGCGTTTAGATTTAGGCACGGATAGAGTGGGGGAAATTGATGAAAATGGTTGTAGCTAGATGAATGCTTGTGAAAATTTTGCAGAAGAGGACCAAAGATTGAAACTTAGTCAAGCACTTGCCATAAAAGTAACGATAGAGTAAAGAGTGACTTGTAACATCACTTCCGTGAGAAAGATTGTAAGGAGGAGAAAACTATCAGTTCGCATTGTAGATCTTTTGATTAAAATCTGAAAGAGCTTGTGAGGTTAGATTCAATGCTCTACTTGTAGTAGAAAATCTAAGTCCATTGCTGGTCTCAAAACCATCTCAGCAAAGATAGTAACTTTATTTTTCTTTATATTCCGTTTCGATGAGTCGTAGAGATGACAAAACATGTGTCTGTGGATAAATATATATTTCAAGAAGAACACCTGTACCAAGATGAGTAAAATTAATTTCCTGAACAGAACGGTTTTGCAGCCCATATAAATATGTGCCTTATGGATCCTTCTCAAGTTATCAACCAAAATTGTACCGCCTTTTTTCCTTGCTCTGAACCTTGATGTGTTATTATATGCTCAGTAGGCAACTTGTTTAATTGCTGTTGCAATTGTAGGTCTGCAATAGTGGCAAAAATTTATTGCTTAACATTTTTAATGTAATAAATGACTAAATAATACATCATGACTTATTTAAAAAAAAAAAAAAAATGAACTACGTTAAATTTATTCGCTTCTGACATAATTAAAAATAGCTTTTAAATAGCTTCGTAGCCTCGTAGGAGATGTCCTTTTTTCTTCCCTGCAACCTCTATCTCACAGAAGAGATGTTGTGAGTTTGTTTCTGCTTTATCGTTATTTTCATGGCAAGTGCTCATCTGAGCTTCAATCTATGGTCCCCCCTCGCCAAACTTTCACAAGAAACACTCGTCTAGCAGAAACCACTATCAATAATTCCCCCCACTCTTTATCTGTGCCTAAACCTAAACGTAGATTCCATGAACAAAGCTTCTTTCTTAGAACTGCGCGCCTGTGGAACTGTCTTCCGTTTTCCTATTTTCCAGCTGACTACAATTTGATTGTCTTCAAGTCCAATGTAAATAAGTTCTTGATGAGCCATTCCACTTTAGTTAACAAATTTACCGAATTTCCATTACTAACGATTACTATATTGTCCAATTGACTACTGTACACTCTTCACCCTTATCCTCGAATGGTCTCTGGGCCTTAATAAGTTATGCCTATGTAAAAAAAAAAAAAAAATTGAAGTAGCTGTGGATGCTATTCTATTGTTCATAAAAATAATTTCGAATGAGAAAGAGCAAAGGAAAATCACACTTGCTCTCTTATTCATTTTGATTTATATTTATACACGTTTAAGATTTATGAAAATTTTCAAAATCAAAAAAATTAAGATACATTTCAATGTTCTTGTTACATGTCAGTCATAAATATATTTTACATCCAACTATCTCGAAAGTTCTCCTTAGTTTAGTAAGTTAAAAATGGATTTATTTTACTCATTGGTGTAAGCAAACAAAAACATTTCTATTTGTACATTTAATTTTCATGTTTGAGGAAAATTCTATTTGAAACTGAAGCCCGTCATGCACACAAGTGTTCTTTTAAACCGAAGCCTGACAGACCAATAAAAGTGTTCTTTTAAACCGAAGCCTGACAGACCAATAAGTGTTCTTTTAAACTGAAGCCTGACAGACCAATAAAAGTGTTCTTTTAAACTGAAGTCTGACAGACAAATAAAAGTGTTCTTTTAAACTGAAGCCTGACAGACCAATAAAAATGTTCTTTTAAACTGAAGCCTGACAGACCAATAAAAGTGTTCTTTTAAACTGAAGCCTGACAGACCAATAAAAGTGTTCTTTTAAACTGAAGCCTGACAGACCAATAAAAGTGTTCTTTTAAACTGAAGTCTGACAGACAAATAAAAGTGTTCTTTTAAACTGAAGCCTGACAGACCAATAAAAATGTTCTTTTAAACTGAAGCCTGACAGACCAATAAAAGTGTTCTTTTAAACTGAAGCCTGACAGACCAATAAAAGTGTTCTTTTAAACTGAAGCCTGACAGACCAATAAAAGTGTTCTTTTAAACTGAAGCCTGACAGACCAATAAAAGTGTTCTTTTAAACTGAAGCCTGACAGACCAATAAAAGTGTTCTTTTAAACTGAAGCCTGACAGACCAATAAAAGTGTTCTTTTAAACTGAAGCCTGACAGACCAATAAAAGTGTTCTTTTAAACTGAAGCCTGACAGACCAATAAGTGTTATTTCACTGAGCTTAAAAAAACTAATTTTCTATGAGTGATTCTCATTGTTGTTCAGTTATCTCCCTTGTATCTTGTTTCTTCATGCCACATTCTTTTCCTTTCTTGTTTTGACTCTCCTTGCTGTTCGGCTCCTTGTCTTAGATCTATTTCTAGTTCTAATTACCTGATTGACACAAAGAACTAGCTCTCTATTATGTATGAAGGCCAGACATCTATGTACACTGTTGCATGAGAGCTAACACACCAATTACAAAGCTTCCAATTTCTTGATTAGCTTTTTTCCCCCCTTTATTTTCATCTCAATCATAACTTAAGGATGGTTGTTAAAAAAGAAAAGAAAAAGCCAACTTAAAAACCTGGCAGATCAAATAGTCGATCTCCCACTAAACCACTTAAAGGTCGGAGGTGACCTCAAAGTTTATGAAACTGTAACTTTCAACTTATGGAGGGTTTTTTTTTTCCTGACAATTTAAGTAAGAAATGAACAGCCGTTCCTGGAGGAGCCCCAGTGTAAGTGGAGATGGTTGTGTACAATGTAAATAGATGTAACCAGATAAGCGATCTCTCTCTCTCTTTCTCTAAAAAAAAAAAAAATACATTATTGGGTTGGGAGCATAGTCCACTGGAAACTGTGCAAATAACATCACTTTGAACATGCAGATATATATGGCACATACACAAAGCAAAGATAGAATTGGAAAACAAAAAAGAAAAAAACCTTTTTGTGATGACGGTTTTAACAGTCATAATAAGTGCTCATGGTTGATGTGTGCCCATTGAAGAGAAGCATTGGCACTCTAACCTGGAACCTGTCCAATACAAAAATATGTATGCAAATTTAGGTGCTGGACATGCCGTTTATTTTATAGGAATGCAATGTACCACTTATTTTGCCAGAAGAGTTTCACCTCTAATGACAATGAAAGTAGCAGTCAAGTTGGCTATATGAATGTGCATAAAATGCCAATCTATATATCCAGTGCCAGTCCAAGAGAAAAATTAGAGGTAGGCAGCAGTTGCTAACTGTTGGGATAGACATTATGCACTATAGTGCTTACCATTTCCTAACTATCACAGATTTTGACCCATCAGTTTTCATTCAAGAAGCAGTTAGCATAGCAGAACTCGGTATGATTCGTCAACTGAAAGTGTTCTTTTGTAAACATGGCCTGCTGCAGGAGCTACTCATGGGCAACAACACAGCCTTCTGCAGCAAGGAACTTAGGATGCTTGCAGATGAATGGGCCATGAACCAAAGATTTCATTGTGCATATGCCTTGGCTGAGAGAATGGTATAGCAGAGCAGTACCATGGTATTATGAAACTAATCATGGCCAGAATATGCCGCTCCATACCAGTACTGGTATGTGACCCCAAAAGACAATGACTCCTATTTGATCGCAGCAGCCAATGCCATTTACTGTTACAAAGTCTGTGAAAGGAATTGCTGTTATGCCACCATCAGCAAGTCATGTCATCACACCTCTCAATTACTATATCTTATGATTACACAGGCAGTAGTTCTTGTCAGGTGCTCCCTTACCCTGCAACCCCTCTCCCACAGAAGAGACGTTGCGAGCCTATCCTTGTTTTATCGTTATTTTCATGGCAGGTGCTCGTCTGAACTCCAATCCCTGGTCCCCCCTCGCCAATCTTTCACGAAAAACACCCGTCTAGCTGAATCCACTGTGAAAAATTTCCCCCACTCTATATCTGTGCCTAAATCAAAACGCGGATTTCATGAACAAAGCTTCTTTCCTAGAACTGCACGCCTGTGGAACTCTGTTCCGTCTGCCTGCTTCCCTCCGGACTACAACTTGGATGTCTTCAAGTCTAATGTTAACAAATTCCTAATGAACCGCCCCCCCTAATTAAACACTTCATCAAATCTCCTCACTAACGTAATGTACTTGCAATAGCCCTTATCCCTGAGTGGCTTCCGGGCCTTGATAAGTGGTGATCTCTGTGTAAAAAAAAAAAAAAAAAAAAAAAAAAAACAGTCCTTACCAAGTTGGAAACGTGTGGGTGAAGGCACTGGAGAATTGCTCTATGAAATTTGGCCAAGGTTGGGTAAGCAAGATAATTAGTCCAGTTTGTCCTGGTGGATGGGATGTCGCAACACATGAAGGACCTGCGCCCTGCTACAGTGTCCTCTTGTCAGAAGATTGACAGCATCAACTTTTCAGAGAGCAGATCAGAAAGTTTGATATACAACAGTGAAACACTCAAATGATTCTTGGGAAGTAGAAGTGCATGCTCCCTAGAAAGCCCACAGTTCTGAAGAAGCCCTATTTCTGTGAAGGGAGCACCTGACAAGAACTACTGCCTGTGTAATCATTAGATATGGTAATTGAGAGGTGTGATGACAGTATAGAGAGTCATAGTAATAAACGCCCATGGTTGGCATGTATCCATTGTAAAGAAGCACTGGCACTTGAATGTGGCGCCCTTCCGGTACAAAATACGTATGCAAATTTAGACACTGTTAGGAGTTCAACATGGCAGCATAAAAAGACTGATTTTTTTTTTTTGTGTGTGTGTGTGTGTGATAGGCGTCTTTCATTTTTTGGATGCTGTCTTGTTTTAGTGAGTTTGCTATCAGTTTGGAGTGAAAGAAGAAAAGGATGAATAAGCAAACGAGTCGTGGAAAAAGAAGAGACTTGTGTTGGCCAAGCATAACGAGAAAACAGACATTGAGAATTGGTGCGGCGAATCGATACTTGATTAGTAAAATGAACATATTCGATGTACTTTTTTTTATTATAGCTAAAACCAAGATAGTCATTTTAAATTAAATTTTTTGTTGAATTATTTTTAAAAGAACACACAGTTGGAATATTAGTTTCGTAAATTTACTTTAAAATGAAAGCAAAAGGGAAAATCTTTCATGATTTTTGAAAATAACTCAAGACGTTGGTTGAAAATGAGGTTTTGGAGAACCAGTTTCATTAAAAAGTAAAATTAATGAGCAAAACAGTATAAAATGCGTCCAGGTCATTTTATTAATTTATTTTTTAAATTATTTTGGCCCGCGTATCTCTAAAAAGTCGCCAATATGCCCCCTCCCCTCACTTTAAAAAAAACTTTGGAGACCTGATTTAGCTCACTGTTCTTATCTCGAGTGATATTCACATTATTATTCTACAGGATGAACGATAAAATTCTCATCCTAGAAAAGACATGATTTCATTTCCGTTTGATGAAAACCGGTTTTCTTTATTTGTTGCAGACCATCTACTAGTTGGTTAGTTGTGTACAAATCCCAAGAGTGATAGGAACCTTCTATCATGTCTGAAAGTGACACAATGTTCAATGAGTGAGCTCGGAGAGGCGTCACTGTAAAACTCAATTTAGAGAACATCACCAACATGACCTCCCACAACACCAAAGCTAGCCTAAACAGCATTATCCGCTAAGTATTTGCTGAACTCCCACCGGTGCTGGCCCTGGATATGACCTTTAACTATATCCGATGGTAAAGCCCCAGTTTGCAGGCTTTGGGGAGTGTGGAGCCACCCTTTGATTGCTATTGCTCCCAGGTCCACTCTGACTCGGAGTGGTAGTACCTGTTAGGGTCCCAACTATGGGTTAAATAGAAACCGACTTGAAAAAACAAATATCTTCTATTAAAAAACTTTTCTTCAAAATAGCTGGATTTGGCATTAAATAACCTGGAAAGGGTCGATATGCCATGAAACAACCAACCAACCCACCGGTGCTTGTGGAAAAGGCATGCTCCAAGTTCCAGCCCCCTATCGAGGCTGGATTGAGGCTGAAGGCAGCTACATTGAATAGATGTCAGCTATATTACATAATTGTTACCCGAATTGATTTTTTTTTATTTTTTTTTTTTTTTAACAAGTTTTAAAAAAAGCTGTAGTGTTTTTTCTTTAGGGTGATACTATTATTGCTCTATCCTGTAGATGAGAACAGTAGTCCAAATACTCTATCATTATCTAAAAAAAACAAAAACAAATTCAGAACCATAACTGTAATATTCTTTTTAGGTGTTGTATTTGTTTTTTTTTTTGTTTGTTTTTTTTTTTTGTGAATTTTATATAAATTTTCTTGGAACATGTTATCTAACTTTAGCATTCTGAAATTGATACTTTCTACAACCCTAACTTTTGTCTTTTTTAGTGTCCCGAATAGTTATGTTCACATTGTCTGCGTTTAAGTAAAAACCACCATTGTTTCAAGTTTACAATTCTTGCTTGAAAGGTTAATTCGAAAACAGTCTTTATTACTAATGCAAGCTCAATGTATATGAGGTATTTTATAAATAGATTTGAAGTCTCTCATTTGAAACTCTGTTTTATTTTAAACAGAAGTCGTCCCCCCCTCCACTTTGCTAGTTTCCTTACTCCTACGTTGGAACTTGGTAATTATTTAAAAAAAAAAAATTCTTTTTTTTTTTAAAGCGTTGGAAGTCTATTATTTATTTTAGCATTACTCCTATTTGTAAAGTTTTGAGTACTTATTAGACATTTTCATTTTTTTGTATCTGTTTTTCTAACTTGAGTTTGAGGCACTTAGTTATGCACTGTAATAGCATACTTATGGTTGCATTACTTACAGAACTATGAAAAATGCCCATTCCTTAAAGTCATCTTTTACACTGTCACAATGCTTTTTTACACAAGTTTTAGCTGTCCATGCTTCTGTCTCTGAAGTGGTGATCTCACTGAAACATGGATGTATGTGTAAGTTACAAATGTTTTTTTTTTTTTTCATATATCTATAAATTTGTATTCTTGTC
Organism: Euprymna scolopes; assembly: GCF_053919585.1. NCBI lineage: Eukaryota > Metazoa > Mollusca > Cephalopoda > Sepiida > Sepiolidae > Euprymna > Euprymna scolopes. The sequence continues at coordinate 39,210,107 of NC_136503.1, forward strand.
TGTTTGTTTGTTTACAATTTGATTAATATATACAAAAGATTCCTTACTTTACTCTCATTTATTTCTATATATAGTATGATTCTTGCAAAATATACAATTAAGAGATCATCTCATTTGCATATTACATTAAGAAAAATCGATTTTATTAAATCGCGGTATCTTAGTTAACGTTTATAGCAAGAAAATGGTTTTAAGTGTTCTATTTAAAATTGTTATTTAATAAACTTTAAACAATAATTATATTGATAATATATTTAATTTAATTTATTTGGAATTATTATTCCAACATTAATTTTTTAAATCTTTTTTTAGAGTTATTTGCCGCTAGAAACTTCGGAACGTAAACAAACTATTCACCAAATAAAATAATTTGGTAATCTCTAAGTTTCTAGCTTGAAAAAAATAATTCCGTGTAGATAGAAAAATGTTTGGATTTATTTTTTTTTTTTAAATATTCAAACAAACAAAAAAAACACTTATGAAAAAACTGAAAAGATTTCATTTGCTTTCTTATTCTTTAAACGTCTATACAGAAATCGGTAAATTTTTTTTTTTTTTTTTTTTTTTTAGGGGTTAAATGACGCTGGGTCACGTCATAAAAATTTACTACAGAATCTTTGACTGCTTCAAATTCAAACTCAAGTTTGAATTTGAAGCACACACTTTTAAAAACAAAACAACCCCTCCTCAAAAAAAAAAAAGCAAATTGAAAAAGTATCCATGCTAGTATATCTATCTATATATCTATAAAAGTGAACGTGTCTGTCTGTCTGTGTACATTTCCCTACGCAATAACTCTGTCAATTTTTAGTCTACAGACTCGAAATTTGATATACAGGGTACTGAGATTTGGGAAAATCGATGTGATCGGTTTTTGGCCAGAAATTTCGCTGTTAAGGGGTCAAAGTTCAACGATTTGGCCTTTGAGAACTCTACCAAACTCCTCCTACAATTTTGGGTCTACACACTTTAAATTTTAGATATAGGTTCTTTGGACATAGATCTAACTTAATAACTTGAGTTGAGCCCAAAGCAATAAATTTTAAGGGGTCACAATAGGGGTCAAAGTTAAAAAAAAATTGACAGCTTTTTTTTTCTTTTTTTTTTGCTCAACATACACCTCCAAATACCCGGGCAACGCCGGGCTGAAATGCTAGTATATCTATAAAAGTGAAAATGTCTGTCTGTGTACATTTCCTTACCAAATAACTCTGTCAATTTTCTGTCTAGAGACTTGAGATTTGACATAAGGAGTATTGAGATTTGGGAAAATCTTTTTAATCAGTTTTCGGACAGAAATTTAGCTTTCAAGAGGTCAAAGTTCAATGATTTGACCTTTGAAAACTCTATCAAACTCCTCTGCCAACTTTGGGTCTTTACACTTGAAATTTTAAATGTAGGTTACTTGGACATGGATCAAACTTTTTCATTTGATTTGAGCCCAAAAAAATGTTAAGGGGGTCCAAATTGGGGTCAAAGTTTAACAATTTGACCTCTGCGGACTCTACCAAATTACTCAGCCAATTTCTGGTCTAAACATTTGAAATTTTACATAAAGGGTCTCCAGAGATAGGGAAAGCTTTTTAATTGGTTTGGGTAAAAAATTGGAGCTGCCAAGGGGTCAAAGTTCAAAAGATTTGATCTTTGTGGTGTCTAGCAAACTACTCAGCCAATTTTGGATCTAAACATTTGAAATTTATACATAACAGGTATTCAGACATGCAGCAAACATCTAAATCAGTTTTGGGGCAAGAATTTGGCTGCTAAAAGGTCAAAGTTGAAAGAGTTGACCTTTGCAGATTCTACCAAATTCTTCTGTCAATTTGGGGTCTAAAGACTTTAAATTTTAGATGTAGGTAACTTGGACATGGGTAAAATTTTGTATTCTGATTTGAGACCAAAATAATAAATGTTAAGGGGTCAAAATTGTGGTCAAAGGTTAAAAAAATTGACCTCTGCGGTCTTTATGAAATTACTCAAATTTTGATCTAAACATTTGAAATCTTACATAAAGTGTATTCACGCATAGGGCAAGTTATGAACAGTACATAGAGCCTGAGTAAAGCCGGACTGAACTGCTAGTATATATAAAAGGAACTTTGCGTGAGTTCATTTACTATATAAACTCGAAAACAGCTGTGTCAAGTTATATAAAATTTCACACAAAGGTACTTTATGTGCCTGGTAGTGTTCTTAGATAAATTTTATCTTGATATATCTTTGATAAGTATCGATAATCAAAATAATTCACTAAAAGAAGGAACAGGCGATTTTGTTATACAGCCTAACATCACAAGTCCATTCAAGAAGTTTTATTACCACACGAGCCAAAAGGCCCAATATATAAAATTAACATTAGGCTCTTTGATATAATAGGGGCACATTTGAAATGAATGTTTCTGTTAAAAGCACAATTGCACCATGATACTGAACTTTTTCATTTTATACTTAAATTTAAGCTATTATCACCGCACAAGCAGTAAAGTCAGACCTATAAAATCAATAATAGGTTCTCTACAATACTATGTATTGTGGACTGTCACTGCAGAGAAGTGTGTGAGGCTTCCTCCTGGTGCATTGCGATGGGTCACCAACTAGAACAGGCAATCAATCAATTTGATTGAAAAATGTGCGATTTCATGGATTCCAATGACAATAAAAATATGGGAGTGTGAAACATTCGTTGATCATCATTCAAGCCCAGGCAACTTTGGGTCTCTCTGCTACTATTTGGTTGTCAAGAGGGGTCTATGTTTCAACTTTCCAGGTGTTAAAACCCAATTACGGGAGACTAAACCAGATCTATTATTCCTAAGTGAAACTGGCATTGGACCGACTATTTCCCTATTTGAGTTTGTAATTAAAAGATAGCATCTAAAGCTAACCCCCAAGATTGGTATGAAATATGTGCCTACATTAAAGATGACTTTCCATATGATAGGGACATCTCTAGAGAAAACCCTAAATTACCCTATATGTACTTCCAGGTTGTACTTGCTTACACCACTGCGTTTATATTTGCCTTTTGTCGCCCCTACAACAGTGGAGTTATTATCTTTTAGAGCATATCTGAGAACATTGATCACATCCTGTCTGCTCATCCTTCGGCTAACATTCACGTGTGTGGAGACTTCAAGGTTCACAATGTAGAATGGTTAATCCATTCAAACAAGAGAGATAATGGGGGGAGGTTCTGTTATGATTTCTCCATTGCTTATGACCTCAAACAGGTTGTTCATGAACCCACCCATGTACCGACACTGATGGTCAGTGTGCAAGTCTACTAGACCTTTTTCTCACAATTTGCTCTGAGCTATGTTCATCTTCTGTTCTGTCTCCACTGGAATTTTCCAACCATTCAGTTATATCAGTTAAGATAAAAACGAAATGTATTAAGTCTCTCCATCATATGGTATACTTTATGGCTTCCATACATTTATATCAGATCTACCTTTTCGTTTCATGTTTAAAAAAAAAAATGTGCCCTCTTTAGTATCAGACCTGACGGAATGGTTAATTGTAAGTATAGACCACTTCATGCTCTCAAAAAAGTAATAGCCAGCCATGGTTCTCTCCAGAATGTGCTGCAGCCATTGCACACAGAAATCACTTTTTCTATTGCTTCTAACATAATAGATGTACTGAGACTAAAGCCACTTTCAGAACTGCCAGCAACCACTGTAAAAGAGTAATAAAGAATGCGAGAAGTTTGTATGCTCAGTCTGTTAAGTCCAAAGTAGCTGAGCAGCAGCTTGGTTCCCACCAGTTTTGGCAAATAACAAACAGGATCCTGAACAGAAGCATGGGCTCCATTCCAACCATCCTCAATGGACCTGAGGTAATCTTGTCGGCATCAGACAAAGCCAAACTCTTTGCAGCTAATTTTTCCTTATGCAACAAAAGCCATCAACTCCCCATCCCCGTATTTCCTTCTGTATTAGAAAACATGCTATGTGACATACAAATATCTGTGTGATGTTGTCAAGCTAATAAAAAACCTTGATTCCAGTAAAACAACTGGCCCTGTTGGCATTCCAATTATAGTGCTGAAAATGTTTCAACCAGAACTAGCTCCCATACTTACAAAGCTGTTTAAGCGTTGTCTTGAGGAAAATTGTTGCCTAACATGCTGGAAAACCCCATCAGTATACTCTGTATTTAAGAATTCAGGTGATTGGTCATCTTCGTCTCAGTACAGACCAATAAGTCTCCTATGCATCATGAGTAAGTTGCTGGAATCTGTGTTAAATAGAGAAGTAGTCAACCACCTCAGCAAAATTAATCTTCTTAATGACATGCAATATGGTTTCTGTTCTGTTAGATCTACAGCTGATGTGCTAACAGTTATATTTCATAGAATTAGTGAATCTCTTGACAGAGGCTTCCTTTCTAAGACAATTGCTCTTGACATATCAAAGGCCTTTGATAAGGTATGGCAAAATGGTCTACTTCACAAGATCTCCAGCTACAGTATAGCTGGAAATGTTTTAATTATTAAATCATTTCTGATAGGTTCATAAGAGTAGTGGTTGATGGGCAGAAATCACATTATTAATGCTGGAGTCCCTCAAGGGTCCATCCTGGGCCCAACTGTCTTCTTGATTTACATCAGTGATCTTCCAAATAACATCCTAAGATCATTCATAGGCACTTATGCTGATGACGCTACGATCTATGGCAACACGTCAAAGGCCGTCAACGACCAAGTTCTCTTTGATTCTCTCTCCTCTGATTTTGAGCACATGGTAGAAATGGGGAAAGAGGTGGCTGGTTACTTTTAATGCATCTAAAACCAAGCTTCTATTTTTACATCATTAATGCTCTGATCCTCATCTAATATTAATTGAAATGAATGGCTCTCTTGTGAAGTCTCCATGTTTTGACAAGCTTCTGAGTTTGAACTTTACTCCTTATCTGAAATGGAACACGTACATCAAATTCGTTGCCAAAGTCGCTGGAAAGATAGTGGGATCTTTCTACTGCTCCAGTAGATATCTTACTGCTGGTGCAATTCTCTACCTATATAAAAGCCAGGTACCTTTTAATGATGGAGTACTGTTACTACATCTGGGCAGGAGCTGCTAGAAGAAGTTTATCCTGTCTTCACAGTTCAAAATAGACTTTGTAGCTTAGTGGGAATGCCTTTTTCTCTTCCCTGCAACCTCTTTCCCACAGAAAAGACGTTGTTAGACTGTCTCTGCTTTGTTATTTTCATGGCAAGTGCTCATTTGAGCTGCAATCTATTGTCCCGCTTCGCCAAACTTTCACAAGAAACACTTGTCTAGCTGTAACCGCTATCAATAATTTCCCCCACTCTTTATCTGTGCCTAAACCTAAACGTAGATTCCACAAACAAAGCTTCTTTCCTTAGAACTGCGCGCCTGTGGAACTCTTCCATTTGCCTGCTTTCCAGCTGACTACAATTTGGTTGTCTTCAAGTTCAACGTAAACAAATTCTTGATGAACTGTTCCCTTAAGTAATCCAATTTACCAAATTTACACTACTAATGATTACCACAATATTATCCCATTGACACTCATTAACCTTTATCCTAGAGTGGCCTCTGGGCCTTGATAAGTGGTGACTCCTATCTAAAAAAAAAAAAAAAGTTTCCGGTATAATACCTTTTACTTTATTTATTTATTTATTTATTTTTTTTTTTACAAGGGTGTCACCACTTATCAAGGCCCAGAGGCCACTCGAGGATAAGGGTTAATAGGTATACATTAGTCATTGTGATTTTAGCATAGTAAACAGTGGGAATTTTGAAACTTGGATTACTTAGGGGGACGATTCAATTAGAACTTGTTCACATTGGACTTTTTTTTTTTTTTTTTTTTTTTTCATAGGTATCAACTCATTATCAAGGCCAAGAGGCCACTCAAGGATAAGGGTTAAAGAGTGTACAGTAGAAATTGGACAATATAATAATCATTAGTAATGAAAATTTGTTAAATTTGATAACTTATATGGAACGGCTCATCAAGAACTTATTTACGTTAGACTTCAAGACAACCATATTGTAGTCAGCCGGAAAGCAGGAAAACGGAAGACAATTCCACAGGCGTGCAGTTCTAAGAAAAAAGCTTTGTTCATGGAATCTACGTTTAGGTTTAGGCATAGATAAAGAGTGGGGGGAATTATTGATAGTGTTTCTAGACGAGTGTTTCTTGTGAAAGTTTTGCGAGGGGGGACCATAGATTGAAGCTCAGTCGAACACTTTCCATGAAAATAACGATACATCAGAGACAAACTCGCAACATCTCTTCTGTGAGATAGAGGTTGCAAGGAAGAGATTTTTGATCTAATCATTTAAATTACAATCATTTTAAAACAATTGTCTTTTCAAAACGTTGAATACGAGAAGGAAAAAAGTAAATTTGCACAATTTTCTAATTTTAATCTAGGCCGAAACGTTGCTGAAACAGCTCGCAATATCAATGAAGGATTTGGCCCAGGAACCACTACTGTATGCACAGCACAATGGTGGTTTAAGAAATTTTGTGGCGCCGACAAGTCTTGAAGATGATGAATAGTGATCAACCATCAGATGTTGACTACGATCAATTAAGAACCTTAGTTGAAGCAAATCCACACACAACTGTTTGAGAACTTGCTTCTGAATTAGACATAATGTATACAACAATTTCCAACCATTCGCGGGAGATTGGAAAGAAAAAAAAACTTGATAAATGGGTGCCTCGTGAATTGAACGACAAAGAAAACAAACACTGTCATGATGTGTCATCTTCCCTTTTATGCAACAAGTACAAACCGTTTCTCAGCCAGATTGTGACTTGTGATGAAAAATAGGTTCTTTACAACAACCAGCGATGCTCAGCTCAGTGGTTAGACCCAAATGAAGCTCTACGATACTTCTCAAAGCTAGAGTTGCACTAAAAGGTCATGCTGACTGTTTAATGGAGGAGACCAGTTGCAGACCACCAAAGTTTTTTTAATGCAGTTGCAACCATTACGGCGGTGAAATACTGTCAACCAATGGATGAAATGCATCAGAAACTTGAACGACAACACCCAGCATTAGTCAGCAGAAAAGGCCTAATTCTTCTCCACGACAATACCTGACCGCATGTTGCTAAACCGACCCTGCAGGAGTTGACTGAATTAGGCTACGAAACTCTGCCTCATCCGTCATATTCTCCAGACTTCTCACCTGCCGACTACCATTTTTTCAAGCATCTCGACAACTTTTTGCATGAGAAATGCTCCAAAAACCTTAAATGATATCAAAAACGCCTTCAGTGATTCATTGCAACCAGAATACAAGATTTTTTACATTACTGGCAAAAATACACTTGTTTTGCGTTGCTGTAGGCTAAATAAATGTGTGATGTCCTTTACATCCGTTTACCAGTTTGATTTTATAGGGAGGGGGACAGCACTGAAGAAAAAATGGTTAGGAATCTCAGTTGGTGTACATCTATAATAGCATCATAAGTTTTAAAATTCTTGGATCAAAATGAATGTTCTACCTAACCAGTTATTAGGAGAATGAGGACTTTTTTGTACTTTTTAGCTCTTCTAAATGTCTCTTCATTATTTACTATGTCTGCATAGTTGTCAACTGATGACCTTCATAAAGATACACTGTGTCATTTAATTCTCTAGTCAGTACAAGTTGTCAGCGTGCCTCTTACACTTTAACAACCTTTAATGGCTTAGATTGTTGTAATTAGCAGCCAGACTTTGGTTGCGGCCAGTGCCTGTACTTAAATCTTCTCTATCTCTCGCTTCCCAATTCCACTTCTTCTCACAATTGATTTCACATTGCCAATAACAACAATAATAATAATAATAATAATCATAAAGTAATGAATCTACTTCATCAATTTTTTTCCTTTTTTTTTTTTTTTTTTGTTTATAAAGTTTCTCAATATATAAGTTAATTGTTCTATGGCGTATCAACCTTTCCTGATAATTTTGTTGAACCAAGTAATTTTGCTAAGTTTTGATGCTTCAAGTTCCCAATATTCAAGAAAAATAAAGAAAATTTCGTTCACATTTACTAATTTTAACATTTAGTTCTGTTAAAATTTTTCTGTTTTCTAACACATTTTCAAAGGAAGATGGCAGTATTTTCACTCTCTGTCTGGTATCTACTGTAACTATCCTCATCAATCACCACACCAAAAGAGTAAAACAAAAATATATACTTTTGCTTTGCACTGGTCTCACATCTGATTGTTGATTGAATAAGATGTTCAAATTCATTCCGTACAGAAAAATTGCAAACTAACCTATCTCTGACCAGGCATTTATTTATCCCTCTTTCTCTTAAATCTATCCTTATCATTTCCTCCCATGTTTTTCTTAGTTTTTCTCTACCAACTGAGTGTCATATCCCTGTTGATCTACATATACTAGCCCAAGAACACTCATCCATTTTTTTTATGTGACTAAACTAACAGTCTCCAGTTCTGCACACATCTACCTATACTGTTCAGAGTTAATCTTCCTCTGAGGTTATCAGATCTAAGCCTGTTTAAGACTCACCTTAAAGCTCCATCATATCATTCTCATATCGTTTTTCTCCATTCACCATATGCCCTTAACTCTCATTGGTCAGATTTCACTTTCATACATCATCACACGATACATGTGCCATACATTCTTCCTTTTTTTGCTCTCAAGGTTAGTAATAGAAGTTCCCATCCATCTACTCCTAAATTGTCCAATCACACTAGCACCCGCTCCACCCCGTGCTCCAATGGTATCAAGATAACAAAACTTCTGAACAATCCCAATCTTACTTTTTCTGAAGGGTTTCCAGCACTACAACCACTGATCACCATTTTGGTCTTGGTGATATCCACTCTCAGACCTTTTATTTTCCATAGCACTTCTAGAAGTCTCTACCTTAATAAATAGACCTTCTATTGTTTCGCAAACAGGCACTAAATCATTAGCATACAGCGACTCTTTTGGACGACCTCTTTTTAAGACACAAAAGGAAAAGCAATGGATTCTGTACAAAACCCTTATATACGCTCACATTAAAATTAAATAAGTGAGTAAATGGGCTGTTAATTCTAACACAACTTTGAACATTTATTTATATTGCTTGAACAACCTTAACCAACCACTCGCTTGCCCCTAACACAAAGATAAATAGAGAATCAATTTCAACGATTATTTTAATTAGGTCAGTCACACCATAACAGCAGGTTTATGTTTTATATTTAAATTTGGATGAGAGATAAAGGTCATTTTCGTAGATCAACGATAAAGTTGCTGCTTATGGGGACAGTTTGAACCTTTACCATATAAATATATTTTTGGTTTGTCGTTGTCTGATAACATGCAGATTCATTATACCCTTATTAAGCTATATACTAATTTTTTTCCGTATTTATGTAAATATTTTTTGTACATATTATTTGGATATAGCGGACTACTGTTCTCATCTTGAATGTGATTTTCACAACGTTTCAGTTGATGTAACCTCCAATCTTCTTCAGGTGTATCTTGTCAAACTCTGGATTGTTTCTGCCGACCTCAAAAATTTGGACGGAACCCTTTACTTCACGGGGTAGCATGCTCTTGTTCCGTCAACCATGACTGGATAGAGGTCCTAAGTAATTCACACTTGTATTTTTCGGTCGTCCACACTGAGGATTGAACCTTCAAACTCCAGAAGAATGTCACTTTTTACAATTGATTTTTCCAAGTACTCTAACCACTGAACCATGGGTCCTTGCAGAAAATCACACTCAAGATGAGAACAGTAGCTCGATGAATCCAAATAATACAAATAACCAATCCTCATCTCAAAAATTTAGAAACGTCATATTTTTTTTTTTTTGTATTAAAAAATTTTTTAATATTGTTAAATAAGGAGGAATATAAGACGGCTACAGCAATGCAGAGAACTGGGTGTTGAAATGATGTTACATACGAACAAAAATAGACAAACGAACAAAGTTCCAGTGGGTATTTTTTTTTTTTATTATTGTTGATATATCTATTTATTTTCCAAATGCAAATCAGTAAATATAGACTTGCTGTTTGAAATAACCGAGATGGTGGAAGTCTTCAATATTTCGAGAATATCATCTCTTTTTCAAAAAGAAAGGTACCAAAAGAATATTGTTAAACATATTTACGGATTTGTATTTGTGATTTGTTTGTGAAAAATTAAGATATATGAAAATTTAAAAAATATCTACATGACCTTTTGTTTGTGTCCGGTTCCCTGCATTGCTGTAGCCTTCTTATACTCCTGTTTATTTATTTACAGTCATGCTTCAACTAAACTACCTTTCTCTTTTAATATGGTTATATATGCAGATCGTATTTATTTTTAAGCATAATCAATTAGAAATAACATTCAGGTCAAATAACACATTCCAACAAAAATTCCAGCATTTTCAGAAATGGCTTAGCCTTCCAAGGTGAGCTCATACACGTACACATATACACAACAAAATTTTGAAACGAACGTCTCTAGCATTCTTCTATATTTCTTATTCAAGAACTTAAATTTTCCCAACGAACTTTAGTCTTACAAACTATATTTTACATCTCTGTAAAATTGTTGATATATAAATATATTTTGTTTTTAAATTCATGTTTTCTTACTCTCATTCCCAAAACCTCATTGTTGAGTTAGCACTTGTAAACTGGTTATAACATTCATATTTTGATCCATCTAACTATATATATAAAAGCGAACATGTTTGTGTGTGTGCGTTTTCGTGTATATCTGAGGAAGGCTTTTTTTCCGACGCCTTCTTGTGAGTGTCGTTTCTTAAAACATTTTATATCACATATAAATCATAATATGTACGAGTTAACAACGGGGGTCGCCTGTCTATTTAATTTGCTCGACTTTCAAAAGATAAATATTCCACATATTCGGATCGCCACATGTTGCTTTCACTTTTCAGTATAAAAACAGCGAAACTGGATTCAAACTGGATGTAAACGTCACCAATAACTATCCCGCAGTAAAACAATTTGACCTCATTAAAAACTGCAGAATGGCATGATGCTTGACATTGACGCTCTTACATTGACTGTCGCTGTAGCGCAGGTGTTCAGGCTCAGTCTATGGGCCTCAAGGCTCCGGGTTTGAGCCGACCTGTCACCAAGCTCCTCCCCTTATTTTTTTTCCATTTTTAAAATCGCTGTTTTTTATCGTTTTTTTTTATATTTAAACAGGGTTAAGTTTCCTTTTTGTTCTTCTTTACCCCTCCTACACACACCTACAAGCACCCAGGTACCCCCCGCTAGTCTATCTACATATATAAAAGCGAAAATGTATATATGTATGTATGTTTGTGTGTCTGCTAAAAACTTTCAACAGACACAACAAAAATTCACAAACTTGGTCTCATATGAAAGCCCTACCTTCCGGACGACAAATATTGAAAAATTGGCCCAATTGACCATCAGATGTGCGTCAACTGATCGATTTTCTGCAGGGGGGGGGGCCAAAAAAAGTGACATTTTAATGTTAAACATTACATATTTTTAAATCGATTTATAACTGCCCCAAAAAATACGGCCGCCAACTCTTCTACATAAAGTATACACGCGGCCGTTTATTTTGGGTCAACTTGTATTTAAAACCCGCTGATTCATGTCACGTGATCTTGACGTCAGCAACCTCTAATGGCCGTCTGAATTTACAATTTAAAAATGTTGTTATCGGTAAAAAAAAAAATTTAATTAAAGCTAAACTATGAACTTCTATGCTATGGCAACGTTACCAAAGTTATTACCACATTCAAAATAGGTATATACGATTGTTAAACGAAAAATAAAGTAAAAAAAAAAGTGAAGTAAAAAAAAAAAAAAAAAAAATGCTTACAAAAAATATTAACGCCATTTTCCAGTCTTTAGAGTAAGGCAGACGAAGTGAGAGAGAGAGATGTTTAGACAGGGGGGAGGATCAACAACGCATGCGTCAGATGATGTCATGACGTCGTGACCTGATTTACTTTAAATAGTTGATAAACCGAGCAAACTTTATATACGCCGCTTTAGCGCAGGTAGTTAAGGCCTTGGTTCATTATCTAAACGTTTTGGGTTCGAATCTTGGTGTGAGATGTTTTTTTTTTTTTTTCGATTTTTTAAATTTAAATATTGAACCCTGTATTATTTAAGCCATTTTTCACATAACGTTCGTTCGTTTGCCTTACGTTATTTTTTTTGTGTTTTACCCCCCCCCCCTCCCGCTTAATTAAAACGTTGTTTTCTTTTCTTACTTTGCTTATAACAATGCTTACATCGTCATCGTCGTAACGCTCGACAACTTTCAAACATCTTTCACTTCTGGCTAGCCGATTTTATTTTCAAACTTCACCTCAGGGGTTCGGCTTCGATCCTTACCCCCCCCCCCCCCGGCTTCTTTTTTATTTAACACCACACACCCCTACAAACACCCGGGCGACGCCTGGTACCCCTCGCTAGTCTATATATAAAAGTGAAAATGTGTGCATGTTTGTATGTGTGTTTGTGTGTCCGCTAAAAACTTTCGACAGGCACGACAAAAATTCACAAACTTGGTATCATATTGAAGCTCCATTCTTCGGCCGAAAAATATCGAAAAATTGTCCAAAAACATTAATTTTTTTTCACTCCAAAATCGACAATTTTCGACAGGGGGGGGTCAACAAAAACGGTCCTCTCGTGACGACGACTGGTTCTACGCATGCGTCAGATGATGTCATAACCTGATTTAGTTTAAATAGTTGAAGAACTGACTAAATTTCATGTACGTCGTGTTAGCTCAGTTGGTTAGCGCGTTGGTTCATTATCTAAACGTTTTGGGTTCGAATCGTGGTGTGAGATGTCTTTTTTTCTTTTTTTTTTCCGATTTTTTTAAATTTAAATATTGAACCAGTGTTATTTAAGCCATTTTCCACGTAACGTTCGTTTTTCTGTTTTTTTTACTTCACTTATCCACCCCCAACCACACACCCAAAAACACTGAGGTACCCACCGATTTTTTAAATTTGAATATTGAAACAGGCTTATTTAAACCATTTTTCACATGTTTTTTTTTTACGTTCGTTTGTCTGTTTTCTTTTTTGTTTTTCAGATTTTTACATTTAACATCATTCGTTTGCCTTACGTCAGTTTTTTTTTTTTTTTTTTTTCGGTGTTTTGATTACACCCCCCCCCCCGCTTTATTTTTCAGATAAGTTTTAACGTTCGTTTTTCTGTTTTCTTTTTTTACTTCGCTTATAACAAACAAACCTGGTCATTGACCTCATTATAAACAACTGCTGAATAGCTATTGCTTATGTCGTAACGCTCACACAAAATCTTAACTCTAGGACTTCCGTGTGGGCACCTGTCAATTTTGTTCTTACTTAAATAAATTCAAACATCTTTCTGTAACTCATTCTGGCTGGCCGAACGGTTCATGTTTTTTTTCACATTTTATTTTCAAACTTCGCCTCAGGGCTTCGGGTTCGATCCTACCAACTTACCAAAACTTTTTACCCCCCCCCCCCCGGTTTCTTTTTTATTTAAGAGCACACACACCTCAAAACACCCGGGCAACACCGGGTACCCCCGCTAGTATATATATAAAAGTGAAAATGCATGTATGTGTGTTCGCTTTTTGTGTATGTCTACAAAAGGCTTTTGTTCGCCATGATTCTCGGTTGACTCGCTCCTTAAAACTTTTTATATGCTGTCTAAATAATAGTATCTAGGACTAAGGAACTCGGGTCGCAGCTATCTTTAATTTACCCAACTTTTACAAGCTATTTTCGAGATACTTTTTGATCGCCGCGTAGCGTGGAAAACAGAAACTGGCTTCCAGCGCAAAACTAGGTCAAACATCACGCGACTGCACCTGTTAATTTCGTTTATGAACGTCAACTTAACACACTTATTAATTCTTCTATTCCCATGGTCGAGATGGTTAGGTCGCAGGTTTTCTTTCCATTTCCTTTCCAACTCCGCGTCAAAGGTTCGGGGTTCAAGCCTACTTTCTACTAAAACTTTTTTTCTTTTACACCTCCAAACACCTGGCCAACGTTTTTTTGTTTTTTTTTGTATTTTTTTTAAACAGGGTTGTTTTGATCTACCTCCCCCCCCCCACAACACACGCACATCCAAACACCAGGGCAACGCTGGGTACCACCCGCTAGTCTATACATATAAAAGCGAAAATGTGTGTTTGTTTGTATGTCTTGCAAAAACTTTCGACACGGGTCACGAATTTTCGCCAGATTGGTATCATTTTAAACTTCCAACCTTCGTCCGACAAATATCGAAAAATTGGCCAAAGACGTTAATTCCTTCACCCTGAAATTAGTAGTTTTCTACGGGGGGGGGGGTCGACATCGTAACCTGATTTACTTTAAATATTTGAAAAAGCGACACAATTAGAGCACAGCCTCATTATCTAAACATTTTAGGTTCGAATCGTGTGTGATGTCTTTTTTTCTTTTTTTTTTTTTTTTTCGATTTTTTTAAATTTTAATATTGAAGCAGGGTTATTTAAGCCATTTTTCACATGTCTTTTTTGGAGGGGTGTATTTTTCACGTTTGTTTTTTTTGTTTTTTTACGTCGCTTATTCTTGAGTTTTCATTAACACCCCCCACCTCCGGCCGACCACACACACACCCAAAAACACCCGGGCAACGCCAGGTACCCCCCGCTAGTACTTTAATAATCAGAGTCCATTTTCTGTAGGCTGTTTTTGAACCCAGTCAACGACAGGTACTTTTGCTAGTATATATATAAAAGGCAAAACGCAAGCAAGAGTTTTTGTATGTCCAAGAAAGGCTTTTTTATGTACGAATTGTGAATGCACGTTGCAGCTGGATTTATTTACATCGAGTTTTACACAATTCTTGCTATTTTGGCTTCTCACGTGTTGATTCGACTTTTTCGTATAAAAGCGAAACTGATGTGAAACTAATGAACGGTTTTCAGCTACAGGCCAGGAACGTCTAGAAAGTGATGGACGTTTGGTCAATGTCAGTTTTCACTGTCATATCAGACAATTGCTTTCATTTGGACACTCCCCTAATAAAGGGGGAGCTGGTTTTTCCCAACTCGTTGGGGAAACAAAACCAGACATAGTTAGGTAAAAAACAAACCCAAAAGAACTATCCGGCAGTTAAAATTAAGTGCGGAATTTACTTTCCTTTAATCTAATTACATTTGCTGTGCACCTGCCATTTAGTTAAATTGAAATTGCTTTCAGTTACTTTCCTTTCATGGGCGAGCGAGTAACTTATCCAGTTTTTCGCCTCAACGTTCCGGGTTCAATCCTACCTACCTACCAAAACTTGTATTTTCTTTTTTCTTTTTATTTTGACATCATGTTCGTCGTTTTTCTTTTCTTTTCTTTTTCTGATTTTTCCAAAGAAGTTTAATATAGGGTTTGAATCTACATTCCCCCCTCCAACACCCACACCTACAAACACCCAGGCAACGCTGGGTACCCTTGCTAGTCTATAATATAAATCTCACCTGTTTGTTTAAATGTATGTATGTATGTTTGTATGTCTGCCTAAAACTTTTGACAGAGGCAGTGGATTTTCACAAGATTAGTATCGTTTTGAAGCTAGACCCTTCGGACAACAAATACTGAAAAATTGGCCAAAAATATTAATTCCTTCACCCTTAACTGGGCACTTTTCTACAGGGAGGGATCGCTTTTTTTGCTGATATTTTCGAAAGTCGTCCCAGTTTTCGATTTTCTAGCCTTAATTTAAACCTGCGTCACTTCCAGTTTGGCAATGGGCGCAAAGGCAAACATGTTACTTTTTTTTTTTTTTTTTTTCCTCCTTCGTGGTATGGGTTCTAGCCTGCTTGCCTACAAACACTTTTTTTTTTCTTTTTGCGCTCACAATTTTCCTTTTTTTTTTTTAATTTTTTGCTCAACACACTCCTACAAACACCTGGGCAGCACCGAGCACCCAGGCTAACCTTTTCTATTTGTCAATTTAATTACATTAATTTATATTAACTGTTCTAGGCAATTTCAAAGAAATCACTGTCGTCAAAATACAGTACCTGAAGCCAGAATCAGCACCACAGCATCATCTATTCATGAAGATGACTGTTTTCATCTATGACTCATCAGCAATAATACCTATGGTTCGTTCATCACTGACTACCTTATAAATAACCATTCTTTTGTCTTTAATTTCAGTGTCGACTTATTCATTATTCTAAGTAAATCATACTCGCATTTGAGAATTCCAGAAACCATTTACATCAAGTCTTTGAAATATTCTTTTTGTAAACGGAAAGAAAATCTTTTTGGACTTGATGTGGGTTCTACTTTCTCCCCCCCCCCATTCACTTGCTATTCCATCATATTTTTTCTCTTAATTGTAATCTTTACTTCTGTTGAGCAAGGTTCAAAATTGGCTAGCTATCACTTTCCGTCTTTTTTATTTATTGATTCATTATGCATACACAATAATAAATATTGTGTATGTATGTATGTATGTATATATATATATATATATATATATATATAGCCATATGATAATAATTTATAGTATTATTACTGATAATTATAATACTGATGTTGATATTTTATCAAGTTACATGAATGAATGGAACTCCACCTCATAGATTAATTTTTTGTGCTATCCAGAAAAATATCAGCTTTATCAAAACATTTGTTCATAAAATATATTTTTATTCCATGGAATTTCCACGGGTCCTGCTATTTAAAAAAAAAAAAAAAAAAAAAAAAAAAAAAAAAAGTTTTTTATAAAAAGGGAAGTTCAAGATAATGACTATGATAACCACTACTAGCAGCATAAGGAAAAAGCAGAGATGTAAATTCGAATATTCATGGTTCTGACAATATTGACTCATTTATTTGTCTAGTTATTTTATATAGTAAGTTGCACTAGATAACCCCAACGTCACGACATTGTTTATTAATATGAATGGCTCTGTGCCAAATTCAACCTACCAATCATTTGCTTGCCGTTTCTTATTTGGATTCATTTTGAGGAGTTAAAAATAATTTGCCATTCTTTTTCATTCAGGCACATTTTTCTTATTAGTTAATTCCATAACTAAGTTAATTTTGTTTTTTTATTAGCAGCTAGCAGGCAGTCCGGCGTTGCTCAGTTGTAAGATACGCTTAAATATATTTTAATTCATGCAGGTAATGTATTTGTTATTATAGGCAATTTTCTATTGATTATTATACTATACCTAATATATAGTAGTAAGATCAAAACTAATATTATATATACAGTGTAACCCGCATATAAGACATCTTCTCCGGGAGAGGGGATGGGCTACACCTATCTTATATCCGGGATTCTTATATCCAGGTTACACTGTACATTAATACAGGCTCTAATTTGGGATCAGAGAACATTTCTCATATATTCATTTTTCTTATATTCGGGTCACACAGTATATATACATACATATATATATGTATATATATATATAGAGAGAGAGAGGGAGAATTAAAAAGGAACAAACCGTATAATTGTTCATCAACGTTTCGTCTTCATTTCGAGACTTCCTCGAAATAAAGACGAAACATTGATGATGAACACATAATACGGTTTGTTCCTTTTTATTTCTCTATTTTGTCGGAATACTATTTCCATTATTTTTATCATATATATATATCATAATTTAGGAATTTAAAATTTGTGATTTGAAAAAGTTAAATTTCAAGTATAGAAATTTTATTGTATGCAAGGCAGAGAATACAGTATAGTAAAATATATTTCCATAACCCATGAGTTTTCAATGTTTATACATCTCCTCAGAGGAAAAATATGTGCAAATATAAAAAGGTTTGCGCCTAATTTGCTAATGGTAATAAACATAGAAAATTAAATTAAATGTTTTTAGAGTTTTTGAATCATTTTAGCTACATAGAATAAGGGAAACTGGATGCAGCAAAAATTAAAGGATATTGATGCAGCAAAAAAAAAAAGAAAAGAAAAAAGAAAAGGATATTGAACTTCAAATCGAAATTGTATGCTAAATCCTGTAATGGAAACTCTTGGTATTCGGCAGGTAAAAAGATCCAACGCGTATTGTAATAAATCCAAGGAGATGGTAACAATCCAATTCCAATATATACATATTTCCACAGTTTTTCTTTAGTTTGATTGGATATCCGACAAATCTTTGATTATATCAATTCGGTAAAAAAAAAATTTCCATATATCAGTTTCAAAATTCAGTTCAAGTTTTCAATCAATTTGTGAATAAAAACCAAAAGATATCCGTAGACAGGCAAAATTAAATTAAAATTAAATGAAAATAATTAAAAGAATTGCTTATCAAACCAAAGCAAAAGAGTCTTTAAAAATCAGATGCAGTTTTTGTTATCAAGAATATTTGTATGTCAGCACAAATGAAAATGGTATAATGTTTTATTTGCTCTATCTAGTATATTGAACAATTTTATATAGCTAGGATAGTCTTATATAAAATATTACACCCAATAATATTTTGTACGACCGATAATCACTGAATTTGCACACCAGTAGATTTATTGTATTTCATTATTCTGAATAATTATATATGACTTGGATACCATCAGCTAGAATCGAAACCAAAACATACAACTCTCTACCCTCATTCCTTAGCCACTCCCATGCACACGTCAATATATATATAAATTCGTATTCCTGTGTTTGTTCAAAATTTGATTAATATATACAAAAGGGCCGTTACTTTACTCTTCCATTTATTTCTATATATAGTATGATTCTTGCAAAATATATAATTAAGTGATCATCTCATTTGCATATTGCATTAAGTAAAATTGATTTTAGTAAATAGCAATATGTTAGTTAATGTTTCTAGCGAGAGAATTGTTTTAAGTGTTCTATTTAAAATTGTTTTTTAATAAACTTTAAATAACAATTGATAATATATTTAATTTATTTGGAACTACCATTTCTGGCATCGATTTTTTTTTTTAAATGCGTCTAGAGTTATTTTCCTATGGAAACATCGAAGCATAAAAAAAAAGTTAAAACAAACTCTTCACCAAATAAAATAATTTAGTAATCTGAATAAGTTTCTAGCGTGAAAAAATAATTCCATATAGACAGAAAAATATTTTCCTTTTTAAAATATATTCAAACAAATAAAAGAACACTTACGAATAAACTGAAAAAATTTGTTTGTTTTTATTATTCTTGAAACGGCTATACAGAATTTTTTTACCTTTCCGGCAATTGAAACTTAAGCCACACTTTTCGAAACAAAAAATACTCCCCACCCACCAAAAAAAAAAAAAAAAAGCAAATCGAAACTTTCCTTTATTTACGAAAAAAAAAAAAAAAGAAGCCAGTTTAAAAGTGCCTTTTACAAAAAAAAAAAAAAAAAAAAAAACGCAAGTCACACACGTATTAATATTTATAAACGTTATTTTTCAAAGTCACAAAATCGTAAGTCGTTGTAGTCCAGTGGGTAAAAATAGCTTGCAAAATACCTTTTCCTTTCATTCGTATTTCAGGTTGGAGCCTACCTACATTGCTAATCTTTATTTATTTATTTATTTATTTATTTATTTATTTTTTTTACGGTTGCTCAGGCACTGTTATTTTTATTGAAACAAAAGTTGTTTTTATTTATTTTTTATTTATTTATTTTTGGGGGGAGGGGGGATCTTTCCAGCATGTGGGCAACAAAAGTACTCAATATCCGGAGAATAGTTTCTTCTCTTTGTACCCTTTCTGCCGAAATATCTGGGTATCGCATACGTTTTTTTTTTTTTTTAGAGGGGGAGGCGACTACATTTACATGTTTTTATCCGTTCGTTTATTTTGGAAATTTTTGTGGGGTTATTGACGTTGCTCATGATGAAAATGATTAATATCCTTAGTATAGCAGGTGTGTTCCAAATCGAACTTCATGTCGACCCGGGGAACGCCGGGTACCCGTGCTAGTATATATATATATATATATATATATATATATATAATTCACCTATCATCCCATTTTTTAAAAGATGGAATCACCCAATCGTCAAAGACAAGATGCAAGCAAGCAAGGTCCACAAAGTTTTATAATTATAAAGATTAGCAGTGTACGAACGCTGCCTTTATGGATTCAAATTCACTTATCTAAGTGGTAGCTTTCCGTTCGTGCATGCAAATGCCATTATTATGTTGCCCCTTTTGACAGGACACATTTTTATAATTAAAAAAATTTTTTTTATGTACATGAAAAATTATATATATGGAACAAAACTTTTTATTCATACTAATATTTTTTATTACATATTTGCAGATATATTTAAGAGTTTTAACTAGAAACCAGTTGAACCTTTTCAGGCCACTATTTAATATTGATATGGAAATGAAAGAATAATTCTCTCACAAAATGTAATTAAAGTCACGTGAATCACATTGATAATATTTTATGATTGCAAGTCCAACTATCAAAGTGTCTTTATTATTGTTTTTATATGCTATAAATCTTTAATTCTTTACTTACAAGGTTGGCCATCCAAGCATTTCTACAATTAGTCAGCTCAGCTATTTGATGGCAGTTACACTTTATTAATAAAACCTTTGTCTTTGCCATTTCATTACAGCATAGACAAAATGCTCAGACTTCTGTTAACCGCTATATATATATATATATATATATATATATATTTATATATATATTTAGTAATGTGATTGATAATTTAAAAATCAAATTAGAATTAAATTAAAAATCCGTTTCATAAGAAGGAACAGCAACAAAATCAATAATTTGTACGATCGTTTCGGAAAACAATGTTTTTATTGTGGTAGACATCAAGCTACGGACAATAATTTTTACATATAGTGTTTTTAACAAACAGTTTCCTCATCAGCAAAGTATTGGGAAGGGTTTTTAGTATATGTAAAAGACACCATAAATAAACCTAGCATTAAAAGTAAGGCAGAAACTGTCTTTTATCTTGCATCGCAGTGCTCTCTCCTAGATGAGTGAATATGATGATTGCCACTTCTTTACAGAATGCCATCCCTTCAAGAGAAAAATATTCGGTTCTGGATGTGCAAATAACTCGGAAGTCCAGATTTATTGGTACATGTTTTGCTGCAGATATAACACGCAAGACAACTGGCTTCAGTTTGTACATACTGAAGTTCTTCCATATGTCCCTCACATAGTTGGGTTGCCTCCATGTGATCTTGTACACCAGTCCTCATATTTTTCAGTTTCAAAGTCGATTTTGTACTCTGTCAGGGAAAGAATGGTCTGTAGAGCTACGCCTCAGGTGTAGCAACAGTATTTCATCTTCAAATGTAACTGACTTTTATACAGGTAGAGAATAGTGGTGGGTACTTTCTGGAGCAGTAAAATGATCCAACCATTTTTCCAGCAACCTTAGGAACTGACTAAATATGTCTTTTTAGATTTGGGATACACATCCGACCTAGGAACTTATTTTAATAAGGAACTTGTTCAATGAGCGAGCCATTCATTTTAACCAAGTTAAAACTGGGATCCGAGCATTGGTGGTGAAAGGAGACAAACTTGGTTTTAGCGGAGTTAAATATAGTGAGATATTTTATTTCTCATCGCACGACATGCTCTAGGTTTGAAGAGAAAGAATATCGGCAAAATCTTGATCATCAATGCACTTCAAAGTGCAGCCATAGACAGTTGTCATTTGTGTAAATGTCAGCAAATGATCTCAGAGTATAATTTGGAAGATCCTTAATGAAGATCAGGAAGTGTTGACCTCAGAATAAATCCTTGATTTTGTAAGTTTCAGAGTTCTGTCAATCAACAACTACTTTTATAAACTTCTCCAAAAGAAAGGATTGAATGCTTGTGAAGACGTTGGCAGATATTCTATACATAAGTTTGTGAAGCAATCCTTTTTGCCAAACCCTGTCCAAGGCCTTCAATATATCAAGGGCTATTGTCCTAGAAGCAAATTCCCTCTGTCAAGAAATTGTTGATCCTATATGATATTACAGTTAGTACGTCAGCATTCAACTTTGAACAAAATCCATATTGCTTGTGACTAAATAGATTGTTTTTGCTGGGATGTTTGGTAATTACTTGCTGTATCACAAATTCATATAGCTTACTCATGATACATAAGAAGCTGATCAGTCTGTACTGAGATGCAGCAGATAGATCTCCATTATTTTTAAATACTAGGCAAACCGGCACAGTTTTCTAAATAGATGGAAAGTGTTTCTTTAACTTCTGAAGTACAATGACATGACTGAAATATTGTCAGGACCAGTTGCCTTGCTTTCATCAAGGTTCCTGAGAAGTTTGGCAATGTCCTGGGCCAATATATGTACATCATGTATATGTATTTTCAGTCACAAGGGGAAATTCTGGATGTTAATGGTTTTCATTGAAAAGAGCAAAGTTTGTAACAAAGTTATTTGTGAGCAATTTGGCTTTATTAAATGTTTGAGAGATCACCTCAGCGATGTCAATGATGGTTGAAATGGAGGTCTTACATCTGTTGCGTACTCTGTTTGTTGTATTTTTTATTTTTCAAATCTCACAAGATCCAAATCTCTGTTCTGAAATTCTGGCTTTAACAGAATGTGCATAAGATTCTTTTTCATTCCCAATTTGCAGTAGTTTGTGGGTAGTTTTGAGACATTTATTTCATTGATAAAGATGAAATGATTCCTATCAGCTATGGCAGCAACACACAGACGAGTGAATCATGTTGGAATATTTTAGAAGGTATAAAACATACCAATGGTTTACCAGTCAGATATGTCTAAGATGATACGAGGGACGTGCAATAAGTAATGTGCCTGACCCACTTCCAGTTGTCTGATCTAGCTGAAATTTTGCATGTGCAATGATTTATATCTCTACATTTATGTGGCAAATTACAGCTCTGAACTAATTGTGGTTTCTGTTTTACAGGTGTTTGAACTGAGTCAGGTGTGAAATGGAGTCTGTTGAATGTCGGGCAGTGATCCGGTTTTTGTATTTGAAAGGACATACACCACAGGAGACTTTTGATGAAATGAAAGAAACTTATGGTGATAATGCCCCATCATATGACCTTGTAAAACGCTGGCATCGTGAATTCAAACATGGCCAGAAGTCTGTGGAAACAGCTCCAGACCTGGTCGCCCCCCCCCCCCTTTGCTATTGATGAGGCATCTGTCCATCAAGTTGAGGCTGGCATTTTGGAAGATCGGCGCATTGCTATTCACCAAATAGCCCAAGATGTCAAGATTAGTACAGGGTTTGTGGAAACTATCATTCATGACCATTTGCATATGCATAAGGTGTATGCCAGATGGATTCCCAGGTTGCTCACACCATTCCAGAAGCGAGAAAGCGTCGAGTGCTCGAGGATGAATTTGGAGATGTGCCAAGAAGATGAGTTAAAGTTTTTCAAAAGACTGATTACACAGGATGAAACCCGAGTCCATCACTATGATCCAGAGACCAAAGTCCAGTCAATGCAGTGGAAGCACTTGGACTCACCACTTCCAAAGAAGGCAAGGGTGCAGCCCTCCGCTGGCAAGATCATGCTCACAGTCTTCTGGGACCAGGACAGAGTAGTGATGACAGATTTCCTGGCAAAGGGTACCACAATTACAGGAGCTTATTATGCTTCACTTTTGAGGAAATTAAGGGAAGCTATCAAAATCAAGAGGCGGGGCAAGATTAGCAAAGCTACCCTCTTTCTGCAGGACAACGATCCGGTCCACAACTCGCTTATCGCCAGATCAGAAGCATGGATGTGTGGTTATGAAATCCTCCCTACTCTCCTGACCTTGCCCCCTCTGACTTACCTTTTCCCAGCCATGAAGTTGTTTTTGAAAGGAAAGCGTTTCCCAGATGATGCAGCCTTGATTTCTGAAGTCATGTCGTGGTTGGAGGACCAACCTGGGGTGTTCTACGAAAACGGTCTCCAGAGCTGCATCAAACGATGGGAGAAATGCATAACTCTGGGTGGTTCTTATGTAGAGAAAGACTAATAATTGTACCAAGTTTTGTTGCTCTACTGCTATGGGAAGTGGGTCAGGGGCATTACTTATTGCACACCCCTCGTATAGGCCATATTTTTCCTGAAAATTGAATGCAAAGAAAATCACTAGGCTAAAGATCTAAAGCTATGGAATAGACATTTTTAATTTTCTATATTAATACAGCACACATTCTAGGATGGTGTTTTTTTATTTTTTTATTCCAATACTAAGTTAAAATCTGTACTGTTTTGAATTTTGTTTGTATTTAAGGAACTTTCTTTTTGTGTAATTACTTTTGTAGATTTAACCAATGCCCTCCTACCTCCTCCTCACTGCATAAAGTAGGTTTGATACTAAAAATAATTATCTAAAAAAAAATAAATAAATTAAAAACTAGTCTGTTTCTATCTGCTTATGCTTATAATCTGTTTGGTCCAACTAAAACTTTGGCTGATGGCCAGATCAGCTTATTGACTAAATGTATGCAATAAAGTCAGGCTGCAATTTGGTTTCCTGCTATTTTGATTCTGGCTAATATTTTATCCAACATTAAACTTGACCTTTGTAATCTTAGCTGATTTAATCACAAATATATCACTGTTTCAGTTCATAATACAAATACATTGAGGACATTGCAAAGGCTGCTGCAAAGAAGGTGGGCTCTTTCTATAGAACTAAAAAACTACTCACGCCTGAGAGTATCCTGTACCTCTATAAGGCCACTATTTGCCCATGCATGGAGTAATGTTGCCACATTTTGGCTGGTGCATCTACCACTAGCCTCTGTCTTGGATAGGGTCCAAAAAAGTTTGGGATCTAATAGATCCCACTTTGTCAACTAAGCTCCAACCCCTGTCCTATCACCGCAATGTTGTATCTCTGTGCCTGTTTTACAAGTATTTTAATGGAATGTGCTCTGATGAACTTGTTGTACTTGTGCCCCCTTGACGTACATATCCCGACAAACCTGCTTAGCAACAAAATCTCACCCCTTCACTGTTGAGGTCCCTAAATGTTAAAAAGCTTTCTACTCTAATAGTTACTTCCCTTGAACAGCTAGACTTTAGAATTCCCTTTTTGCTACTACCTGCTTCTCTGACTGTACTCATATGCAGAAGTTTAAATGTAACGTAAAATAACATCTTGTTAACCATTCCTATGCATGGTTCCTTGTTAGGGGAGAATGTCAGTAAAAAAAAATTTTTTTCCAAGATATTTTGTTCAAATGTATTTTTTGTCTTCCCTTTTCTCTTTTCCTTTTTCTCCTTCCTTATCTCTTTTTTTATTTTT
This sequence comes from Euprymna scolopes, assembly GCF_053919585.1. Classification (NCBI taxonomy): domain Eukaryota; kingdom Metazoa; phylum Mollusca; class Cephalopoda; order Sepiida; family Sepiolidae; genus Euprymna; species Euprymna scolopes. Next base: position 39,235,311 of record NC_136503.1, read on the forward strand.
ATTTTCTCCTCCTCGGCAATTATATCCGTTATGCTATGGGTCATTTCTTCTCGTTTTGAAACTATCATTGGAATATTTCAGTAGTTAATGAGATATATCACGATTATAATGGTGGTGCCATTACTATATATGTATTATGATCTCCACTAACTAGAGTCTGCAACTTTCGGTTGACATGCACGTTGATCTTTTTTGATGCGGCCACGTTTGCTCTGCTATAGCATCCTTTTATCCACAGGAATTACAACTACCTTTTAAAGAAAGTATAAAGGGATATTTTGCTATTAAGGTTAGATTTCTCTAGATCAGACGTGTTCTATGTTTATGCACGTTAACAGGAGAACCTGGCGAAGAAATTGTGTGATGCTTTGCCATGCAGGGATAGTTATTCACTATAGAAAGACAAACTACAAACTGTAGTTGCACTAAAGTGCTTTGAGAGGCATCGGATAGTGCTGGATGCATAGGGACTAGTCGAGTATGCCACAGCTTGGTTGTAAAGGTACTACCCCTATACATGAACCACTGAACTGTTTTTATTGGCTATATATATTGCTACAGCTTTTGCGATTGTATGTGCGTCTGTATAAACTGCATCCAAACAAAAATCATAATCACTATTTGGACATGTAGGTGTTTTCAGGAACCTATTTTTTATCCACTTTTTCATGGTTTCTCAAATTTGGGGAAAACACTTAACGAATTGCAGTTTCTGTTCTGATGCAGCACACAACCTCGATGGATTCAGCCGGCTCCCTCCAAAGGAAGAAGTTTCTAGGAAATATGAAATTCACAAGCAGGCTCCCAGTGTCACCTGTTCAAGTGAGATAATTATAACAAAGTTAGTTTTTTGTTTGTTTGTTTTCTTTTTTTGTAGGAAGGAGTTTTCCTTCTCCCACATGCAGCACCTAACATCTTTAATCGGTTATCCTTGGGGCTGGTCTCTTTTTTGGTTTTTGTTGATGAAAGCTGGAATGGTTGAAGCATGCTAAGGATTCAGCTGCCAACTAGTGGGGATAGAACAACTTGATGCAAGACACTGTTAACTCACTTAGAGTTGGTTGAAGCCGTAATCTCTCAGAGTGAATGTTGTTACAATTACCCACCTGGTACTGACCAAAGTCAATGTAACTTACCTTTGCTGATTAGCAATGTGATTTTGCTGTATGTGAAAGCATCATTGGAAGCGGATCCACTCGGAACTGTTCAAGAATACGCTTAAATGTAAGTTTTCTGGTAGTTGTTGGCCATCTCTTGCAACTGGAGAAAAAAAAACTAAAGAAACTTAACAAATGGACATTGCGCAAACTTTATAAAAATCTAAGAAATCATCGGTTTAAAGTGTTTGCTTCTTTAACATAACAAAATCATGTATTGTCATGTGTAGCAGAACATTTACGCTTTTTAATTTTAAGTAGATTTGGAGTCAGGGGTCAGAAACCACCATTATTTTCTCATCAACCTAATAGAACCCCTTCTGCTAATTAAACATGTAATGAGTTTGACAGAACTAATGGTAATTATGAGAAACTAGTGGTATAAAACACTTGACATTGCCATGGGGGAGGGGTTTTGACGTCCAGTTTGAAAGTATTTAGTCAATTTCATATTTATATTTTATTTCACTAATGAGTCACCACTTATAAAAGACAAAAGCTATTCGAGGATAAAGGTTAATGTTTATACTAAACTTATTTTAGCCCATTAAAAACTGGCAAAAGTTATAGCCCATTAACTTTGAATGAGTGCTTTTCATGGTTAAATATGGTCAAATTTGTGCTAATTTTTTCATTATATACTAATCCTTAATAATTCCTATAAATACCTCTGTGCATTCACTCCTATTGTATAGATTTTGAAACACAGCTACTTGGCTTACGAGAGCATAATTAGGGGTTTTATTTAATTTTATGCAAAGGGGTTAAAAAGAGTGGAAACCCTTTGTGAAAATTCAGATGCCTCCAATTTTTGTGAAATTTTAATATTATTAGACATCAGTTAATAAGTATTCCTCAAAATTCAGTTTCTTTAGAATATTTTCAAAAAGTTTTTTTTGGGGTGTCATATGGCTTCAATCTCCCATTTGAGAATTCAAATATTTCATATTTGCATTAACTTTGATCCATAGTCATTAGACAACTATTAACCAAGATACACTGAATTTCTGTTTGTACTTAAGACCCTTTAAGTTTTAACTTAAAATTTTTTGACATTTTCTAGAATCCAAATAATGTCATGGAACTGATCAAAATTGGAATAAGAATTCTAAACATTAGGTTTAGTAGCATTGTATGTTGATTTTAATGAAAGGACATACAAGTAGTGCAACCCGTTTTGTTTGAGGAATTCTCATATCTGGTAAAGTAAAGATGAATTTGCCCATTTCCATTGACATTAATAACTAGGGCTATGACAACAGCATATTCTTTTCCTTGTTTTGATTCTCAGGTATATATCCATTGATGTCTTATGTTTTTATGTAGAGTGATGTGGTTCTCTGTTGATTGTGTCGGATATATACTCGAGAATCAAAACAATGAAAAGAATATGCTGTTGTCATAGCCCTATTAATAACTTTATTACCAACAGATAAATGAAAAAAAAAATCTGTTTCATTGGTCAAGTCGGGTAAATTGTGGTCTGTGTTAAAAAGAACAAGTTAAGTTGATTTTAATATTCAGTCCTGATCAATATTGCTTTTTTTTATCATCATAAAAGAGGAAGATGGACTCCTAGGACCAAATCAGAATCATACTTCACTCTAACTTAACTCCTCCCTCTTTTTTTCTTTTTTTTAATGAAATATGTTCTATGCGCATGTTCATTTCTTCTCTAACATCCTTTACTTTGAAAATTGGAACAATTTACAATTGGATGTATTTCTTTATACAACACTTCATAATTTTAATTAAAAAAAAAAAAAACTAATTGAAAAAACGTAGCCTGATTCAATTAAGAGTTACCCCCATGTTGACTCTCAAACTATGAGAATCGTTCCAAAAGTAATGCTTCCTATTTTTTTTATTCCACCCAAATGGATCAGAGATTTCAAATTGCATTGTTATGATGACTTATGCATTCATGACCTGAAAGTTTCATCTCTGTTGCAAATTTTGGCGGTATGAGACTCTGAGAAAGCAACTACTATCTTGGACGTACGTCAGAAGCAGAAATGTGTCATTGAATTCCTGGCAAAAGTGCATTTGAGAATGGTGGTGACAATGTAGAAAAATAAATTCTGGAGCATAAATGTTTGCTCGTTTTAATGGTACCACTCCCGTCTTCGTAGCTCTTCAACATTTTAAGTTAAAAAAAAAAAAATAGAAAGCTTTTCTTTTGGAACTACATTTGTAAATCAAACGCAATAGGCTTCCTACTACAGGCATATCGATTCATAGCCCACCCCTCTCTTTATTTTTCGTTTGAAAATATTCTATACTAAAATGTAAATAAATACATTTCAATGGAAAAAAGAATTTTGCATAAAGCGCTCATTCTAAGGCAACGGGCTATAACGTTTGCCCATTCCAGTCTATAATAATTGAAATTGCTTTCACATATCCAGTTACTGTGGAAGCATCATTGCAAGAAAGAATAAAAATTGTAATTAACCCATATTAATTCAGTAACCTACATGATGATATGTAAACCTTATTTTGTCATCAAAATGAAGTCATTCTACTGATGACTGAATGAGATGTGATTCTCTCCCACCACTTCACTTGCACAAAACACTATGACATGTATAATTGGAAGTCGGTTTTGGTCTCATGTGTTGCTTTTATGATTTTTTTTTTTTTTTTTTTTTTTTTTTTTTTAAGTCGAGGTGTGTGTGTGTGTGTGGGGGGGGGTCCTAACTGCCCACTCCCGCCTCCTCCAGCATCCACTTGTGCTCAAATTCACCATTCTTAGCAACAGACTATAATTGCCTTTTCTCAGTATGACTTGACTGGGGCATAAAGCAGGGTGTAATATCGTTCTGTGCTCTAACTTGTAACTACTGATAAATGTCAGTCAGTCACCATTTTAAATAAACCCACTTATGTCCGTAAATAAAACAAAGACTGAGTCTTGATTGTTGCAACTGGTTTTCTTTCAGACTTAAACTATAACTCTACTCACTACCATATCTATCTATTTCTTACATCTTTTCTCACTTTCCTCTCCTCTTCTCCCCTCCTCTTCTTCTCCTCTTCTCCCCTCCTCTTCTAAGCCACAAAGTCTATTTTGTACTCTGTCAAGGCAGGATAGGCTGTTTTTAGCAGCTCCTGCCCAGATATGGCAACAGTATTCCATCCTTGGACTTACTTGGCTTTTATATAGAGAATTGCATCAGTAGTGAGATATCTTCTAGAGCGGTAGAAGGATCCCACCACCTTTCCAGCGACCTTGGCAACAGACTTGATGTACGTGTTCCATTTCAGATCAGGAGTAAAGGTCAAACCCAGAAGCTTGTCAAAACACGGGGCCTCACCCAGACGAGAGCTATCCATCCCAATTGATGCCAGATGGGGATCAGAGCGTTGATGATATAAGGATAGGAGTTTGGTTTTGGATGCATTAAAAGTAACCAGCCACATCTTCCCCCACTGAACCACGCGCTCGAGATCAGAGGAGAGAGAATCAGAGAGAACTTTGTCATTTACAGCCTTTGATGTGTTGCCGTAGATGGTCGTGTCATCAGCATAGATGTCAACGAATGATTTAAGTATGTATTTAGGGAGGTCATTGATATAGATCAGGAAGAGAGTTGGACCCAGGATTGACCCCTGAGGGACTCCAGCATTTATATTGTAGGCCTCCGATTTTTGTCCATCTACCACTACTCTTATGAGCCTATCGGAGAGAAATGATTTAATGATTGAGAAAACATTTCCAGTTATACCATAGCTGGAAATCTTGTGAAGTAGACCCTTATGCCATACCTTGTCGAAGGCCTTTGATATGTCAAGAGCAATTGCCCTAGAAAGGAAGCCTTTGTCAAGATATTCACTAATCCTGTGGGATATAACCGTCAGCACATCTGCGGTAGATCTTGCAGAGCGGAAACCATATTGTGTGTCACTAAGAAGGTTGTTCCTACTGAGGTGGTTGACTATTTCTCTATTTAATATGGATTCCAGCAACTTACTCATAACACACAGGAGACTTATTGGTCTGTACTGAGAGGGAGATGACTTATCACCTGAATTCTTAAATACAGGGCAAACTGATGAGGTCTTCCAGGGAGTCGGAAAGCACTTCTCCTTAAGGCAGCGCTTAAATAGTTTCGTAAGTATGGGAGCGAGTTCTGGTTGAAGCTTTTTTAACACTATAATTGGGATGCCATCAGGGCCAGTTGCTTTACTGGAATTTAGGTTCTTGATTAGCTTGGCGACCTCATGCACGGATATTTGTATGTTACCTAGCTTGTTCTGTGTTATAGGAAATATGGGGAGTTGATGGCCTTCATCGCATTAGGTAGAATTAGCTGCAAAGTTCTTTGCAAATAGTTTGGCCTTGTCTGACGCTGACGAGATGACCTCTAGTCCATTGATAATGGTTGGGATAGAACGCACACTTCTGTTCAGGATCCTATTTGTTATTTGCCAAAACTGGTGGGAACCAAGCCGCTGATCAGCTACCTTGGATTTAACAGACTGGGCTCTCTTGCAATTTTTATTACTCTTTTACAGTGGTTGCTGGCAGTCCTGAAAGCAGCTTTAGTCTCAGTGCATCTATTATGTTGGTAGCTATGGAAAAAGTGATTTCTGTGCGCGATAGCAGCAGCACATTCTAGGGAGAACCATGGCTGGCTGTTAGGTTTTTGTTGGAATTTTTTAGGTGGTATGAATTGGTCTATGCCTACAATTAACCATTCGGTCAGATCTGATATTATAGAGGACACTTCCTTTTTAAACATGGAGTGCAGAGGTAAATCAGATATGAATGTACGGAAGCTATCCCAGTCGGCCATAGAGTATCGGTATACAGTACGGTGGAGGGGTACGTCTGGGGACTTATTACATTTCGTTTTTATCTTAACTGATACGACGGAGTGCTCGGAGGATCCTAGAGGAGAATGAACGGAACATGAACATAGCTCAGGGAAAGTTGAGAGAAAAAGGTCTAGGAGGCTTGCATATAGACCGGGTGTATCGGGCACACAGGTGGGTTCGCGAACAATCTGAGTGAGGTCATAAGAAATGGCAAAATCATGACAAAACCTCCCCTCATCGTCTGTCTTATTTGAATGGGTCAGCCATTCCACGTTATGGACGTTGAAGTCACCACAGATGTGGATGTTAGCCGAGGGATGTGCAGACAGTATGTGGTCTATTTTCTCAGATATGCTCTTAAAGATAGTAACTCCGCTGTTGTGGGGCCGATAGAGGGCAAATATAAATGCAGTGGTGTTAGCAAGTGCAACCCTGAAGCACATATAGGGTAAATTAGGATCTTCTCTAGAGATATCCCTGCCACACGGGAAGCCATCCTTAATGTAGGCACATATTCCATGCCCATGGCGATCTTGGGGGTCAGATTTAGCTGTTAAGTTAGAGTACCGGTTAATTATGAACTCATCTAGGGAAGTGGTCGGCCCTATTCCAGTTTCACTTAGAAATAATATGTTCGGTTTCGTTTCCTGTAATTGGGTTTCAACCTCTGGAAGGTTGGAACGTAGACCCCTGATGTTGGAGAAGGAGACCTGGTAGTAGGGGTCTACGTTGGAAGATGGGGTTCTAGGTTTAATCGAGTTTTTATTCTGGAGATATTTCATGTTGAGGCTTTGGGATTTGTGGAATAGGTCGGCATACTTGGTTAGAGCAGTACAGTGAGGGAAAGTAAGAGAGAAAAAGACAGGAAATTTTTTTTTTTTTTTTTTTTTGTAGCACACGAAAAGGTAAAGCCGTAACAATTACCCACTAGTATGGCATCGAGAGGCCCCACCAGAGACTACTGCATGGTCCAGATCCACTCACCAAATGGCAATACAGCAGTCCCAGTACTTTGCGCCTGCTGATAGGACAGCCTCCTTAGTGGTTAATCCAAGGTTTGGGTCCCTGACTATCAGGCGGATAACGTCAGCCCAGACAAAACGTTTACCTCCAGCCCCCTTACTAGTGACATGGCCACAAGGACAGACAGAGACAGGAAAATTTCCGACATCTCAGACTACTGGTCACCAAGTACTACCGACCTTTAAGCAGCTTTTTCTTCACCCTTTGTCAGAAAAATCACTCATTTCCTTCTCTCTTCTCCCCTCTACATCTCCTTTTGTTTCAGTTTCTAGCTTTATATTTTGATTCTAACTCCTTGAAAGGCTTTATAAAGTGTCAGGTATTTGCAAATACACATTTGTTTGATTTTTTTTTCCCATCTATATATTAATAGAGAGCATTTATCTGTTTGTCTGGATAAAACTCGAAAACTAGAATATTTAAACAGAACAGACATGCTGTTTCTGGTGTGTGTGTATATAATTACAAAACTCCATCTGTAGATTCTGTCGGTTGGTATAAACAAATTGCTTTGTAAAAAAATAAAAAAAAACAATCAACTAGACTTTAAAGACCCTAGAAAATTAGCAAAATGAAGGAGACTACTTCGGGTATATACCGATTCATGTTCCACGCACTTGGCATCTACAAACAAATAGATACTAAGCACTAGTTGAATGTTTTTTCGTCAGGTTAATTTTCGATATTGGGAAAGATTATTTTTTCTGGGGTCCTTGAATTTTAATTGATCCATAAAGAAAAAAAAATCACTTTTTAACGCAAGCATTTTCTAATCAATTAAAATTCATTCCCTTTTCTTTGAGATGTTCTGATGACACCAGTATTGAGAGACTGGTGTTTTTCTCAAAAAGTGAAATCCTTTCAATAAAACAGACATGATAAAAGAAAGGAATATTCCATATTTTAATTTAGCGCTGATGAAATTTCTTTGAATTATGCTTGCAATTGTTATACTCAGATCGGGAATTAGACCGTAAAAAAAAAAAATAATTCTTTGTCAAAAAAAAATGTAGCTACATTATAGTCATAATTATCAATCCTTTCATAATATTCTTCATCATTCAACTGACGATTTAATCCATTTAATAAATGGTCACTCATTAGTGTAAAAAAAATTTTTTCCAATATTTTTTTATTTTTTTTACTGGGTCATCACTTATCAAATATAAAAGGATTAATAAAATGAATCGATTATCATTTGAATGATAAAGAATATTATGAGAAGATAGAAAATAATGAATGGAATGAACAAAATTTGGTTTATTTTTTAGAACACTTCATGACAAATATTTGACATTGGATATGAAGACGATCATGTTGTGGTCTGTAAGGGAAAAGGTCCTGTGGTTACATAGATGAGAAATTTTGAGAAAGAAACTTTGTTCATGTAAATTGTTTTATGTTAGGCTCATGGGATAAAAATTTTTGCACAGATAAAGGACGAATTCTTGTTTTGAATGGAGGAACCAGTGGTAAAGTAAAACTATTTAAATTAAGTGTTAGTAACCCAATTGTTTATAAAAAAGAAAGTTTTATTAGATTTTGTTTAGCAGTTTATATATTTTATTTATTTAAAAATGTTATCTATTATATACAGGAAAATGTTTCATTGTAATGAAAAGAGAATTAGAAAGTGGTCATTAAATATGAAAAATATGTTAATGTTTTTGACTGAAGTTTATCACAGTATTGTTTCTAGCTTTTATTTTCGTTTCTCTTTTCTTTTTTTTCTACCTTTTTTTTGTGTTTTTCCTATCTGTCTTTTTTTTTTCTGTTTATTCTTTTTCTCCGTTTATTCTTTTTCCGTTTTTTCTTTCCTTTTTTCCGTTGTTTCCTTTTTCCGTTGTTTCCTTTTTCATTATTCTTTTTCCTTTTTTCCTCTTTTTCCTTTTTTTCCTCTTTTCCTTTTTCCTCTTTTCCTCTTTTTCCTCTTTTTCCTTTTTTTCCTCTTTTCCTCTTTTTCCTTTTTTTCCTCTTTTTCCTTTTTCCTTTTTTTCCTCTTTTTCCTTTTTCCTTTTTTTCCTCTTTTTCCTTTTTCCTTTTTTCCTCTTTTTCCTTTTTCCTTTTTTTCCTCTTTTTCCTTTTTCCTTTTTTTCCTCTTTTTCCTTTTTCCTTTTTTTCCTCTTTTTCCTTTTTCCTTTTTTTCCTCTTTTTCCTTTTTCCTTTTTTTCCTCTTTTTCCTTTTTCCTTTTTTTCCTCTTTTTCCTTTTTCCTTTTTTTCCTCTTTTTCCTTTTTTTCTTTTTCCTCTTTTTCCTTTTTTTCTTTTTCCTCTTTTTCCTTTTTTTCCTCTTTTTTATTTTTTCCTTTCTTTCCTTTCTTTTTCTAAACATTTTTTTTAGATCATTCATGACGTTTCTGCATTTTTGAGATGTGGATTGGTTATTCGTAATTGGATTCATCATTCATATATACATGATATCTTTTTCATGTGTCTGTTAATTGGTATCTTGTATTAAACCTGAGTATGTTGTTAGATGGCATTATGACTGCCATCTCCATATTGTCGTGCTTGTTTCTTTTGAGTTAATTTTCTGCATTCATTTATGTGATTTATTGTTTCATCTCTTTGTCCACAGAGTTTACATTGATTGTTTTCCTGGGTTTTGTCTATCTTTACTTTTATATAGTTTGTTCTTGTTTTGTGGGTCTGTCAATAGCGATTTCGTTTCTTTCCATGTTTTTTGTAGCAATGTCATCTCCTTTTTTGATCAGTCTTATAAATAATTCATATAACTGTTTCTTTTTCCAGTTGTTCTTTACTCACTTTTTTGTTTTCAGTTTCACTGTTACTTTTGCCAGTGTTTATTTATTTTATTTTTTATTTATTTATTTATTTATTTTTTTTTTTTTTTGCCACAGTAATCAGCTTTTCTGTACTTTAGGTTGTGTTTCTGCTAGTTCTTTTATATCATTCATACTCTTTTATTCTTATCACTCTTCTTCCCCCTTCTCTCCTTTTTACATAGATTATATCAATATCATCCTTCAGATGCAGTGTACATGATCTTTGGTTTTCTAGTTCTTTGGTCCAGGCACCCGAGTTCTTTTGTCCACTCTTCAACAGGTTTAGAATGTCTTACTAGTGATATGCCCAGGTATTTATTCCTTTTATTATTTTTCTATTATATAATTTGGTTTCTAAGAGTTTTCTTATTCTTTCAATCTTCTTTCATTTCTCTTGATTACAAGTATTATATTAATGAAGCATCCTTATCACCTATAGGTTAAGTAGTTCCCTGTGGTTTCAAGTTCTACATTTTTCATCTATTCTGAATTCCCTGGTTGAAAATTCTTAGAGTTTCTTGTTCGTTTCTATTTTTCACAAATAATTTTAGGTCGTTCACATATTAGGTTTTTTTAATTTTTGAGATGATTCGAACTAATGTTCTCATCTTGAGTGTTATTTTCATAACGTTTCAGTCGATGTAAACTCCAATCTTCTTCAGGTGTAGCTTGTCGAACTCGGAAATCTACACAGAATTTCTTTATTTACTTCACGGGGAGTAGCATGCTTTCGTTCTAGATGTCCTAAGTAATTCGCAATTGTATTTTTTGGTCACCCACACTAAGAATTGAACCTCTAATCTTCAGGAGAATATCACTTTTACAATTGATTTTTCCAAGTACTCTAACCACTGAGCCATGGGTCCTCAAAGTTGAGCAGCAGTAAGTCAGTTACAGACACCATTATAAGTTTGGGTTTTTTTTGTCTTTTTTTTTATTTTATAACTTCAACTAGAAGCACATGTGACTCATTGGATCATTGGACCACTCTATTTTTACTGCAAAAATTCATAAATGCTGATATATCTTTAAAGACACAATTTTGTATAACTAAAAATAAGTCTATTCACTTCCATATTATTTATTACTAGTAGGACCCATTAATCAATGTTGCCCAGTGGAAACATGCCTCCCTTCATAAAAAATTAAACTACGGATGTTGTTGGCCAATCCCCAACGTAATAATGTTAAGAACAGCTTTCAGAATACACCCCCAACCTCTTCATATTAAGAATGGCTTTCGGAATAAACCTCCCCCCCCATTTTATGAGGTTGGGGTTGTCAAAGTATTTGCCCCAAATTTAACCTTGATATTCATTGTCCATAGCATACCCACCCACAAAAACTATAACCCCCCCCAAAAAAAAAAAATATTGGGGGGGGGCAGTGTCAGGCAGAGATAAGTAGATTTGTCTTATTCAGCATAGTCAAAAACCTATAAAGGTCGACATTTTAAAGGAAATTGCGGCGTTGGTGCTAACGTAAAAATTTACCCCACAAAAAAAAAGTTAATGTCTGAGCAGTGTTGATAATGAGTTTGGAAAAAAGAAGTAAACAAAAAACAAATATATAACAAATAAGTGTTTCCGTAGGCAATGTAATTGTGGGTTAATTTGTAGTTTAGCAGCGTAAATTATTTGACAGACACAAAAATTATAAGAAACTATTTATTTGGAGGCCGCCATAATGTTTTAAAGAATTGCCCTTTCTGAGGATTGATGCATTGGCCTTTTTAAGGCTCATTCATGGAAAAAGGCCAAATTTGGCCATAAAAAGGCTAATCTGTCAAACTTTAGAAAGGCCAAATTATGAAAGCAATATGGCGACCTCAACTTATGTAAATTTAGTCTAATAAAAAATGTCAAAATAATTGTAATTTTTTTCTAGTTTTATTTCAGCCTTTGGATCTCATGTGTTTTATATAAGAACAAAATTTTTATAATTTATTTTGCTGTCAACAAACAAAAACGAAACAAAAAAAAATAGCATTGTGTATGGGTTGTAAATAATAGTTGACACGATAAGTAACACAATTGAAACCTAGGTAAGTGTAGGAAAATATGTAATTAAGTAAAATCATCCACAGTAATAGTAAATGTAAAAAAAAAAAATGCTAAAAAAAAACAAACGGAAACAAAGCAAAAAAGAAAATAGGAACGTGTAAAGGTTGAAAAGACACTCCAAAATCGAAAAATGAATAATAGTACCCGTGCATTCATTTATGTATGAAGTGGATTCTGGAATAATAGTTTGCCAGTCTCGGCCAATCAGATGGCACAGATTTTGAGAAGGGAGAATTTATTAGTTTTTAATCAGGTAAAGGAAAGATTGTTATGTGTATGTTGCTAATAACCAGTTACGATGGGTGCAATGTAAGTATCGTAGGAAAATGTAGAATAGGTCCCGGTGTCAACTCGTAGCAGTGGGAAGACTAAATATTTATAGAGAAAAATAGATTCCTTCCTCTATAGATTTTGCAATTGTGATGTTGCTTCTAGGATCCAATGTAGCATTTTATGATAATGACTTAATGTGTCTATCATTGTGTTAAAAAATTACATAAGATAGTGGCTAATAGCTTAGACCTAATGAATTAGTATGTGGCATCTGTTATTGCAAACCTACGGTCCAGAGAGGAATTTCTGCAGTCAAAATATTATATAGAAGATAATTATTATAGAAATAATGAGACTTATTTGTTTTCCATCTATTTTACATGTTTGGTGTGTACAGATATATAAAAACTAGAAAACTGATATTAAATGTAATGTTAAATTCCTTAAAAAAATGTAAAAAAATAATGAAGTAGAGAAAGGGAAAGAAACTGAGACATTTGCATGCAAGTATTACGTTTTTGTAAACAGTTCACTTTTTGTAAGAAAAAAAAAAGTGCTCAAACTGAGATTGAAATCAAAGCCTAGTGAGTCAAGTACACTAACCATTAGGCCAGCTTTACACGATCTTTAAAAAGTGTTTTAAAACCTACTTATTCCTAACATAGTGTGAACGATTCACGCATGTGCAGTCATGAAACAGTTGACAGATAAAAATCCGGTGGCCCCCACCCCCCATGTACTAATATTTCAATCTTGATCCCTTAGCAGCCATTTTTCCGGATGAAAACCGATTAAAAAGTTTTCCGCGTGTCTGAATATCCTCTATACCAAATTTCAAGTCTGTAGATAAAAAATTCGTTGAGTATATAGGTTGAGAAGTGTCCTCACACGCACATTCTACTTTTATAGATATATAGATTCGATTGGCATACTGATAAAGTCACTCTTCTCTAAATGCTTGCAGAGGCATTAAAAATATTAGAGAGCAGCTGAATCAACATAGTCGAAGTTAGAAAGATAAATACATACATAGCGTAAAGAGAAATGGGTGATTGATTCGGTTCATTATAAATTACGACTAATTAGAGAAATTAAAGCATTTTTGTTCCACGAAATGACTCCATCTTGGAAATGAGGGAGCGTTTAGCATATATTTTGTATTATTAAAGTCTATAAGGAAAAAAAAACTTAGAGAAATAAACGTTGATTGACTCTCCTTTTAATATAATGATAGATTGCATCTGTTTCACACGTGCAGTGGTTGGTTTGCATTCGCGGTTGATTTGGTTATTTTGTTTTACAGCATATCAACCCTTTACAGATTATTTAATGCTGAAACCAATAATTTTAGAAAAACTTTTATGTTTAAAGTCCAAATGTCATATAAATATTCAAGTATTTATTCATGGCATTTTGGTTTGGTTGTTTTTTCTTTCTTTCTTTTTTCTTTCTTTTTTCTTTCTTTTTTTTCTTTTTTCCCTTTCCTTCCTTTCCTTTTTTCTTTTCTTTTTTTCTTTTCTTTTTTTCTTTTCTTTTTTTCTTTTCTTTTTTTCTTTTCTTTTTTTCTTTTCTTTTTTTCTTTTCTTTTTTTTCTTTTCTTTTTTTTCTTTTCTTTTTTTTCTTTTCTTTTTTTTCTTTTCTTTTTTTTCTTTTCTTTCTTTTCTTTCTTTTCTTTTCTTTTTTTTCTTTTTTTTCTTTTTTTTTCTTTTTCTTTTCTTTTTTTCTTTTTTCTTTTTTTTCTTTTTTCTTTTTTCTTTTCTTTTTTCTTTTCTTTTTCTTTTTTCTTTTCTTTTTCTTTTTTTCTTTATTTTTTCTTTTTTTTCTTTTCTCATTCTTTTTTTTCTTTTTTCTTTTTCTTTCTTTTTTTCTTTTCTTTTTTCTTTTCTTTCTTTTACTCACCTTCAGCCCAAACAAGGTATATCGTCACTTTTATTTATTTATTTATTTATTTATTTATTTATTTATTTTTAATCAATTTTCACCCCCAAACAAGGCACAATGCCACTTTGAAGTCGGGGCCTACTATCGGAGACATAATTTGCAGGGGCATTATAAAGGGAGATGAGTAGCAAGATGTTTGTTCACATTACACTTGAACTTCTGCATATCAGTACAGTTGGGAAAGCGTGTAAGGGGCTACTAAGTGGGACCATGCCTAAAAAAGATTAACAAGTTATTGGTTTACCTTACATTTGAACTTCTGCATATCAGTACGTTCAGGGAAAGGAATTCCAAAGTCTAGTTGTTCTAGAGAAGAAGCTATTAAAGTAGGAAAGCTTTCTGGCTTTTAGGGACCTCAACAGTGAAGGGGTGTGATTTTGTTGCTAAGTGGATTTTTTGGGGATATGTATGTTGAGGGAGTACATGTGCAATGAGTTCATCAGGCACATTCCATGAAAATACTTGTAAAACAGGCACAGAGATACAATAGTGTGGCGATGGGACAGGTGTTTACGCTTAGTTGTCAAAGTAGGACCTATTAGATTGGAAACGCTTTTTTTTTTTTTTTTGGACTCTGTCCAAGAGGGAGAGTAGTCATAAGTGCACCAGCCCAGATGTGGAAACAATACTCCATGCATGGGGTCTATGGTGGCTTTTAGAGATCCCTAGATGAGTTCATAATTAAAGGATACTCTAACTTAATATCTAAATCTGACCCCCAAGATCGCCATGGGCATGGAATATGTGCCTACATTAAAGATGGCTTTCCATGTGGTAGGGATATCTCCAGAGAAGACCCTAATTTACCTTATATGTGCTTTCGGGTTACACTTGCTTACACCACCGCATTTATATTTGCCCTCTATCACCCCCACACCAGCGGGGTTACTATCTTTAAGAGTATATCTGAGAAAATTGACCACATCCTGTCTGCTCATCCTTCGGCTAATATTCACATTTGCGGTTGGCTTCAATGTCCATAATGTGGAATGGCTGACACACTCAAATAAGACAGATGATGAGGGGAGGTTCTGTCATGATTTTGCCATTGCCTATGACCTCACTCAGATTGTTCACAAACCCACCCGTGTGCCCAATACTACCGGTCAGTATGCAAGCCTTCTAGACCTTTTTCTCACAACTTCCCCTGAGCTATGTTAATGTTTTGTTCTATCTCCCCTGGGATCCTCTGACCACTCCGTTGTATCAGTTAAGATAAAAATTAAATGTAATAAGTTTTCAGACATACCTCTCCACCGTACTGTATATTGATACTGTGGCTGACTGGGATAGCTTCTGTACATTCATATCTGATCTACCTCTGCATTCCATGTTTAAAAAGGATGTGTCCTCTATAGTATCAGACATGACCGAATGGTTAATTGTAGGCATAAACCGATTCATACCATCCAAAAAATTCCATTGCGCACAGAAATCACTTTCCATAACTACTAACGTAATAGATGTTCTGAGACTAAAGCTGCTTTCAGGACTGCCAGCAACCACTGTAAAAGAGTAATAAAAAATGCAAGAGAGCTATATGCTCAGTCCATCAAATCCAAAGTAGCTGAGCAGCGGTTTGGTTCCCACCAGTTTTGGCAAATAGCAAACAGGATCCTGAACAGAAGCGTGCATTCTATCCCAACCATCATCAATGGATATGAAGTCATCTCATTAGCATCAGACAAGGCTAAACTATTTGCCAAGAACTTTGCAGCTAATTCTACCCTCTGCGACGAAGGTCATCAACTCCCCATATTTCCTCCTATAACAGACAACACACTATTCAAAATGCAAATATCTGTGCGTGATATCACCAAGCTAATCAAGAACCTTGATTCCAGTAAAACAACTGGCCCAGACGGTGTGTCATGAGTAAGTTACTGGAATCCATGTTAAATAAAAGACGTAGTCAACCACCTCAGCAGAAATAACCTCCTTAGTGACATGCAATATGGTTTCCGTTCTGCTAGATCTACAGCTGATGTGCTAACAGTTATATTCCATAGAATTAGTGAATCTCTCGACAAAGGCTTCCTTTCTAGGGCAATTGCTCTTTACATATCAAACGCCTTCGATAAGGTATGGCATAAGGGCCTACTTAACAAGATTTCCAGCTACGGTATAACTGGAAATGTTTTCTCAATTATTAAATCATTTCTCTCTGATAGGCTCATAAGAGTAATGGTTGATGGGCAGAAATCAAAGACCTACAGTATTAATGCTGGAGTCCCTCAGGGGTCTATTCTGGGCCCAAATTTCTTCCTCATCTATATCAATGATCTCCCAAAACACATACTTAAATCATTCGTTGACATCTATGCTGATGACATGACCATCTATGGCAACACATCAAAGGCCGTAAATGACAAAGCTCTCTCTGATTCTTTCTCCTCTGATCTTGAGCATGTGGTACAGTGGGGGAAGAGGTGGCTGGTTACTTTTAATGCATCTAAAACCAAGCTCCTATCTTTACATCATCAATGCTTTGATCCCCATCTGGCATCAATTGAAATAGATGGCTCTTGTCTTGGTGAGGCTCCATGTTTTGACAAGCTTTTGGGTTTGACCTTTACTCCTGATCTGAAATGGAACACTTACATCAAGTCTGTTGTCCACGTCGCTGGGAAAATGATGGGATCTTTCTACCGCTCCAGAAGATATCTCACTACTGATGTAATTCTCTATCTGTATAAAAGCCAAGTACATCCAAGGATAGAGTACTGCTGCCACATCTAGGCTGGAGCTACTAAAAACAGCCTATCCTGCCTTGACAGAGTACAGAATAGACTTTGTGGCTTAGTGGGGGATTCTCTTTTCTCTTCCCTGCAACTTCTCTCCCACAGAAGAGACGTTGCGAGCCTGTCTTTGTTTTATCTTTATTTCCATGCCAAGTGCTCATCCGAGTTCCAATCTTTCATGAAAATCACTCGTCTAGCTGAAACCACTATCAGTAATTTTCCCCACTCTTTATCAGTGCCTTAATCAAAACGTAGATTCCATGAACAAAGCTTCTTTCTGAGAAGTGCACACCTGTTGAACCCTCTTCTGATTGCCTGTTTCCCACCTGACTACAACTTGGATGTCTTCAAGTCCAACATAAACAAATTCCTGATGAATGCTCCCTTAAGTAAAACACTTTATCAAATCTCCAATACTAACGATCACTACAATACTATCCCATTGATTACTGTACACGGAATAACTCTTCTCCCCGAGTGGCTTCCGGGCCTTAATAAGGGGTGACCTCCATGTAAAAAAAAAAAAAAATACTCTCAGGTGTGAGTAGTTTTCTAGCACGATAGATGAAACCCACCTTCTTTGCAGCAGCCTTTGCAATGTCTCAAATGTACAGTGTAGAACGATAAAATTTTCACCCTAAAGAAAACACTGCAACTTTATTTAAAAAATTTATTGAAAACATCAATTTCAGGTAACTTGATAAGTAGTAGAGCTGATATCTGTTCAATGTAGCCGTTCAGCCTCGATCACCATCTTGATTCTGGTCTAGAACTGGTAGCTACCTTTTCCACAAGTGCTGGGGAAAGCTCAGCAGATGGCAACAATCAGGCTGGCTTTGATATTGTAGGAGGACATGATGTTCTCAATGTATAACCAAATGAAGTAATCTAGCAGATTCAGGTTGGAGGAGGTGGGCCAGTGAGAAAAGGGTACAAAATTGTAGCACTCCTTCTGAAGCCAAGCCTGGATCTCTTTGAACTTGTGGGCTGCCACTGAGTCCTGCTATCACACCCTGGGTCTGCCAACGGCCACCTGATTGCACCGGGGATCATCACACTCTTCAACACATCCAGTTACACTTTGGTGTTGACTTTCTAGCTAACTTTGAAGACGTGAGGTAGACTGATGTGGTCCTCACTTTAAAACCACACTAAATACCATTGTCTGATGCGTTGAGCTGTGCCCTCAAGCATTGAACCATCCGGATTTGCATTTTGAGGGTGCTGGCAATGGTCTTGTTTTTATAACTTGGATCGGTAGAGAGAATGAGTTGTACAGTGGTGCATCTCCAATCTCATTGAACATTGTGTCACTTTCAGGCATGATAGAAGGCTCCTATTGCTCTTGAGATTTGTACATGACTGGCCAATTTGTCAGCTATAAAAAATGAAAACCGTTTTTTATCAAACAGAAATGGAATCATGTTGTCTTTTCTAGGGCGACAATTTTATTGTTCCATCCTGTATTTGTTCCAGTTCATATTTCTTGTGAATGTTAAGCCGAGGAGTTTGAAGGAAGAATTCTCAAGTAGGGTGTTATTTGATATTAATGGTTGGAGAGGCATCTTGTAATTGTTAACGGAGAGCAGCTTAGTCTTATGAGCATTAAATGTTACCATCCATTTATGACTATACTCCACTACAGTTTGTAGAGGAAAATTGTTTTTATTTTCAATTTTGCAGAATATGATTGAGTTCTGCAAAAAGAAAGGTAAAAAAAAAATTTAAAAAAAAATCAATTACATTGCTTGGTGCATTCTATGTCAGGAAGCCAGTATCTTCAGACAGTCTGATCTGGTAGCACAAGAGAACTAGCAGTTAAGTTGTCTTAATTAAATAGAGAATGCCATATTCTCTGTCTTGCCTGATTGTTTCCACGAGAACAAATCTTTCTCTATCTACCTGCCTCCCCCATTAAGGCTGGATGTCTCAGAAAGGTTGAGCTTAATGTGAGGTGTGATCATTATTGAATGTCGCAAGGGACATTCAGCAATGGTCACTGAGCAGATCAATGAGCTCTCAATGCAAAATCATGTGATGATGAGTGTAATACTACACTTTGATCCAAATCTCCATATTGGGCAAATCTAGTGATCTTGAAGTATACTTAAGTAATCCTACATGGATAATCCATCATTCCAATACCTCTCCAACTCCTTCAACCATCTTAAGTTCTTCCCAATTACAATTGATACGGATATTGCTTTTTGTGTTTCATCTCTTTCACACTTTGGCTCTAAAAAAAGATGATTGCTTTTCGCTCATTTCAGTTCTATCCTGCGCTTCCAAAGGACAAAGTTTGCCATATTCTTTCTCTTGTAAAGGTCACTGTTTGCAATATTATTTTAGACAAAAAGCTACTTCCTATATACGACATAATCACGTAGATACACTGGTTCTCGTTAGATCTTCAAAGTTAAGCAGCGTTGAGCCTGGTCATTACCAGATGGGTGATCATTTGAGAATAGTAGGTGCTACATGCAAGAGGAGGTTGATGCCTCCTTACAAGAACTGCAAAAATGTAATGTTATCTCCCTTGACAGGGATATACAAGCGACTAAATGCTGTTTGTGAATTTGATATTCCCATGAAACTTCCTTTTTTGGAGGAAGTCTATTCAACGCGTCTAGGGTGAGTGCCACTTCGGATGTTCTTTTCTTACATATCATTTTCTTCCTACGTTCCGTCTCTACCACTATTGCAACTACTTGCACTGCCATTACCACGATTATTCATGTATTTTTCTTTCTCTTCTCCAACTTGTCTTATTGTCTTGTTCCCTTTCCCCGGAATTGTTAATTTTGTCAAACTTCAGACGATTCATAATGAGGAAAGTAGAAGATTTTGTTGTCTTTTTTTTTTTTTTTTTTCATAAAAAAAATTACTTTGTGTCTCATTCACCAAGGTCGTTTTTAATGTGTGTGTGTGTGTGGGGGGGCAGCTCACCCAAAAACTGGCACTCTGGAAGTAGGCAAAAATAAAAATTACTTTAGTATAGAAGGGTTTCCCCTATATTGACTAAAGACAAATTATTTTGAGTGTAGCATCAGAACAGATACTACATTTCGATCCTATATATTTAGTTTAATGGACATCATATTAATACAATATTACAATAATGTGTACATCAAAATAATAAAAAGCAACATAATTCCAATTAAACTTAGGCATGAAGCTCTGTTAACTTGGGGAGTCAAGAGTCTTTGTAATTGTTTACGAAACTTTGAGATTACTCTTAGCCAGTCCCTTACACCATAATACTGCATTCATACCGTGGAGTTTAACCTACTTAATATAACCGTAATCGTTATTATGAGTCAATTTATATACATGTCTGCGTGTGTATTTTATGTATTTTTTTATATATAACAATGTGATTTTATTTGAAAGTGTTTTGTTGTGGAAAATTTAATTGCCTATTGACAATAAGTATGATGGCAAGTGGGAGAATCTTAAAAAAACAACACTCAAAAAGAATGCCAAATCTACTTTTCAACTATATTTTTCTATCTAAAATATGACTTATTCCCCTTACTGATTTTTATTTATTTTTTGGTGATTTATTTAAAAATGCTTCCTTAATCGTCATCTAGTCTCAATTAAATAATTTTAAAAAATAAGTTTTAGCAAAGTACAATATTGCTAATAACACTATACAACGATAACGAATTGCCTGGTCAGAAATAGAACGTAATTTGTCAGTTTAAATACTATTTAGGTCTGACTGTATTACTATAATTAGAAAAAAAAAAATCACCAAATATAATACAAGAAGAAAAGTATGGGGTTTTCTTTTGTCGAAATGGTTCCTTCCTTATCAAGCAATGGAGAAAAGTTGATTCTTGACATGGGAACCCTTATCTAATAATTTAGTCTGTAATATGTAAACAAAAATATTTTTTTATCTATAACAAAGAAAATTTGCTCAGTAACAGTTCCTTTTTTAATTTAATCTTTATTGTTATGAAGGAAACAGACAATTTGTTAAAAATTACTTTATGCCGTTACTAAGCATTAACGTCTAAGCTATCACGTTTGATTTTCAAAATCAGATCTAAATAGCATTTAATCTGACAAATTATACTCTGCGCTGATTTTCATTTGTTATTGCTGTACCATGTTTTTTTTTTTTGTTTGTTTGTTTTTTTTTTGTCTTTCCCTTTGCAAAACTCAATGATATTTTGCAAAGTTAAAGAATAAAAAGTTTTTCTGTAAAAAATAACTAAACCAAACACTATGAATAAATATTTGAAGATATAAAAAAAAATTTTAAGCAGAAAAACTTTCACCAAAATGACTGAATTCAGACTTAAAACAAAAAAGGGTTGATATGCTGTAAAACAAAACAACCAAACTAAACACCATGAATAAATATTTGAAGATATAAAAATCTTGAAGTATAAACTTTTATCCTAATTACTGGATTCGACATTAAATAATCCAAAAAGGGTTGCACTGCCTTCGTCGAGTCTCAAGACAAAGGATACCCCTCCCTCTACAGGGGCAGCTGCGCATGTAATTGTGAGGCAAGGATTGTGCAATCTCCAACCACATCTCTCCTGAATCAGCACTGTTTGATTCCAGTGGCTAGAAGTCCAGAACGACTGGAAACAATGCTGAGATAAGCAGAGAGCACATACAGCACCTGGGACTCCCAAACGGTCACCCATCTAGTACTGGCTAGGCTCATCGTTGCTTAACTTCGGTAATCTGATGGGAACCGGTGTGTCAAACGTGATTATGCCGTTGATATACTGTAAAAAGCGGGGGGGGGGGCAACCAAACAATCGACCAGATTCATCCCAACTGACTTAATGAAACCACGACCACCCTCGGTGATGGTGATGAAATGGGATTGGAGATTCTGGCTATGATGAGTGAGAATGATGCTGCATAAACTTCATGATTGTATCACCATTAATTAATCGATGATTCAAGATGAGATAAAACAAATTACGACATTTAAAATTCTTGTGATCTTTTGATTATTATCAATTAAATTATATATTTTTAGATTCTTTTGGTACTTCTGCAGTTTATGGACTATTCTACTTTTTTTTTATTATTTTTTAGATAGGATTTTTAAGTTAAAAAAGATGCCATAAAATTTAATTTATTTGTTTGTTTTTTATTGTTAGATGAAAGTACAAAATAGTTCAAGTTCCTTTCCTATGTTAAGAATGGGTTTCTAAATAATCACATTATTTCAGCATGATCCATAAATTGCAGAAGTACAAAAATTTTGTGTTTTTTTTTTTTTAAATAACTTATTTAATTTTTTAGTATGAAGATTCACTCGTATATGCCAGTCTCAAATTATATCCTCGACACACAGTCCAACAGTGGCTTTGTTTCTATCGACTGAGGTATTGTTCTGTTCTGTTCTATTCCCCCTCCCAAGGCATAAACCTCTGAGAAGAGGTTTGTTTAATTGCTCAAAGTACTTTTACCGAGGAATGCTGAAGGGGCTGTTCAGGGGGTTTTGTAGGTCTGGTTGTGCTTCTTAGTGTGTCGGCTTTTCAAAATCGCACCTGACCTTGTGCCTAACATTTTAAAGAAGAGGTAAATATACTTGCATAAAATATCCCTCCATCTTTCTTGATTTTTTAATAAAATAATTCAGTCTATAATAGGCTTTTCGGAAATTTGAAACCGGAAATCATTTTGTTAAAATTACATAGCAAATAGTCCACACTCTAAGAATTGTAAAAATAAGTTTTCCATAATTTTTTTTTTTTTTTTTTTTATTGTGACATTATTCAGTAGCGTTGCTACTGAAATAATATCACAATTTTTTAGTCTAGGAGCAAACACTAGTATCTGTTCTGATACTACACTTCATCTTTTTACTGAGGCAATTTTTATTTTTGTTCCAATCCAGTATACTCCATTTCGAAAAACTGGATTTTCCTTACTGTCCTTATGGGTAGACAAGTAAATGGGAAGAGGAGACATAAACCTACAAACGAGTCTACAGTCGATTGAGGAGATGAATATAAACGAGTCTACAGTCGATTGCGGAGATGAATATAAATTGAAAATTAAAAGGTTTAAAGCCAACAGTGGTTACACTTTCTTCTGTACTTTTATTTTATTTTATTTTTTAGATGAAACAATACCCAACGCCACCATTTTTCCCCATGTGTTTTTAAACTTCCATGCAATGCCCTCTGGCAAACTCATTAACAGATTAAATAAAAAAAAAAACAAGAATGATTATTCTGAAGATGTGTCCTTTCAAAATAAACCATGATGGACGTACGTTAGAGACTGTGTCTAATAAATACAATATATTTTGCAATTGAAATGCTATTTCGGACTTTAGCATGACAGGAGCACGAGAGTGCTTTTTTGGACATGTCAGCCATTTTTAATTTTATTAAGATTTTAAAAAAGAATTTGTTTTCCACTATTATTCAAGCGTAATTTTTTTTGCATTAAATTGGCAAGCAGAAAGTAATTACTGGATTAAGTTAAAGTTTAAAGACAAATAGTTAATTTGTGTCTCAAAACTCTTACCTTCCTTCTCTGCAAAAAAGTAATTTTATATGTCAATGTAGTGTTAAAAAAAAAGAAATCTGAAAATCTATGAAATTTTGAAAAGTCTGTTAAAATGAGGCCTTTTTTAATTGTATTTCGGTTACTAGAGATCAAAAACCAGCCTACAGTTTGTCTGCAAAAATAATTAAACAATATGATATAAATGCGGGAGTGCTTCAGGGGTCTATCCTTGGACCTCTACTGTTTCTGATATTCATAAATGACCTCCCCGACAAAATTGCCTCTGAGATGGGTATATATGCTGATGACACCACACTCTATAACAGGCACGACAGGAAAACAAATGAACACATATCTAAAGAAATGACAAAAACACTAGAGGATGACCTCCAATCTGTAGTGGAATGGGGACAAAAATGGATGGTCACGTTCAATGCCGCCAAGACTAAACTAGTTTCATTCAATAATTACAAGAAACCTTCTCTACCACCTATAGCAATGGCCAACGACTCTTTATCTGAGAGTACATCTTTCAAACTCCTTGGCCTAACATTCACAGGAAACATGAGTTGGAACAATTACATTGAAGGCATTGCCAGGGTCGCTGCAAGGAAGGTGGGCTCTCTACCGTGCTAGAAAACTATTAACACCCGAAAGTATCCTGTACCTCTATAAGGTCACCATTCGCCCATGTATGAAGTATTGCTGTCATATTTGGGCTGGTGCATCTGCTACTAGTCTCTCGCTCCTAGACAAGGTTCAAAAGAGTCGCCAATCTGATAGGCCCTGAACTGGCATCTAAGCTTCAGCCTCTGTCCCATCGATGAAACGTTCCATCCCTCTGCCTGTTCTACAAGTATTTTAATGGTGAATGCTCTGACGAACTGCAAGCACTTGTGCCCCCACGACGTGAACACCCTCGACAGACTGCAAAATCCCACCCCCACACTGTAGAGATCCCTAGATGTAAAAGATCTTTCTACTCCAGTAGTTTCTTCCGCCAGAACCGCTAGACTTTGGAATTCCATTCCAGGTCCCTGCTTCCCCAACTGTACTGATGTGCAGAAGTTCAAGTGCAACGTGAACCAACATCTTGCTGTCCAAATCCCTACATAGTACCCCAGTAGTTGTTGCCTCTGATAATAGCCCCCTACACCAAAGTGGCAATGTGCCTTTTTTGGGGTGAAAATGTAATAAAAAAATGTAATAAATTCCTTTCAATCTCAGCTTATGATAGTTTTCTTTTCGGGATTATTTGAATAAAATTTGGATGCAAATAAAATTTTTCTTTTTATAAATGTATAATTCTTTCTCTTCTGTCATTAATAGTTTTTTTTTTCCAGATTATTTCCAGTTAGGTCACTACTATTTTCAATAACGTGATTTAATTTTTGAATGTTTTTTTTTGTTTGTTTGTTTGTTTGTTTTCAACTTAATGTTCATGATATTGTTTCTATGTATATAAAGACAATCCTACCTTGAATAAAAAGGGCTTATTTTATTTGGAATACTTACTGTTAGCTGTGGAATTATGCAATGATTTCAGGTAAGAAGTTCAAACTTAGCATAGCATACTGGGTTTGAACTCTGTTGGTGGCTATTGTATCAGTTTTGCTAATACTTTTGAGGAAAAATATGAATATATACTTCCTCCATCAACTATGGATTAACTGGGAAGGTAGATTACTCTCAATACTAGATTGTTTAACTCATGGAGAAGAAGGAAAACTTTGAAGTAACAATACCAGTCTTTTTCTGCTTATCTCAGCATTGTTTCCAGCTGTTCTGGACTTAAGCATGTCAGTTCAGGAGAAGTGTTGAATATTGTCATTCTTACTTCACTATAGGCTCCTCGTATACCCTTACAGAAGGTGTCCATTGTTTCTTTAGATAGCAGGAGGCTTGGGACCCAGTTACTTATACCTCTTATTTTTTTATTATTTTTATGTATCTCCATTTTTTTTTTTTTTTTTTTTTTTTTTCAGCGCCTTATGAAGGTGGAGTGTGGAAAGTGAGAGTTGACCTTCCTGAAAAGTATCCGTTCAAATCTCCCTCGATAGGTAAGTTTGAGCGAAAAGTTATGTCGTTGAGTAACAGATTGCAATAGAATTGAAAGTTGGGGAGTCAACTGGGAGGGAAAGAATGGAATTAATCTGAGGTTTATTGTATGATTTCTTACTGATGGTGACTGGTGGATTTCCCTGCAATCTGAGTGTTAATAAGTCTCTTCAATATTGCAATACTTTTTGTTCTTTTCTAATCATGGTCTGGGTGGTGCTCTTCCTCTTTGATCTTCTTGAACTCTAAAAAGCCACTTCCTGTTGTCTTGTGTTTTTGAGAGGAGTAGGGGTCATGTTATAGTATAATTTATACATATAATAAAATGATCTCGATTTTTCCTCATTTAAATTCAGTCACTATAAGATTATAAACACAAATACAATTCCAATGTGGTCATGCTTCCTGCTGCATATTTCTGGGAATTATCAATACATTTCATTCAATTTCAAAATTTTCTACATTAATTTTGACCTACCTGATTCTCATAAAAGCCATACTTAGAGGAAGTCAGCATAACTTTTACTCACTATTAGAACTTTACTGCCACTCTCCCAACAAACACTGGAATTTCTCCTTCATTGCATACATTTTTCACCTCAGATTATCAGTGTTTCATTTTCTTATTCCATGATAAATAACTTTCACATAATATTATTTCCCTATGTAAATACAGATCATTCTGTCCAGCTTAGTATTATATTTTTATGGCACTTTGCTTGACTCATTGTGAAAGTACAAATGATTATCAAGGATGTTAGTGCAGGGAGAAAGATGCTGAACAGTTGTCTTTTATACAGGATGAGGAAAGTCAATTTCTATCAAAGGTAATGCAGGAAAAAAAAAGTTAAACATACCATATATGAACAAGTTGGGGTACCCATTTGAGTTAGACATATCTGGATCCTTCTCGGATAAAAGCTTTTGCCAATACCAAAAAACGCCACCGAAATGCATGTCAAAATTTCCTCTGAGAATCATTGTCTTTGGTGTTAACAGTGAATGCGATGACCTGCTACCTAACTTCTTTCCTTAGGGTATCAGGCTGAATAATGATGCCTATGTAATGCCACCCCCCTCAACTGGGACCTTAGAAAATGTTAAGTCACAGAATGATTGACATAATAATATTTTAATTGACAAATTAATAATGTAAGTATCTCACTGCTGATGCAATCCTCTATCTGTATAAAAGCCAGGTTTGCCCTAAAATGGAGTACTGTTGTCACATCTGGTCAGGAGCTGCTCAATGCACCCTATCCAGCCTTGATAGAGTTCAAAATCAGCTTTGAAAGCTAGTAGGTGATGTCCTTTTTTTCTTTCCTGCAACCTCATTCTCACAGAAGAGACATTGCAACCCTGTCTTTGCTCTATCACTTTTTTCATGACAGGTGCTCAACTGAACTCCAATCTATGATCTCCTCTTGCCAAACTTTCACAAAAAACACTTGACTAGCTATAACCATGATACACAATTTCCGTCACTCTATCTCTACCTAAATCTAAATGCAGATTCCATGAACAAAGCTTCTTTCCCAGAACTGCCACTCTGTCGAACACTGTTCGGCTGGTCTGCTTCCCAGTTAAATATGATAGCCTTCAAATCCAATGTAAACAAACTCTGGTTGAGCTATCCAAATAAGTAATCAAATTCTACACAATTTACGATTACTACACCACCACCTTACATTCATTAACCCTTATCCTCGGGTGGCCTTCGGGCTTTGATAAGTGGTGACTCCCAAGTAAAAAAGAAAAAAAAGGTAAGCAAGCCGCATTAAAAAAGGCTGGCAAATCCATTTCACTCCCCAGGCAGAATATCGCCCTAACAATTAGTTGTTACCTTCTCTGTAACATTAATGATGGTTGCCAACATCCATGAGTTAAAGTGGTGTTATGATTAAATTTGAACTTGGCATAATCAAGTTATCAGTCTGTATTTCTATCCACTTCACCACTCTTGCCTCCCAAGAGTGACTTTTTATTTTATACAATGTACATACCTATTAACAGAAATATCATATTCCAAAAATCACACGAATTGATCAAGTAGTTTTGTTTTGTTTTTTAAGAAAATCAAATTTTATGAGTAACCGAAGAAAAGCTGTCCTATCTGCCATTTTGAAAACAATCTAAAAAAATAAAAAACAAAGGGAGATAATTAAAAATAATTCAAACTTGCAAGATTTCTATTGTAATGCCTACGAATTCTCATTAATTGCTTAAAATTTGATTTTCTTTATAAAAATAAAACTACTTGATCAATTTTTACATGATTTGGGATATATATTTTCGTTTTGTCACTGGTACGTACATGGTACAGGTTTTTCTTTATTTTCATTTCTGAATATAAGGGAAATTCTGGACAAGAATCGTAACTTTTTATTACTTCTATGGTAATAAATGCTGGAGCTAGAAACTGGAGGAAAAAATAAAAAAAAAGAAAACATTATTTAAGATGGATATTCAAAAGTAAAAGGATATCGTATTCAACATTTTTTAGATGTATCCATTAAATATGCATGTTTAAAAATGTGATGTAAGTGGTCCTGGATATGACCTTAAAATATATCCAGTGGTGAGGCCCCAGCTTGCGGGCTTTGGGGAGTATTGAGCCACCCTTTAATTGCCATTGTTCCCAAGTGCACTCTGACCCGGAGTGGAAGTACCTGTTAGGGTCCCAACTATGGGTAAATAGAAACTGACTTGAAAATAACAAATATCTTCTATTAAAAAATTTTTCTCCAATCTTTGGACTCGGCATTAAATAACCTGAAAAGGGTTGATATGCCGTAAAACAACCAACCAACCAATCAAATGTGTTACAGATCAATGGACAAAGCCTCTTGGCCATGAGTAAAGTATAGTATCTGTTTT
Source organism: Euprymna scolopes (assembly GCF_053919585.1). Taxonomy (NCBI): domain Eukaryota; kingdom Metazoa; phylum Mollusca; class Cephalopoda; order Sepiida; family Sepiolidae; genus Euprymna; species Euprymna scolopes. Next base: position 39,263,551 of record NC_136503.1, read on the forward strand.
TATACTGCATTTCATCTTTGCTGTCCTTGATCAGGGAAGGACTGGGGCAATTTTTATTTTTGTCCCAATAGTGTAGCTCTTTACTAGCCCTCAATAAAATTGACATTGTGTTTAGCTCAACCCTTGTAAAGAACATATGTAAATAGGGACAAACTACATCAAGAAGTTATTTTTTTTAAACTAAGGAGTCACCTCTTATCAAGGCTCATAGGCCACTCAAGGATAAGGGTTAATGGATGTGTTTAAAATAACTTTGTTTTTTCAGAAATGATCAACATGGATTAAGAAAAAAATTGCCATCTGAATGTGTCAAGTTTTATGCGATTCTTATCTTTTATACTTACAGGTTTCATGAATAGAATATTCCATCCGAATATAGATGAAGTGTAAGTAAAATTTTAACTTATTCGTATAATTATCACGATTAGGTTATTGCTATCATCTTGGATGTTATTCTCACAACGTTTTTATGTATATAACTTCCGATCTTCATGTGCATCATGTCAAACTCGTGTGCCGTATGATATTAGCATGCCGGGCAACGCCAGATAATCCTGATCGATTATTATTGGTCCCCCGACAAAGAAGGGATTGGACCTAGTAATTTGCACCCGTTCGTTTGTTCAGATTTTTCTCAATAACCACGACTTGGATTTTAAAAATAATTTGCACAAACATTAGTCATGGTGAAAGTAAATTTTTCACTTGTAGAGGGAGACCCCCACATGCTCAGCTTGTTATTATTAATATTAACTGTTGCATTGAGGAAAATATTCAGATAAAATGTTTTAATAGAAAGTAATGTTGCAAAACAATGTTAGGAATTCAGCTGACAATTAATTTTTGGATGAACAAGGTACATACAAATTTGCATCAGGTGATTTTAATTATTTAGTTACATGGGTGGTGATGTAATGGAATAGATAGTGACCTCCAAATTTATGGAGTGTTTTTGATTTTTGTAACTGTCTTTAAAAATCTATCAAAAATCAAGTAATTATCTAATCAATATAAAATTTCCCTGATTAATAAGTAAAGAATGTAGTTTATATTTTATATTCGTTGTATAAATATATTTGGGGGGACTTCATACCCCCCTTCCACATTTGTCCCTTGTTTGACCCCTCCAAGTCCAAGCTATCTACTAAGCACACACTCATTTTGTGGTAGGAAGGTGAACAAGTTTAGAAAAAAAAAAAAAAAAAAAAAAATTCACGGGTGCCTTCGATATTGAAGATTGAAATCCGAAATTTTAATGTGTTTAATTTTTTTATCTTTTGCGTTTTTAAGTGTGAGATTCATGGAATATATTATCAGTTATTATCTTTCAAATGAGGATAATAAAATGTTGTTTTTTTTCTTTTTTTTATTTATGAAAACACTAAAATGGGCATACTTTTAAATCTTTAAAAATAGATTAAACATTTTATTTTAGAATATGTAAACTTTCCATGTACAAGTACATAAAAATGCTTTTAAGAATCGATACCAAAAAAAAAAAAAATTAAATACGAACAAAAAAACAGGGTGTGAAAATAAGTATTAATTTTATCTATTTATTATGGTTTTTTTTTTTGGTTTTTTTTTCAAGATACAGTAGCCCATTACTGTTTACAAAAAGTTATGGCTACTTTATCTTAAAAAAAAAATAAAAATAATAGGCAAATAAAATTAATACTTATAATTTTCACACCCTGTTTAGGCATAGTAGCGGACAAGATAGGGCGACTGTTTATCTCACTGAGATTACTTTCGGCCAGAAGCTGCGGCCTCTTCTGCTGCCAGTCATCGCGAGTTCGCTCCACTGGACATGGGCATTGGAGATTCAGAGGGTGTCTATCTGATGCGCAACTGATACTGTACCTAAACTGCTCAAGCAAGTTTGGAGCCAAGGTAAAAAGTCCTGTGGTGATGGAGGGAGACTACGCCAACACCGAGGGATAAAGCACTGAATCCCCAACTAGTTATCGTCAAGATTGACAGACTGTATCATGATGATAATGACAAAAAGTTATTTCCCTTTTTTGAAAATTAACTATAACTATGAAGACATGGATTTCTGTAGATGATGGTTGTGACATCCTAACAAGTTGCATCCCCCCAAAGTGTTACCAAAAACGGCCCTTTTAAGGCCTCCAACTTCTAATGAAAGTCTTTGTCAACTAGATTTATGCAATAAAGAATTGGGGAAAATACAGTATGATCTAGTTTATGGAAAAAGAGTGTGGCTCATTGGTTATTATTAATTAGAAAATAAGAAAAGAAAAATGTTTTTAATCATGAAATTAAAAACTGACTAAAAGTGATATCAAAACTGAGAAATATAATGCCAAAAATTTATGTTTAATGTAAAAATAGAGAAAAAAAAAAAAGTCTTTCTTTACTTTTAACTTGTTTACATTTGTTGAAAACTGGGTCAAACGCATTTTTTGGAAAAATTCAAAACTTAAAATTCTATTAAAAAATTATAGAAAAGTATATTCTGCTTTTAACATAATTAAACCTCAGGGTTTTATCTTTCTGGTAAAACAAAAAGTTCAGAAATAATGGATTTTAATAGATTTTAATAAACTTTCGAAAATCAGTTTTTGATCAATTGGCGGTCACTAGGTATAGATGTACATGTAAGTTTCAGTTGAGTCAGAATTTGAGAGACAATCATTGGAGACAGACTTGAGCTAACCAGTCATAATGGCTCAAAGCTCCTGAGGAAGAGTAAGGGGTCCAATGCCTATCAAATGTAAGGAACATAGCACAGCATGCAATTTTGAAATGTGGGAAACAGTCGGAATGAATTTGCATAAAAATACAACCAAGACTTCCGGTTTCTTTGGGATGAATTTTTTTGGAACTTTTCCAAGGCTGTCAAAACAATACTAACATAGACCATATATGTTTCCCTATTGGCTGATATTAAATCCCCAGTGGACTGTTACTCGTCTTTTTTTTTTTTATAGATGTTATGAGGGGCGTGCAATAAGTAATGCCCCTGACCCACTTTCCATAGCAGTAGAGCAACGAAACTTGGCACAATTATTAGTCTTTCTCTACATAGGAACCACCCAGAGTTAAGCATTTCTCCCATCGTTTGATGCAGCTCTGGAGACGGTTTTTGTAAAACACCCCAGGTTGGTCCTCCAACCATGACGTGACTTCAGAAATGAAGGCTGCATCATCTGGGAAATGCTTTCCTTTCAAAAACAACTTTATGGCTGGGAAGAGGTGAAAGTCAGAGGGTGCAAGGTCAGGAGAGTAGGGAGGATGGGGAAGGAATGCGAGTTGTGGACCGGAGCGTTGTCCTGCAGGAGAAGGGTACCTTTGCTGATCTTGCCCCGCCTCTTGATTTTGATAGCTTCTCTTAATTTCCTCAAAAGTGGAGCATAATAGGCTCCTGTAATTGTGGTACCCTGTCATCACTACCCCGTCCTGGTCCCAGAAGACTGTGAGCATGACCTTGCCAGCGGAGGGCTGCACCCTTGCCTTCTTTGGAAGTGGTGAGTCCAAGTGCTTCCACTGCATTGACTGGGCTTTGGTCTCTGGATCATAGTGATGGACCCAGGTTTCATCCTGTGTAATCAGTTTTTTGAAAAACTTTGACTCATCTTCTTGGCACATCTCCAAATTCATTCTTGAGCACTCGACGCATTCTCGCTTCTGGAATGGTGTGAGCAACCTGGGAATCCATCTGGCAGACACCTTATGCATATGCAAATGGTCATGAATGATAGTTTCCACAGACCCTGTACTAATCTTGACATCTTGGGCTATTTGGCGAATAGTAATGTGCCGATCTTCCAAAATGGCAGCCTCAACTTGACAGACAGATGCCCCATCAATGGCTGAAGGGGGGGGGGGCGACCAGGTCTGGGAGCTGTTTCCACAGACTTCCGGCCATGTTTGAATTCACAATGCCAGCATTTTACAAGGTCATATGATGGGGCATTATCACCATAAGTTTCTTTCATTTCATCAAAAGTCTCCTGTGGTGTGCGTCCTTTCAAATACAAAAACCGGATCACTGCTCGACATTCAACAGGCTCCATTTCACACCTGACTCAGTTCAAACACCTGTAAAACAGAAACCACAATTACTTCAGAGCTGTAATTTGCCACATAACCCGTGGAGATATAAATCATTGTACATGCAAAATTTCAGCTAGATTAGACAACTGGAAGTGGGTCAGGGGCATTACTTATTGCACACCCCTCATATATGTCGATGGAACTGTATCTATGAATATATCAACACTTACAAAAAACGAGAACACTGGACGTTCATAGACACTCTCATAAACCTATACACGTTATATACATTCAAAAAACACATAAACATGACTGTTTATATAAAGTAAACTGTTATATATACTCGTTATATATAGACCACAATATAACACAGTGATTTGTATGGAATTTCAAACAGAACCCTTTATTTAATCCACAAAGTTGGCTTGCTTTCATTCGGTCAGCCATGACCCAGTAGAATTTAAGAAAGAACAATTTGGCATTGCCTGGAAGTTCTCTTAAGGTGTTGAAGAGTGACATGATTTGGATATGTGAAGAGACTAGATGACAACCTTTGGTAACACAGAATATTGTTCTTTGATGTCAGAGACAAATATTGTGGCTAGCCAAAGAAGCAATGGGTGGACAACATCAAAATGGACCTCCATGCTCTAAATATCGCAGAGCATTTGGTCAATGATCATAATGCCTGGAGAGCAGCTATCAACACCAGTGGTAACATAAGAAATCGTCCAACCCCAGTAGCTGGGAACAGATGTGAAACCATGCAGTAGTAGTAATACTAGTATTTCCTGCTTTTATTCCGGCTCATTTGACTCTAGTGGTCTCCATCAATTTGCTGTTTCGGTACGTCATTGTAAAACAGCTTCCGATTCCAATCCAAGAACTGCAGGCTTGTGGAACTCCCTTCCTGCTGATTATTTTCCTCTTATCTATAACCTTCGTCTTTTTTAGACTAAGGTTAGTAGGCATCTTCTGCTTTTTCCGATAATCATCTTTCATTTTTGTTAGTTATTTACATCAAGTGGCTTCATGCCTTGTCTGAAGAGATTTCCATAAATAAAAAATGATTTTATTTTGGTTCAGTATACAACTTCATAATATATAAACTCCCCCCCCCCAATAAATACACTTTTTAAAATAAAAATATTATAAATAAAGATCAAAGAAATTATTGTCCTTGGTTACATATTATGATTTCATACTTGTTTTTCTTGTCACTAAAAATTTCCCATCTATCTTTCCTTGTCTCATCCACTTCACTCTCTCACTCTCTCTCTTTATTATCCCCCCTCTCTCTCTCTCTCTTTATTATCCCCCTCTCTCTCTCTTTATTATCCCCCTCTCTCTCTCTTTATTATCCCCCTCTCTCTCTCTCTTTATTATCCCCCTCTCTCTCTCTTTATTATCCCTCTCTCTCTCTTTATTATCCCTCTCTCTCTCTCTTTATTATCCCTCTCTCTCTCTCTCTTTATTATCCCTCTCTCTCTCTTTATTATCCCTTTCTCTCTCTTTATTATCCCTTTCTCTCTCTTTATTATCCCTTTCTCTCTCTTTATTATCCCTCTCTCTTTATTATCCCTCTCTCTTTATTATCCCTCTCTCTTTATTATCCCTCTCTCTTTATTATCCCTCTCTCTCTCTTTATTATCCCTCTCTCTCTCTTTATTATCCCTCTCTCTCTCTTTATTATCCCTCTCTCTCTCTTTATTATCCCTCTCTCTCTCTTTATTATCCCTCTCTCTCTCTTTATTATCCCTCTCCCTCTCTTTATTATCCCTCTCCCTCTTTATTATCCCTTTCCCTCTTTATTATCCCTTTCCCTCTTTATTATCCCTTTCCCTCTCTCTTTATTATCCCTCTCCCTCTCTCTTTATTTTCCCTCTCTCTCTCTTTATTATCCCTCTCTCTCTCTTTATTATCCCTCTCCCTCTCTTTATTATCCCTTTCCCTCTCTTTATTATCCCTTTCCCTCTCTCTTTATTATCCCTCTCCCTCTCTCTTTATTATCCCTCTCCCTCTCTCTTTATTATCCCTCTCCCTCTCTCTTTATTATCCCTCTCCCTCTCTCTTTATTATCCCTCTCCCTCTCTCTTTATTATCCCTCTCCCTCTCTCTTTATTATCCCTCTCCCTCTCTCTTTATTATCCCTCTCCCTCTCTCTTTATTATCCCTCTCCCTCTCTCTTTATTATCCCTCTCCCTCTCTCTTTATTATCCCTCTCCCTCTCTCTTTATTATCCCTCTCCCTCTCTCTTTATTATCCCTCTCCCTCTCTCTTTATTATCCCTCTCCCTCTCTCTTTATTATCCCTCTCCCTCTCTCTTTATTATCCCTCTCCCTCTCTCTTTATTATCCCTCTCCCTCTCTCTTTATTATCCCTCTCCCTCTCTCTTTATTATCCCTCTCCCTCTCTCTTTATTATCCCTCTCCCTCTCTCTTTATTATCCCTCTCCCTCTCTCTTTATTATCCCTCTCCCTCTCTCTTTATTATCCCTCTCCCTCTCTCTTTATTATCCCTCTCCCTCTCTCTTTATTATCCCTCTCCCTCTCTCTTTATTATCCCTCTCCCTCTCTCTTTATTATCCCTCTCCCTCTCTCTTTATTATCCCTCTCCCTCTCTCTTTATTATCCCCCTCTCCCTCTCTCTTTATTATCCCCCTCTCTCTCGTTATTATCCCCCCCCTCTCTCTCGTTATTATCCCCCCCTCTCTCTCTCGTTATTATCCCCCCCTCTCTCTCTCTTTATTATCCCCCTCTCTCTCTCTATTACCCCCCCTCTCTCTCTCTATTATCCCTCTCTCTCTCTCTCTCTCTTTATTATCCCTCTCTCTCTCTCTCTCTATTATCCCTCTCTCTTTATTATCCCTCATTATCATTGACGAATTAAGTATTATTGGATGCTGTTTTCAAGGGTTTGTAAACATGGGGTCTATAAGTCCTTGTTTTTTTTATTAAGGGAAACTTTTAAAAACTAATAAAGCATAATAATTTACTGTGCATATACAGGGTAAGGCAGAGCAACTTGCTTATTTGGAATATCAATTATTTATCAATAAGCAAGATGCTCTGCCCCCTATATTTCATTGCAATTATTTTATTATTATTGAATTCTGGTTTCAAGGAGTCTGTAAATATGGAGCCTGTTGACCCCGAAAATGGACCTTGATCAAATTGAAATTAGCATCGCTGGCTTTCTCGAGATTAATTATGTCAGTCATAAAATATTTCAGAAATTCCATATACAAATTTTCTATAGGGAACTCACAAATATACACACAGACACACACCCTGAGTTTTATGTATATGATAATATTATAATACGATAATAACTCCAACAATGTATGTATTTGATGTTTTTTTTTTTGTTTTTTTTTCCTTCTTATTTTGATATTTGAATTTTTTAAACTTATTGCTTTTCTTTTTAAATTTCAGTTCTGGAACTGTATGTTTGGATGTTATAAATCAAGCATGGACAGCCCTTTATGGTAAATATGAAATCATTAGTTTTCAGTTGGATTCAAATCAGGATTTTCTTTTCATAGATTTCTCAGATGATGCGTCTTTGTTAATTATATTAATTGGTACTTCTGTATTTAACCACCCATAGTTTCTACAAAGTTTCTCGGGTGTGCTCAGCTGTTGACGGGAATAACTGGAAGCGCCCGATCGTGAAATGTTAAACCGCTATGAGAAAATTATAATGAACAGGAAAAACATAGAAATACAATAAATAAAAGTACAAACATGTATCTAACCCTAACCTGCAGAATTAAAATTAATTTTTTCTTTCTTCCAATTTATAAAAAAAGAGCCTTCATAGATTTGTAGTAGCTAAAAAGATGCTTGTTAAAAATTGTGGAACAGTCAGCTGACTTTGTGGAAATTGTGGGTTAGTAAATGCAGAAGCACCTATTAATTAGATATCTTACTAAGTGCCAGATTTACATGTGGGCTGAAGTTTAGGGCTTCAAAATCTAGTGGGGACAGGTAATTATAATGGTTAGATTTTAAATGTTTTTAAATTGTATGCAAGTTTCTTAGATCAAGCAAAAGCATCTGATCCGTCTTACTGTATCGATCAGACTTGAACAATTGCAGTTATGTGCAGAAGACATTCATACAGGATTTTGTTTGTTATAGTCTTGTCACAATATGTCGTAGACGACGTGTAGCATTTCGGTCTAAGATCCACTAAGTTCCTTAGATGGAGCAACGTTTAGTATCCAAAGGTTTGATCCATCTTACTTGATGGATCAGATTTGTACACTAAATGTTGCTCAGTCTGAGGAATTTGATGGATCATATGCCAAAATGTCGCACATTGTCTAAAACATTGTGTTGAGAATATGTAATAAACGAAATGCTGTATAGGTGCTTTACACACATGCCTGTCGTATTTCAGTGCCGACAATTTGGCATTAACTGGACATGTATCCCAACACAAACCTTCTGGAAAAGTACTCCTGTGATGTCTGGTGGTCAAGTGATGGGTTGGAAGGCCTCATGCTATAATCAAGACTCTTTTGCCAAAGAACACTAGCCTCTTTCAATTGGAGTTTCTGGCTGCATTGAGTGAGTGAACATTCATGGATGGTAACGTTCAATGCTGCCAAGACTAAGGTCATTTCCTTTAATGATTACAAGAAACCTTCTCAACCACCAATAACTATGGCTAAAGATACGTTATCTGAAAGTACTTTGTTCAAACTCCTCGGCTTAACGTTCACAGGGAATATGAGTTGAAACAAATACATCGAGAGCATTGTCAAGGCTGCTGCTAAGAAGGTGGGCTCTCTCTACCGTGCTAAAAAGTTACTCAGGCCTGAAGGTATCTTGTACCTCTACAAGGCCACCATTCGCCCATGAATGGAGTATTGTTGTCACATTTGGGCTGACAGGAGTTTAGCAGGCAAAACTTTTTAAACAAATATATATATATATATATATGCATACATGAATATATATAGAAAGAGGTTTGTGTTTACTATAACCTTTTTATGCAAGTATAAATCATGTAGAATATTTGCCTGAATATAATTACATGTAATAGTTAACTAAAGATGATCAACTCATAAGAAAACCGAAAATACTAATAGGGAATTAAAATGAATCTTTAAAAGAATATGCAAATTAGCTAGATCTTTTACTAGTAAATACAATTCCACGATCCATATATAAGAAAGTTGTATTTTCTTTTTAAATGAATAGAAAAAAGGCTTGCCTTTTTTTTTCTTTCTTGGCCTTCGGACCAAGATAAAAGTGTAGTATCTGTTCTGATGCTACACTTAAGTTAATTTGTCCTTGGTCAGTGGAGGGGAAACCCTCTATACTGAGACAATTATTATTTTTGGTCCCTACCAGAGTGCCCCTTTTGCCCTTCTTTTGGGGAGTCGGTTGTCCTTCATGTTAAATACAACCTTGTGTCACATTTTGCTTCTGTGGGGAAGCAAATAAATACCAATAGAAAAGGGATTTTTAATATAAATATCAATACACAAAAAAAAAAAAAAAAAATTATAAGAAAATATATATATATAGTATTAACTGGGAGACCCAACATTGCCCAGGATTAGAATGATGATCAACGCAAGTTTCACTCTCATATTTTTATTATCATTGAAATTGACCATTTTTCAATCAAATCGATTGATTGCCTGCTTTAATTGAGGATCCATCATGGTGCACCAGGAGGAAGCTTCACATGCCTCCCCTCAATGACTTAGTCTACAATACATTGTAGCCTACATTGCACTTTAGAGAACCTACTACTGATTTTATAAAAATTATTTTTTATTTATAATGGCTTGAATTTAAGTTGAAAATGCAAAAGTCAAGTATCCTGCTTCAATTGTGCTCTAAACAGAAACATTAATTTCAAACGGGCCTTTTTGGTTTGTATGGTAATAAAACTTTTCAAATGCACTTGTGATGATAGGCTGCGTAAAGTGTTAACTTTGGTCAAAAATCGCCTGTGCCTTCTTTCATCGGATTATTTTGATTATCGATACCTAGCGAAGACATTCAGATACAAAACCTATCTAAAAACACTGTCAGGCATATAAAGCACTTTCATGTGAAATTTCAGAAAAATCGACCCAGCCATTTTCAAGTCCATAGAGAATAATTTTACATGCAAACACACAAAGTTCCTTTTATATAATAGTAGAGATTTCAGATTAAGAATGTATTCGTAGGATAAAATCTAAAGAATAGTATTTTTTTATTTTTTTTTTTTAATCAGATCACATGACTTTCAAATAAAGATTGTTGTTCTCGCTTTTCAATTTGAACATCTAAAGTAAAGGACGCTTTTTTGCCTGATGAGATCTTAGTTATTAATAATTACAGATCCAAACATTGTCATGCCAGTGTAGCAAAGCTTGTACTCTTTTTTTTTTTTACATAGGCATCATCACTTATCAAGGCCAAGAGGCCACTCAAAGATAAGGGTTAGAAAACTAGTTTTACATAACTCTTGATTTTATAAAACTAGTTTGACATAACTCGAATTAAAGCTTTTTTTTTTTTTTTTTTTTTTACAAAGGCATCACCACATTATCAAGGCCCAGAGGCCACTCAAGGATAAGGGTTAAAGAGTGTACAGTAGAAATTGGTCAATATAGTAATCATTAGTAATGAAAATTTGGTAAATTTAATAACTTATATGGAACGGCTCATCAAGAACTTATTTACTTTAGACTTGAACACAACCATATTGTAGTCAGCCGGAAAGCAGGAAAACGGAAGACAATTCCACAGGCGTGCAGTTCTAAGAAAGAAGCTTTGTTCATGGAATCTACGTTTAGGTTTAGGCACAGATAAAGAGTGGGGGAAATTATTGATAGTGTTTACAGCTAGACGAGTGTTTCTTGTGAAAGTTTGGCGAGGGGGGACCATAGATTGAAGCTCAGTTGAACACTTTCCATGAAAATAACGATACATCAGAGACAAACTCGCAACATCTCTTCTGTGAGATAGAGGTTGCAAGGAGGAGAAAAGGACATCTGCTACGAGGCTACGAAGTCTATTTTGAACTCTATCAAGGCAGGACAAGTCTTTTCTAGCAGCTCCTGCCCAGATGTGGCAACAGTATTCCATCCTTGGACGTACCTGGCTCTTATATAGATAGAGAATAGCATCAGCAGTGAGATATCTACTGGATCGATAGAAAGATCCCACCATTTTTCCAGCGGCCTTGGCAACAGATTTGATATATGTGTTCCATTTAAGATCAGGAGTAATGGTCAAGCCCAGAAGTTTGTCAAAACTTGAGGCCTCCTGAAGACGAGAGCCATTCATTTCAATTGATGACAAATGTGGATTAGAATGTTGATGATGTAAAGAGAGAAGCTTGGTTTTAGATGGATTAAAAGTAACCAGCCACTCCTTTCCCCATTGTACTACGTGCTTAAAAAACAAGAGTCAAGTATCATAGTTTTATTATACTCTAAATGGAAGCATTTATGTCGAACGTGCCTCTGTCTTATTAAAGAAAATGCTGTTGATTTTATTGGCTGGACCTTTGTGTTTGGGCGCTGATAAACATTCACAAATACATTTGTAATATTAGTCTGTATAAATGTGTTTACTTGGGTAAAAATCAAACTTCCTTCTTTAATGAGATTCTTTCGATTATCGATTTTCAATATGCATCGGTCACCTTCTGAATTAAAACCTACGTAGGAACACTCCCAGACACACTAAGTACATATGAGTTAAATTTTTATATAATAGTAGAGCTTTATAAATACGTACAACACGTCCTTCTGTTATTTACAATGTATCTAAACACACACACACACACATATATATATATATATAGTGGAGATGGTAATTAATAAAAACTGAAGAAAGTGCTCAATACTGTTGGAGAGCAAATATGCGTTTTGTTTTTTATTACCGTATCTTTCTGTTAGGTTACATTATTGTTTCGGCTACACGGCCGTTTTTTTGGCCGTCTGTAGCGTCCTCAGACTTTTGCAGAAATAGCAAACATTTCTGTAAAAGTCTGAGGACGCTACAGACGGCCAAAAAAAACGACCGTGTAGCCGAAACAATAATGTAACTTAACAGAAAGATACGGTAATAAAAACAAAACATATATATATATATATATATATATATATATATATATATATGTGTGTGTATGTATGTATTAAAACATACAGGCTATGTTTGGGCTAAATTTTTTCTTTTAACTGTTATCGTTTGCTCTGCTATGCATTGAGCCATCGCACTTAAAAAGATTTTTAAAACTAAATTGTGATAAATTTTACAAATATAACACACCATATGTTCATCATGAATAAGTTACTTGAATCTGTTAAAGAGAAAAGTAGTCAACCACCTCAGTAAAAATAACCTTCTTAGTGGCATGCAATATGATTCCTGTTCTGCAAGATGATCTTGCGGTTATCTCATAGGATTAACGGAGGTTTCCTTTCGTGAGCAATTGCTCTTGACATACCAAAGGCTTTTGATAAGGTATGGCATAAAGGTCAACTTCACAAGATCTCCCTCTGTTATAGCTGGAAATGTTTTCTTAATTATTAAGTTATTTCTCTCTGATAGGTTCATAAGAGTAGTGGTGTATAGGCAGAAATAAGAAGCTCATAGTGTTAATGCTGGGGTCCCTCAGGGATCCATCCTGGGTGCAACTCTTCTTGATCTAGATCAACGATCTTCCAATTCAAATCCTTAGATGATTCGTAGACATTTATGCTGACGGCACTACCATCTATCGCAGCACATCAAAGGCTGTAAACGACTAAGTTCTCTCTGATTCTCTATCTACTGATCTTGAGCACGTGGTACTATGGAGAAAAAAGTGTCTGGTTACCTTTAATGCATATAAAAACCAAGTTTCTATTTTTAATCATTAACGCTCTGATCCTCATCTGGCATCAATTGAAATTGTGTGTACATTGTACATATATATATATATATATATATATATATATATATATATATATGGAATGGAACGATAAAATTGCCACTCTATAAAAACGGAAAAGAGACCAAAGCTTGGCTTCAGGAATGTTATCACTTTGTACCTTTCTCTCACTGGCTCTCCCCCAACTTGAACCTGTTGAACTAATTTGTTTGGTCATATGTCGAGAACATCAACATGGCCTTCCACATCACCAAAGCCAGCCTGATCACTACCATCTGCTGAGTATTTGCTGAGCTCCTGCCAGCGCTTGTGGAAAAGGCATGCTTCAAGGATGCAATGACAAAAGTGTCACCCTATAGAAAACGACACTACAGCTTTATTTTCAAACTTTTATTAAAAAAATCAGTTCAGGTAACTTGATTATGTAGTAGAGCTGACATCTTTTCAATGTAGATGCCTTCAGCCTTAATCATCGCCTTGATATGGGTCTGGAACTGGGTGACCCTGTACAACACAAACTAATGTTTCGTTCTGCTTTGTGTGTGTTTTTGTTTTAGGCCGAGATTTTTAAATTTATTTTATAGTTTTTCTTTTTTTGTTTTTCTTTCACTAGATTTGTCCAACATTTTTGAATCGTTCTTGCCACAGTTGTTAACCTACCCCAACCCCATAGATCCATTGAACGGTGATGCAGCGGCCATGTATTTGCATAAACCCGAGGAATATAAGAAGAAAGTTCAAGGTAAGTTTGTTCCTCATATTTTTATAACAACTCAAATATTTTTTACAGATATTTTCATCTTTTCCTCGTTCTTTTCTTGTTGCATATCATGAAATGATGATGCTGATAATTTTTAGTATGGTTTGACAGTTTAATCGTCATGGCCCTGGGTCTGAATACAGTCTCTATAAAGTTTCACTCTCAAGATACATTTTCTTTTTTTTTTTTTTTTTTCATGTAATAAAAATTATTTTTTGTCACAGGTTCACTCTTCTCGCTTCTTAACCTACAAAATCCTTTCTAACTCGTGTGCCATCAGCTACAATTGAAATTAAAACACATGGTTCTCCAACCTTATCCGTTAGCGTATGACCTAAACGCATATATATATACAAAACCTGCAAAAAATGTTATTTAAGCTAGAACTTTTAATTAGTGCATGTGCAGAGAAAAAACCGGGTATAATCAACGTACGCCAGGCCAAGGTAAATGTGTTTTTTTTTTTTTTTTTTTTTTTTTTTTTTTTCAATTTTGACCTCCTTGCAGCTATTTTATCATCTAAACCCTAATTTGAAAGTGTGCTACAGATCCAAATACCCTATATATCAAATATTCAAAGAGGAGCTTGGTAGACTTTTTGCATATACGTGCATTAACAAGGTCACTTATATATATATATAATGAGAGAGATATAAAAATAGTTCTGTGTGCTAGAATGTTTTCATCTTGAATTCTACGCAATTATGTAGAATATAGAAACTATGCATAAATAGAATTCAGCTTAATAGTGAAATGAAAGCAATTACTCATGATGAAGACACTTTGTGTCAAAAGTTTGAGTTTTAAAATATTTATTTAAAAAAAAATATATTGTCATTGCTTATAACATTTTTAAATGTAATTCAACTTACATAATGCTTTCAAACAATGGAACTATCAGTGAATATATATATATATATATATATATATATATATATATATATATAAATAATAGTTGGAAGTCAGAACATGACAACACTAAATAGTTCACTATACAGCTAACTCTTATAATGGTGGAGAAAGTATAAGAATTATAACTATTTTGTTAAAAATACTGCAGATATATAATAAGCTCAATAGAAGAGAAGTTGGATCTTCTAGAGCTTAAGTAAATAAGGAAGTAAACAAAATTAATACAGAATCATTTTACATATGTTCCAAGAATTCAAAACAATAACAACTTAGATTTGTATATGATCATTTCAGAGATGATATCAACTTTATTCATATATAATCTCTTCCTCAGCACAAGTGAAGGAGCATACAAACGTTCAAATAATAGCATTGTGACCAATTAGATCATACATCGAATTGATATATACTTGGAAATTAGTGATATATCATAATGGATGAATAGTAGTTGTCAAAACCTCTGCATGTTTGAAAGCAACAGCAGCTGTAAATATTGAAATTTAAAAAAAATCATATTTAAGAACTATCTGGATTTACTGTCTCACTATCATTTTAGTTTGCTAGTTTAAATACTTGAAACTTTCATAAAAAACAAATATTTCATTCATAACTTTGTAAATGCAAAATAAAATTTCTCATTTATCCATATAAACAGTCGAAATTTTGGTAATTTCAATCAAAATTTATTTCTCTTCAAAAAAGGAAAAGAAATCAATTTGCTTTTTCTCATGAAATTTATAAATGGATCAAAACTTGTTAAATACAAATGCTAAATATTTTTTCGGGAAATAAGACAATATTTGCGAAACAGAAATATTTGTCATGTTAAAATCCAAACAATCTTTGAATTAAATCAAAGCAATAACAAATAATAGTTAATTAATAAAATATCCTTTTTCAAACAAATATGCAAATTAGTTAACTTTGAAACTGATATTGCATATACATCTCAAACAACCTTGTGAAAGAACTGGAATTACTATCAGCAGGGGAAAATGATCACCTCCTAACAATGAGAATTCACATTGGCAAGCAAAGATACCTGACAATGATCTCCACATATGCACCAACGATGACAAATGACCTGGAGACTAAAGAACTATTCTATCAGTCTCTTGGCAATCTGCTTTCTGAGATCCCTGCAGCTGACAAACTCATTGTACTCGATGACTTCAATGCTAGAGTGGGAAAAGATCATGCAGCATGGTCACAAACAATGGGTAAATTTGGAAAAATGAACTTGAATGGCGAACTGTTGCTATCAAAGTTCTTCGAACACGGACTTGCTATAACAAACATGTTCTGCAACCATCCAGACAAATGGTGCTGCTCGTGGAAACATCCGAGATCCAAGTACCCCACTCTGTGTTATTATGTAATCACAAGAATAGAAGATCTAAAGGACTTTCGCAGTACCAGAGCTATGAGAGGAGCTGAATGTTGCGCTGATTACTACATGATTCGTGCCAGATGCAACATAAAACCAAAGCCTCCTCCGTTCAAGAAGAAAGGACCAAAACCACCAAAGAAACTAAGTACCGAATCATTAAAGGACCAAAGTGTAAAAGACAAACTAGCATATACATAAACAATATATAAAAAAAAGGTGCTGCATCTATTGTGTTAAATTGAATCAACTTAAAGTAGGTTATTTTTACTTGAGAATTAGTGCCAGAAATGAGCCCAACTTTTGCAGTTATTCATTTAGATATATAATAAATACTGACGCAATGGGTCACAATTGGTCTGGAATGACATTGATATTAATTATTTTTGTGTAATAGCACTTACTTTATATTATTTGTGTGACTTTATTAATCCTATTTAATTTTGTTTAAATAAGAAAAATACATTCATAGTATCAATATCAATTTTTACTCCCAATGTGCCTTACTGTTGATATTTCTGCTAAAAAAATAAAAATTAAAAAAATGGAATTTTTATTTGACTGAATCTAAAAAATTTTCTGATGTATCTAACAAAATTGTTCATATACTGACAAGCTCGTTACATTAAGAGTCCATTATACTAGAAATGTTATGTCCATTATACTAGAAATATATATATATATATATATATAATTTTAAAAATATAATTATCCACTGACACGGGTTTTGTCGTCTACAACTCATCAGAGTGGCTGAATCTAGTGAGATTCGAAATCAGGACCTAAGCTTCTTCCACTGAGCTATCTTGCAGGACTACTAATGTATCGCATATTTACATAGATGTTTGTTTGTTTTTGTTAGCGATACTTATTGAATGAATTCAATTATTTATATGGAAGCGCATTTTTACCTAAATGCAAGTTGGGAATAATTTTCCCTTAGACCAGTTTGGTACCCCCAAATGGGGAGTGGCATATGTATAATTTTTAAAATATAATTATCCACTGACACGTGTTTCGTCGTCTATAACTCATCAGAGTGGCTGAATAAACACAAGAAGAAATCTTCTTCCTACAACAACTGCAAAGAACTTTCCTTTCTTCGTGTGCCTAACATCAAACCAAATTTCTATGAACAGAATTTTTCAAGAACTTCCCATTTATGGAACATGTTATCATGGGACTGCTTCTCTGCAAACAGGATTATCTTCAAATCTAATTCCTTGTTATAAACTTTCCTCATAAGCAATCAAATTTTGTTCATTCATCATTTCCAATCCTCTCATAATATTCTTCATTAATTCAACTGATAACCCATCCATCTGAATAACCCTTGTCCTGAAGTGGCTTTTGACCTTGATAGTTGATGACTCCTTAGTAAAAAAAAAAAGAAAAGAAAATGTCAATTGATCAAATTTCCATCCTAACCTTCACTTGGATATATACAAAAGGGTTTGATACTGCCATTGCACATAAGTCTTTTTTTACTTATTTAATGCTGAATTCAGTCATTTTTCATAAAAGTAACTAAGTTCTAAAGTCCTCATATTTATTCATGGTGTAAATTTCTGTATAAAGTAATGTATATGTTTATATATTTGTATGTAAACTAATTAACTGATCATTATGAATTTTGTAAATTCAAATATTTTACATTTCTATTAAATTATCCAGAGTCATTAGACATCAATTTAACAAAAATCTCTTGAATTTCAATTTCTTAAGACCTCTTAAGTTGAAGCCTTAAATTTTGAAGATTTTCTAAAATGAAAATCATGTAATGGATTTTGATCAAAATTGGAATAAGGATTCTGAATATAAGGTTTAGTATCATTATATCTTTATTTTAACCTTCATAAGACAACATAAGTGATGTAAAACTGTTCTGCTTGGGAAATTTATTTTACCGATGACGGGACAGGTATTCAAATTTCTATATAATTAGTTTTCTATGATAATTTTCAAATATTAACACGCATTTGTATACTTTGATAATGTTTACCTTTAATTTTTTCACTTGTAACTGTTTCTTTATAGACACTGCTTTTATGACAGATATTATAGCATCATATTCATTTTAATGTCCATTTTTACCTGCTGGCATGCATTTGGCAGCTTTCAGAAATTGGTTTCCAAAACTAACATATCTCAGCTAAGTTTATTTATCTCTCTTTCTCTCAAATTCTTATCAATTCATCCCATTTTTTTTTTTTTTTAACTTTCTCCTGTGAACTAGACCTGCTACTTCAACTGTTCTACATCTACTCTTCCAACGTGACCATACCATCAGAGTCTACTGTACACATCTCCCCATACTTAGATCTTCCAAGTTCATCAGATTTAAGCCTGTCTTTAAGACTCGTGTTGCACATCCATCGTACCTTTCTCATATCATTTCTCTCCATGCAAAGTATGTTCTTGATTTTCATTGGCCAAATTTCACTTTCATACGTCATCCTGTGGCATTATTTTATTTAAAAAAATGTTTCATATCGTTTGTGCTATTTTTATAGCATATCAAATTGTTTTTTTTTTTTTTTAAATTGTTTTGTTAGAAAGCCTTTAAGTAATTCAAGTCCTTAATATCTTTAATTATTCATGATGTATGTGTATACTACCGAATGCAGTGAAATTTCACCCCCATGACAGATTATATTTAACTCGGAGATGGGATCTTGAGATTCCGGATCAAAGTGAACATGGGAATAATTATAACTCACCAAAGATCTCAAATTTGAGCCCCACCATGGAATATAGTTTAATGTCATACTTTGGACATCTAACTATCTAACATTTATTGTTGCCTAGATTTCACCTTGAAGTATTATTTTTTTATAGTCCCTTACATCAAGTAGCTTCATACTTTGTCTGGAGCAATTTCCATTAAAAAAAAAAAAGATAGGTTTGGAATGTAGAGAGGTGGTGATTTGAGTCAGTCCTCTGGAAATTCAGTGGTTTGCAACTAAATTTTCTTAAAGATTTAAAAAATTATAAGTTTCTATTATAACTCATAATGAAAAAAAAAACAAAAACTAAGAGCTTTCCGATTTTATTTTTTCATCGCTTTAACATTAAAATTTAAAAATTAAAAATTTTTCATAATCCCTCCTCATAAGTCATCAAATTTTATTAATTTTAATATTTTCAATCCTCTCAAAATATTCATCATCATTCAACTGTCAATATATTAATCTCAGTAAGCCTTATCAGCCTTTGTTGAAGAAAAACAGATTTTGTAACCCTACGGTTCTCTTCTGAAACACATTTCCCAAGAAATCTGTAAAATGGAATATTTTCCCCAAACTGCTTGGACTTAGAGATGTGAATTTTCAGGATTGTTTTAATGCTGCCAACTACCAGTTAAAATTTGACAAAAAATTCATAAGGTAAGAATGGCTAATTTTCAATCACTTTTTCTTATTTGGATCATTTGGATTACTGTTCTCATCTTGAGTGTTATTCACACAATGTTTTAATCAATCTTCAAGCGTATCTTGTCGAACTTGAGAATCTGTACAGAATTCAGAATGGAACCTTTTATTAAATTTACGAAGGTAGTGTACTCTCATTCCATTAGCCATGACTGGGTAAAAATCTTGAGTAATTTGCGATTGTATTTTGAGTGTTGTCTACATTGAAAACTAAGCTTTTAACCTCCAAAAGAGTGTAATTTACAACTGAATTAGAAATTAACAAAGGGTTCTGTGTGGAATTTCTTGCAGGTACCAGAGTTCGACAGAAAGATTCCAGAGTTTGACAAAATACACTTGAAGAAAGTCAGGGGATTATATCGACTGAAACGTTGTGCAAATAACACTCAAGATGAGAACTGTAGTCCGAATAATCCAAATAATACAAATTATCAATCCTCATCTCAAAAATTCAGAAACGTAATTCCATCTTTCTGCATTGTTTGATATGGAACAATGATTTCAGGTTTTGATATTTCAACCCATGCAGTGCACCTGTCTTTGGGAACTATCTGAGGGTAAGGCTGCACCTAACCACATTACAAATGACTTCTTGGGATGGCTGCATGGACACTTGGATGATCGTCTCATCAGTACTAGGTGTGATTCTGAATGAGCTTCACATTTGCTAGACTGTAACCCATTCTCTGATTGGGGTTATTTCAAAGATAAGTTCTTTTAAAATAATCCTTACATTATTATTAAGCTGAAGAAGGCTTGCACAGTCAAAATCAGAGCAGTGACTTGCCGAGGTCTGGTGTTACCTGGGACCAACTCTTTGATCGTATGCCTCAAAGACTAAGTATTAAAAAATATTATGAGAAAACGAGATAGTTTGAATATGATTGTATGCTTAATTTATATGCTCAGGCCACTGCCCAGTCACCATTCCTCACACTACTGGTGCCAAGAGAGGAGGGTGTCTGTTATTGACAAATTTACACGTTATATCCAGGTGTGCTTATCATTGAATGACGGTAAAAGAAAGACTGTTGAACATTTATGATAAAAACTTGGTGGACAAGTCGAACATAGACTGAAGTTTATTTGTGCCAAATATGGTTGATTTACACAAAGGATTGTGAATTTTATTAGTGATTTCATGGGTAACATTTTTGAGGGAAAAGAGGGCATCTTGTTTCAGAAAAATTCTGTGTACATTATATCAACACAGATAATGAAAATCATGTTTAAATAAAAACCATCATTGTGTAAATGAATCGTATGCCTGAAGGACATATGGCACATTGGTTAAAATGTAAAACTATCTCCAGTGATGAGGGCAATAATAATTTCTCATCCAAAGTATTTTTGAAGGAATAAAATTTAAAGAAAAAAGAGGAAAAGATGGTTTCTGTTAATACGCTCGCTTAAAATACTTTTCTCTGGTGACATTGTATTCAATATAATATGTTTTCCACTCAATCTTTATCACGTAGTAGACTTTTCTCCAAAAATGCAGTTTTCAATACTGATCTCTATCACTTAATGATCTTAGCCATTCGAGTGCTAAAAGGCCTTCTGCCAGCTTTCATTAAGCCTGTCTTTTGTTGATGGCAAAGCATGCTGGTCACATATCACGGAGACATGTACTCTTGCCTCAGTGTGTACTTGTTCTTGTTCACACTAGGTGAAGACAGACCATTTTATGGCAGTAATAAAGTAAGTCAAAACTATTTCTACCACTGGATTCAAGTTTTGGCTTATCGCATCTGCCAGATATTTTGACAGTGTGGCTGTGTAGTGGTGTCAACTCTGTGGGGTTGGTTAGTTGGTGAGAACAATGAAAGGGTTTGGAATTGATGAGTAGAAAGGTTTTTTTTTTATGACTTGTCATGTAAAATAGCTTCTCATCTGTTGAATATGCCACAAGATTGCTTCCCTGAAGGTTACAACATGACCATCATCAAATCCAATTTCAGAAACTTCTCATAAACCCTCCTCAAATTTTATTCATTCCATTCATTTTCAATCGGCTTGCAATATTTATCATTCAACCATTAATATATCAATCTTAGTAAGCTTTAGCCTCGAGTTACTTTTAGACTTGATAAGTGATGATATATTAGTAAATAAAAAATATGAAATTTTATTTTGAACTGAAATCTTTTTTTAATCCACAAGTGTAAATTTGTCTAATTCTGTCATTGATGATCATGTAAAATATTGATTTTGATTTTTTTTTTCTTCGTTAGTATCACCTGTAGTAAGGATTGAACCTTCAACCTCTAAAAAAAACTGTCACTTAAAACTGAGTGTTAACCAA
Source organism: Euprymna scolopes (assembly GCF_053919585.1). Classification (NCBI taxonomy): domain Eukaryota; kingdom Metazoa; phylum Mollusca; class Cephalopoda; order Sepiida; family Sepiolidae; genus Euprymna; species Euprymna scolopes. The sequence continues at coordinate 39,285,264 of NC_136503.1, forward strand.
CACATTACCTGGTATGCCACATGCTTATGTGGACAATTCTAGTATGAATTTTGTGAGCTCTGAACCGAATCTTATCTAGAGGAGCATTATGATACACAGATTTTTTTTTTTCTCATTTTCTTTTTTTTTTTTTTTTTTTTTTCCACTTTTTCACTTTTTGTTCCCCTTTATATATATATATATATATATTTTTTATTTTTTTATTTTTTTTTTCAGTTTATTTTTTTCATTCAGTTTTTTTAAATTTTTTTTTATTTCACTCATTCAGTTTTATTTTTTGTTTTCAGTGTTCTTACAGTTTTTTTAGGTTTTTTATTTATTTTTTTTTCAGTTTTCATTTTTTTTTTTTCCTTTTTCAGTCTTTTATTTTCTTTCATTTTTTCAGGTTTTCATTTTTAACTTTTGAAACTAATTTTCTTTTTTCAAATATTTGGTTCTCATATTGTATTTAATTCTATATTAGACTTACTTATTTGACCATTGTCTAATATGTGCTGCTTCTTTTAGCATCACTATCAGGCATATGGACAATTAATCTTCGATTATGAAATCAGGATTGACTAACTATATAATGTGACGTTGATCAAGATTGACAAAAGTGACTTATGGTCAGAGACGCTGTACTTACTTGAGATAAAGCTGGTTCAACTTAACCAAGATGATAGCTGTTATGTCCTAATGTTTAACTTTGATTCAGTTTGATTCAGCTAAGTCTATTTCCCCATTTTTTATATGGGCAATAGAAACTTTGTTTTTTGTAATTTTGACCATAATGTCTACTGTCAACTAATTTTTCCCAAAATTGTTTGTCATCAGCAGTTAATAAAATGGGTTGCCATATTTCTGGTAGTCGACTCAAAAACATGTGACAAATTATAGTGTTGTCATATCCTCCAGTTAATTTCTTTAACCTCGTCAGGAATTGAGAGGGCTTAGTCTCCTGGTTTCTCTTTTAATAACAGTTTGCTAGTTTTTTGTCTTTTTTAAAAATTTTTTTATCTTTTTTAACATTTGAAAAGCTGGTGATTTAATAACAATATCTCTGATTTTTCTTGCTATTTGGTTTTGAAGTATTGAAACTATTTTATTCAATTTCTCTGACCTGGAATCTTTTTCATCCCAATAATTGTTTCTAATTTGACTACATATAAGTCCAGTTTGCATTTGATGAACCAAGTAAAAGGATCATTCATTATTTATGTGAAATGATCGCCTACAAATATTGGTTGCAGGAAATTCTTTCAACTCTTACTACCGGCTGCTGCTAGTGAGTCTGTAGGGAAAAGGATAATGACTGCCATCCGAATTCATGACTGTGACGGAAGCATAGGTCGAAACTTCTTTCCCTAACAAGAAAAAAAAAAAAACATCAATAAATAGCAACAACTCGGGAACAAATTCTTAAACTCATAATAAATTTTATTTAACCAGAAACAGTTTATTTTTATACATGGGAGATGTGTACTTTGCATTCAATCCTGTACTTTCGCGAGTATGAAATTAAGATTAAAGTTTGTGAATGAAGCTGAGAAATATGCATTTTTATAAGACAAAAGTCCATAGTTGAAGTGAAAAAAATATTTGTATAATTGTAAGGGTATTTGCTGGAAATCTTTTGTGACTGTGGAAATTGTTATTCTCGACATATTTTATGAAAAAACACTGCAAATGAAGGTATACCAGGAAGATGAGAGTAGTGCAAGGAAAAATATTTGTTCTTTGTAAACGGATTGAGTAATTTATCCATTGCAGTTTGAACTTGGTATTCTTAGCGATGCAGTTTTACATCTTTTTAGATAGTCCAACACGTGTGATAATGATGGGCAGCAGCGATGGTGACTTGCGGAAACGCTGTCTGAACTGATTTCTTTTTGGTACATCAGGCCTTATATATTGACTTTCTAGAATATTCTGACCGGTTTACTGCCTACATGTGCAAATAGACAAAAATATAGTCTCATGGATTTGTGTGTGAAAAAAGTCGCATTATAGCCACGACTCTGCGTGCTGATAGAATTGCGTGGCCGAACAGTGACAAAATCAAACTGTTCCTGAAATGAATAAATTCTGGCCAAATACATTCCTCTGATTATGTAATGAGCAATTTGATTTAGCTGGTTACTACAAGTCTATTAATCAGTAATGCTGCCAGCTGCCACAAATTGTTGCAGGTTAACGCGAGGAAAGTGAAGACTATGAAAAGGACACCTGAAAAGAAAAATTGAATCACTGCTGATAACTGCACAAAACATGATCAGACTCTCAACGCACTCCTCTACCTATATAAGAGCTAGATATATCCTAAAATGGAGTACTGTTGCCATATCTGTATGGGAGTTGCTCGGAGTACTCTATCCTGCCTTGACAAAGTTCAAAACTGGCTTTGAAGATGGACAAAACCCAGAAAAATGGCAAATGTAGACCCTATAGACAAAGAGATGAAAGAATATAACATCACAATTGAATGCAGAAAGTTAGCCCAAAACGAATGTAAAAATAGACATGAGTGGGTAGGGAAGATGATTCACTGGGAACTGTGTAGATCAATTGTAAAAACACAGTATTAGAATATGAAATCCTCTGAAACCTGGACATACAAATGGATAAGCTCTCTCAAGCAAGAAGATTGTACATGATAATAGTTTTAAAACATTTTATAAAATAACACCCTGCTAAATCATAGATTTTGTCATCTAGCACATCACAAGGTGAAGTTGAAGAAAACAGAAAAACTAAGCAAACTGCTGTATTACCAATAATTATAGGAGCACTAGGAACAGTTGAAAAAAAAACTGGTGAAAAGACTAAAGGAAGTTAGAATTAAAGGGAGGATGGCACCACTCAAATCATCAAAACAGATGAAATATTCAGAAAAATCCTAGAGTACAGAAACCAACTCACACAGCCAGGTGATACTGACTAACCACAAGTAGGCTGAAATAAAATAACACCTCATAAACACAACTTGAAATATAGAAGGAACATACTTAGACAAAACCAAGAGAACTGACACTACTTTCAGATGTATATAAGAAAAAAAAAAAAAAACTCTAATTTGATGTTCTTTCTGCTCTCTACCTTCCCCTTCAAAAAAAAAACGCATGGAATCAATGATGGTTCTAGAGAATCTGAGAAGATGGAAATTGAAAATTTGCATGAAATCTATTGCTAAGGTTGTTAGACCATTTTACCACTTCAAGAAGTATTTCAATCCTGATGCAATCCTCTACCTATATCACAGTTAGATACGTGTTGAAATGGAATATTGTTGTCACATCTGGGGAAATGTTGCTCAGATCACTCTTTTCTCCCTCAATAGAATACAAAACCGATTTCGATAATCTAATGCAGTTAATCTCTTCTCCGTACAGTTCCTTTCTCACAGAAGAGACATTATTAGCCTCTCTCCACTTCATCAGTTTCACAAATGCTCGACTGGGCTCCTATTTATGGTTCCCTCTGTAAAACAACCACAGCCAAAACTTTTCAAGCAACAATGTGAAGAAATTTCATTTCTTCTTTGGTGTAAACCTAGCAAAGTTTCTTCCCAAGGACTTTTCACTCATGAAATACGATACCATGAGACTGCTGTTTTTTCAACTGAGTACAACATTGTTGTGTTTAATTTAATGTTAATAAATTCTTGTCAAGCTGTCTTCTTAGATGATCGTATTTTGACCATGGCACTTCTGCATTTACCAACCTGTGATTTCCACAAAGTTACTCTGTTGTGCCCAGCAGATGACAGGAATAACTAGAAACGGCCAACTGAGCCTTCTATAATTGTTAAATCGCTGCGGGCAAATGATAAAATGGTAAACAGAAAAACATGGAAATACAATAAACACAAAAAAAAGCTAACACGAACCTACCATAAGTGAAATGAAAGAATATTTTTTTTTGTTTGTTTGTTTATAAGAAAAATTTTGTTTTCTGATGTTTCTTTTTTTTAGTTTTGACCAAAAGTTTTTGAATAAAACTTTTAAGGAAGAAAGATTTTTTGTGTAGCATTTTTTCTCATTGGTTATTTGTTTCTACCATTGAGATCGGTCTAAGCGTTCCTTGCATTGCAATGCACTCGGCCGTTTCTGGTTATTTCCATCATGTGCTGGGCACACCCGAATATCTTCGTGGAAATCGCGGGTTTGTAAATGCAGAAGTACCTTGACCATTTCATCCATCGTTTCCATTCTTTTGAAGGTGTTGTCTAGCGCCAACTAACAATTTACCCTTATCTTTGAATAGCCTTTGAGCCTTGATAAGCAGTGACTAATTTGAAAAAAAAAAAAATTATATCATCCAAACTCTGACTGTAAAAGTATAAAGAGTATGTATGGACATCATGGCTCCTGATAAGATGTTTCTCTCTTCTTGAGAAAGCTGATTAATCACTCAAATTCCAAAGAAAGCTACTGACCATTGTTATCAACGAAAGAAGCAAATAATACTGGAAATCCTGGCAAACTTGTTGCTTTGATTCCAATAATCTTTGAGATGTCACTGGCAATGATTTGTTTGAAAATTCTTAATCAATCAGTAAGACACTTTTTGGTTCAAAACTATTGGAGAAAATTCTACCAACTTAGGCATGAAATATTCTTGGTGTAGTACGCATTATGGTTCCATCTGTGGTTTTAAATAAAATCTATAATTTAATGATTAATTATTTATAAAATAAATGTTTACAAGACAAATTAATCCCTGAATATTTGAAGATCTCAACAAAGATACCATTCGCCTATGCATGGAATATAATTGCTACATCAGGGCTGGTACAAACTACTAGCCTCTCTCTTTGACAAGGTGCAAAAAAATTATTTTTAATCTAACAAATCTGTATAAATAAAACAATGTGCGAAAATATTTAATCTATAAACTCTTCAACTACTGATCGCATAACACCAAAATTAACAGGAAATAGTAATCATACACCAAGGATGCTTTAAAGCGAGTAAAATCTTTGTTTGGATGGATGGATAATGCGTACAAACATATATAAATAAGTTAAAATGCAAAATGTTCGTTTCAACTTGCCGACATATTTTTTCATTTCTTCAAGTCATTTAATATTTTTTTTTTTTTTTTTTTTTTTTTTTTTTTACAAAGGCATCACCACATTATCAAGGCCCAGAGGCCACTCAAGGATAAGGGTTAAAGAGTGTACAGTAGAAGTTGGTCAATATAGTAATCATTAGTAATGAAAATTTGGTAAATTTAATAACTTATATGGAACGGCTCATCAAGAACTTATTTACCTTAGACTTGAACACAACCATATTGTAGTCAGCCGGAAAGCAGGAAAACGGAAGACAATTCCACAGGCGTGCAGTTCTAAGAAAGAAGCTTTGTTCATGGAATCTATGTTTAGGTTTAGGCACAGATAAAGAGTGGGGGAAATTATTGATAGTGTTTACAGCTAGACGAGTGTTTCTTGTGAAAGTTTGGCGAGGGGGGACCATAGATTGAAGCTCAGTTGAACACTTTCCATGAAAATAACGATACATCAGAGACAAACTCGCAACATCTCTTCTGTGAGATAGAGGTTGTAAGGAGGAGAAAAGGACATCTCCTACAAGGCTACGAAGTCTATTTTGAACTCTATCAAGGCAGGACAAGTCCTTTCTAGCAGCTCCTGCCCAGATGTGGCAACAGTATTCCATCCTTGGACGTACCTGGCTCTTATATAGATAGAGAATAGCATCAGCAGTGAGATATCTACTGGATCGATAGAAAGATCCCACCATTTTTCCAGCGGCCTTGGCAACAGATTTGATATACGTGTTCCATTTAAGATCAGGAGTAATGGTCAAGCCCAGAAGCTTGTCAAAACTTGAGGCCTCCTGAAGACGAGAGCCATTCATTTCAATTGATGACAAATGTGGATTAAAATGTTGATGATGTAAAGAGAGAAGCTTGGTTTTAGATGCATTAAAAGTAACCAGCCACTCCTTTCCCCATTGTACTACATGCTCAAGATCAGAGGAGAGAGAATTGGAGAGTACTTGCTCGTTTACTGTCTTAGATGTGGTACCATAAATGGTAGTGTCGTCAGCATAAATGTCTACAAATGATGTAAGGATATGATTTGGAAGATCATTAATGTAGATCAGGAAAAGAGTTGGGCCCAGGATGGATCCCTGAGGGACACCGGCATTAATACTGTGAGCTTCTGATTTTTGCCCCTCAACTACTACTCTTATGAACCTATCAGAAAGAAATGATTTAATAATTGAGAAGACTTTTCCAGCTATACCATAGCTAGCGATCTTATGAAGTAAACCTTTATGCCATACCCTATCAAAGGCTTTAGATATGTCAAGAGCAATTGCCCTAGAAAGATTGCCACCGTCGAGAGATTTGCTAATCCTATGCGATATAACTGTAAGGACATCTGCTGTAGATCTAGCAGAACGGAAACCATATTGAGTGTCACTAAGAAGGTTATTTTTGTTGAGATGTTTGATTACTTCTGTATTTAACACAGATTCTAGCAACTTACTCATGACGCACAGGAGACTTATTGGCCTGTACTGAGAGGGGGATGAGCGATCACCTGAATTCTTAAATACAGGGCATACTGATGAGATTTTCCAGGGAGATGGGAAACTATTCTCCTTAAGACAACGTTTAAACAGTTTTGTAAGTATGGGCGCTAGTTCAGGTTGAAGTTTTTTGAGTACTATAATTGGAATACCATCAGGGCCAGTTGCTTTACTGGAATCAAGGTTTTTGATTAGCTTGGCAACATCACGTACAGATATACGTATATCACATAGCGTGTTTTCTGATACAGGAGGAAATATTGGGGGTTGGCGGTCATGGTCGCAAAGGGTAGAATTAGCTGCAAAGTTCTTGACAAAGAGTTTGGCTTTGTCTGATGCTGACGAGATTACCTCAGGTCCATTGATAATAGTTGGGATGGAGCACACGCTTCTGTTCAGGATTCTGTTTGCTATTTGCCAAAACTGGTGGGAACCAAGCCGCTGCTCAGCTACTTTGGACTTAACAGATTGAGCATACAACTCTCTTGCGTTCCTTATTACTTTCTTACAATGGTTGCTGGCAGTCCTGAAAACGGCTTTAGTTTCCATACATCTATTACGTTTGAAGCAGTGGAAAAAGTGATTTCTGTGCGCAATGGCAGCAGCACATTCTGGAGAGAACCATGGCTGGCTGTTAGGTTTTTGCTGAAACTTTTTAGAGGGTATGAAATGGTCAATACCTACAATTAACCATTCAGTTAGGTCTAATACTATAGAGGACACATCCTTTTTAAACATGGAATGCAGAGGTAGATCAGATATAAATGTACGGAAGCTATCCCAGTCAGCCTTAGTGTATCGATATACTGTACGATGAAGTGGTACGTCTGGGGACTTATTACATTTCATTTTTATCTTAATTGATACAACAGAGTGGTCGGAAGATCCAAGAGGTGACAGAACAGAAACTGAACATAGTTCAGGGCAAGTTGTGAGAAAAAGGTCTAGTAGGCTCGCATACTGGCCGTCATTATCGGGCACACGGGTAGGTTCCTGAACAATCTGAGTGAGGTCATAGGCAATGGAGAAATCATGACAGAACCTCCCCTCATCATCGGTCTTGTTTGAGTGGGTCAACCATTCGACGTTGTGAACATTGAAGTCTCCACATACGTGAATGTTAGCTGAAGGATAAGTAGAAAGGACTTGGTCAATTTTCTCAGATATGCTTTGAAAGATAGTAACTCCGCTGTTGTGGGGGCGATAGAGAGTAAATATAAATGCAGTAGTGTGAGCTAAAGCAACCCGGAAGCACATATAGGGTAAGTTAGGATCTTCCCTGGAGATGTCCCTCCCACATGGAAAGCTATCTTTAATATAGGCACATATTCCATGCCCATGGCGATCTTGGGGGTCAGATTTAGAAGTTAAGTTAGAGTATCCTGTAATTGCAAACTCATCTAGGGAAATAGCCTGTCCAATGCCAGTTTCACTTAAAAATAAAAGGTCTGGTTTAGTCTCCTGTAATTGGGTTTCAACCTCTGGAAGGTTAGAACGTAGACCCCTGATGTTGGAGAAGGAGACATGGTAGTAGGGGTCTACGTTGGAAGTTGGAGAACCGGGTTTAATCGTGTATTTTTTCTTGAAACTTGTCATGATGAAATTTTGGAATTTGTGGACTAGGTCGACAGATTTACTTAGAGCAGGACAGAGAGGGGAAACTAAGAGAGAAAAAGAAACGAAGAATTTTTTTTTTTTTTTTTGTACCACATGATAAGGTAAAGCCGTAACAATTACCCACTAGTATGGCATCGAGAGGCCCCACCAGAAGCTACTGCATGGTCCAGATTCCATTCACCAAATGGCAATACAGCAGCCCCAGTACTTTGCACCTGCTGATAGGACAGCCTCCTTAGTGGTTAATCCAAGGTTCGGGTCCCTGACTATCAGGCGGATAACGTCAGCCCAGACAAAACGTTTACCTCCAGCACCCTTACTAGTGACATGGCTACAAGGATAGACATAGAAACAGAAAATTTCCACCAACTCTGCCAACTGTTCGCGCAAAAATACTGCCAACCTAGAAAACAGCTTTTTCTTCTCCCTTTGTCAGAAAAATCACTCATTTAAAAAATGAGGACTGAGGGACAAATAAGAAGAAGCGAGAGTAACAGGAGCTGCCGATAACGCATCCACAATGCGTTTTCTACTCTCCATTAAAAAAAAAAAAAAAATAAATAAATAAAAAATAACTATTAAGTATTGTACTTAATAAAAGTCCAACGGACCTGTTTAAGGGAAAGTATGGTGATAGATTCCCCTCCCACGAACTAAAAATGAGTACAATTAGGTAATCTATTTTTGCAATCAACTCGGTAGATAAATAAACATTTATGGAGAGAGAAAAAAAAAAAAAAAAAAAAAAAAAAGCTAGCATTTAATACAACAGAAATACATAAATTAAATACTGAAATAAAATGTAGTTATTAATATTTGAATCTTAAAATAAAAAGTGCGAATTAGTAGAGAAAAAAATCACTTATCACAACAACGCATTCCGTCTCCAAACTAGTGAAGAATTTAACTTTTAATAGCGTTCAGAAGATTTTTTTTTTTTTTTTTAAATTAACCGTTAAGAGAAAGCGTGATTTTATTCTGAACTTTAACTAATCACGTTTTAAGCAACTTATGATATAAAACAAAATCGGATGGGGGGGGGGGGGGTTCTTCCGAAGTTAGTTGGTGACGTTATAAGTAATTGCGAGATAAGATGGGAGCCAGAAATTAGGGGTGGGGGACTGAAAATGATAATATAATGGATTGATTATACAATATTTAAGATCAACTTGGTAGATAAACATTTATGGACGAGAAAAAAAAAAAAAAAAAAAAAAAGAAGCTAGCATTTAATACAACAGAAATTTTTTCTTATATTGTTGATAGCTCAAATGGTAGGGAGCATGGCTGAAGCACTAAATGTTTTGGTTTCGATTCTAGCTAATGGCACCCAAGTCATTTTTTTCATTTAATCTTTTGAAATCAATACTGTATATTAGATACAATACAATATTCAATAGAGAATTGGCTTTGTAATAATGAATATAAAATCTGTATGGATTACAATATATTAAAGCACATTTTATGACTAGGCAAGGCCGGGCATCTCTCCTCTCTCCCCTTGTTAGTAAATGAATAAAAATTAAGAACTTGGAGAGTAAAAACTTTCACTAAAATGACTGAGGTTGGCATTGAATTAATCTAAAAAGATTGATATTCTGCAAAACAAAGCAAAACCTTGAAGGACCAACAAAAATGCCATTTCCGACTCAATTGCGTTTAACAATTGCCAATAGAGAAATCTGTATGTATAGCAGTTACATGAGATCTATTTTTGTTTATACATATGCACAATATCTGTTATTTCATGTTGTAATTTTGTCAGCGTATTGATACGCAGGCAATTATGCACTGAAAGTGTGCTGATTTCTGCCTACAGCTGGATGTGTATAAAATATAACAGTTCAAGTCAACACTCCAAGGTAAATAGACTGCCATTTTGTCCAACATGATGACGAGGGATGGGAGTAAATTTAAAATCTGAAACTACATGCATATAATGCAGTTTCTATCAAAAAGCTTACTGGCTTCGCAACTCTTTTTTTCGGTGTTCTTTCAAAGAAAAGTTGATACCTATTTAATTGTAGAGATGTGGTTTTATTTATGAAAGATGGGGATTGTTTCACTTGCTCAATATTCTATATGCCAGATAACAGAACTAGCTCTTCCAAATTATGTTCTTCATCCTGGTGTTCTTAACTAATCATTCCCCAACCAAAAACGCATCCAAAACATTTTAAACTCGTTCGTATTATTTGGATTCTTCGAACTACTAATATCTTCAGTGTAACCTTTGACCTTCTTCAGGTGTATCTTGTCAAACTACGGAATGTTTTTGTCAAACCTGAGAATTTAGACGGAATTTCAAACGGAACCTGTTATTTACTTCATGGGGGTAGCATGCTCTTGTTCCGTCAGCCATGACTGGACGGAGGTACTAACTAATTCACAATATTTTTCAGTCGCCCACACTGAGAATTGACTCACCTTCAGAAGAATATCTTTTACAATTGATGTTTTCCAAGTACTCTAACCACTGCACCATGGGTCCTGGAGTTGGACAGAAACGTTCCCAAGTTCAGCAAAATGCACCTGAAGAGGTTGGAGGATACATCGATTGAAACGTTGTGAAAATCACACTCAAGATAAGAGTAGTCCAAAGAATCCAAATAATATGAATAACCAATTCTCATCTCAGAAATTCAGAAACATAATTTTAAATAAAGTTAGTTGCTTGCAATGAATTATGCCTACCATTCATAAATCATTTATTTTATTTAAAATATGTTTATTTTATTTTTGTAATTTCAGAGTATGTGAAAAAATATGCAACTGAAGAAGCATTGCGAGAGCAGGAACATACCTCATCATCGACCGAGAGTTCCATGTCGGACTTCTCAGAAGACGAGGTGCAGGACATGGAACTTTAACACCGGCTATAAGAATTTGTTCTTTTTTTTTCTGTAGGGTATTTTATTAAATCTTTAACATCTTTGTACATATTTTTGATGGTTGACCATCTGTGGCTCATTTGTTGAAGCCATCCACTGTTGGCGTCTTTTTAACTACTGCTTCTTCCTGCTGTCTACAAAACCCTTCCTCCTCCTCCTTCCATCAGTCATTTCACCCCCTCCTTCTCTCTGAACCCCCACCCCCACCTATTCTAGATCTTTCCCTGTCAGCAACCCTTATCATTATTCCTCCCCTTCCAACTCTTAACCAAAGTATGTCTGTGTTGGTGCAGAAAATTTTAAAAAGAAAGACAAAAAAAATTAAATTTAAAAAAAAAAAAAAAAAGAGAGAATAATAAAATTAAAAGAAAATATTAGAATTTAAAACTAAGAATAACTTTTAAAATATATATATATATGTAAAAAAAAATTTAAAAAAAAGGAAAGAAAAAATGAACATGAACAATTGTTTTTCTTTGTATTCCAAAGTTTTTCCAAGTTTATAAAAAAAAGTTTTTAAAAAAATCTAATAAAAAAAAAGTTTTAAAAATTTTAAAAAATAACAAAAAAATACAGAAAATTATTTAATATATAAATAAGGGAGAAAAAAAATGATAAAAAAAAAAAACAAAGAAAAATTTCCCAAATTAAGTTAGTTGGGGGCTTTTATTGGTTCATGTCTCAATGTGATGACTGTGGCTATTAGCAAAAACATGCATACACACATTTACACAGCATCATTGATTAAAAATTAAAACAAAATAAATAAGATAAGTATGTGTATGTTTTGTGTATGGAGATTTGTATGCATAGCACAGTGCACCGTAACCATCCTGTCATATCTTTGGCACATATGTTTTTTGCAGACTCCTGCACCACAAGCATATTGTTTGTGAGTGAATTCACACACACACACACACACACACACAAACGTGATTAAAAGCAAGTTCCATACTTCTTTGCTGGCATTCTTTGTTGTCTACTCTGATATATATGAATGCTCTGGCATAGTCATTTCTGATTAATCTTTACCAGTTTTAAAATATGCAAACGAACTTTGCTAGTTTTCAGAATAACAGAATATTTTAAAACTGGTAAACATTAACCAGAACTGACTTTATCAGAACATTTTTTTTTTTTATATCAGATCAGCTGATGAATAATGTCAACAAAAAAAGGACAGAACTTGATTTTAACCATAAAACTTTTTTCACCTTACCCATCCTGTCCAGTGATTTTTTTTTTTATTATTATTATAACTATCATCGTTGTATACGCCATTTTATATTGAGCCATTGTTATAATAATTGTGGCAAAATCTTATTGTTAATAGCTATGGTTGGCCTACTTATTGGGCCGTTATGAATAAGCTTAATATAACTACTACTATGAATAAATAGATAAATTATCAGGTAGCTTTACTTGTGAGAATAAAATTAAACGTTGCATAGGGGAGATAACCCCGCTGCAATCAATGCACAAGGGAGATAATCTAAACGCATTGTCATCTGACCAGACTCCATCTTTTTTGCTTCATTTTATGCGACGTAAAAAAGGGGCAGATTAACAAAGCTGAAATTGTCACTGAAGTGGCCGTATTTGATGGTTGTTTGATTTTACTCCTATCTCAAATGCTGTTTGAGAGCAAATGCACCTTCTGCAAGACGGGGGAAAGTTGATTCCTATCGACAAACGTTGATAATTTTCTAGCTTAAGGGAGATAATGCCAAATTTGCTATTGATGTTGAGAAATTACTTCCAAACAATGTGTTTGTACTTAAATCATGTTTTTATATATATATATATAAAAAAATTATCTTGCCTAAAACAATATTTAACAAATATTAGCTAATACTTGTTATTATTGCAAATTCAACATGGCGACCAGTCTTCGTCACAAAATTAGCTAAGGGCAGATAACTCGAATTGGAAAGATCTTTTGGCGAAATTCAATAATAAATCCATGATTTACACCAATAAACTAGAAAAGATATATTTCCAAACCGCAAGTAATTAGCTATCTACCTCGGTGTAATTGTGTGAATAAAATCATCTGGCATGTTGAATATTAGTTTTTTTTTTGTTTTGTTTTGTTTGTTTTTATCATAGTAATCACTAATGTTAACTAATATTTACGTATTGTTTTTACTCAATAAAATGGCACAAATGATTTTAGTACAAAATAAGTTGTTTTTTAAGTGGTGCACAACATCAATAACAAGTCTACAATTTATACTTATAAACTATGAAATTATCAAGACATCAGTCTTGTATAACTGTGTGGTTTCACAGATTTCTTTAGGATGAGTTAACAGATTAGCGTCGCCATTCTTCTGCCAGTTTCATCTTCAGTAGATGTTTGATGTTTTCTCTTTCTTTTACAAGGGCTTTCTGATTTTCTTTTATCCTTTAATGAAATATAATAAGATAAAAAGTTTATAAACTTGTAAAATTTGGTTGTAGAATCAACCAAATCTTTTTCATCAAATAAAAATTGTAGATTTCTTTGTACATGCTGCATAAGGCTTGACTACAGCCAAGGCTTATTTAATAAAAAAGAAAAAGTTTATTTTTTTTATTTAAATTTTGGTTTTAAGCTATAAATTTGGCTAAATTATCTTTTAGTTTTCCTCACTATTTTTTTTTTATTTTACATTTTTAAAAATTTTGGTTTAAACAAAAAATTTACCTGAATTAATTTTAGTTCAGTTTTTTTTTTTTTTCTAAATTGCCTGAATTAGTTTTAGTTTTCATCACCACTTTTTTAATCAAATGTTTCGGCATCATGATTTTATTATTTTTATCTTAATTTTCTTCACTTTCATATTGGTTATTCTTATTTTTCTGTAAACTACAACCAAATCACCTCAACTTTCAAAGTTCAAAAGAAAAAAGAAAAACAACAAAAGGGGTAAATTTAAGTTCAGTTGGTATTAATTACGCATTTAATGCATGTGAAATAAAAAGTCTAATTTAATAAATATTTTGAAACTCTGAATCGATTTAAAGACCTTAACCTCCTGTGCTTTAATTTTTTAAGGGTGGACATCATGGCTCCTGATAAGATGTGAATTCTCTATTAGTACCGGATAGCTTGAATGCTGGCGTTTAGTCTTTGTATAAGTCTTTCACACTCACTGGCCACTTCTAAAAGTCATAATTCCAATCATATATTCATATATCCCTCTCCCTCCGTTTCGGTTATGTTTTGTTTTTTTGTTTTTTTTGTTATCTTTTTGTCTGCATGTGTGTATGAATATTTTATTATTGCATATTATACCATTATTACACTTTATTTAAGCCATACAGCTGTCCTTTATTGATTTCATACACACACACACATATATGTATATAGTAATTATTACTATTACCAACATAAATTCTTTTAAAGGAAATACAATTGAGAAATTAGTCAAAAACAATTTATTTTACTTTACCTTCCCATTTGTGACGTATTTGCGTTAAAAATAGATAAAAATTTCACAGAAGTTATAATCCTTTTAAGTTAGCATAAATATCCATTCTAAGCAAAGTAGCCATCTTTTTTAGCAACTTGTTTACATTGTTTACATGTTCAGAAGGGATATTTATACTAACGTTTAGGTATATAACATATATATATATATAATGCAAATACATCACTTATGAATTGGTAAATGATATTAAATTGTTTTGGACCAATTTCTCAACTGTGTTTCCTGTATATGTCAGTGATAGCAATGATTACCAAGAAAAAGGTTTGGATAAAATCTGACAAATATAGATGAAAAGTAAAATGATGATACATCAAAACAAAATAATCAAATCAACATATACTTGCAGGACTCCATGGAAATTCCATGGCGATTCCTTTCTGTATCTGTAGCTTGCATAATTTACTGTTAATAAAAATATTTCCCTCGAAATAATAAATGTCTATCTGGTTTATTAATAGTATGAAAAAAATGTCTGCCTTCTTCAGTAAAAACAAAAATAATAATTGTGAGTGAAATATGCTTTAAATGACTAGAACGAATACTTTTTTTTTTAATCCAATTATTTCTTTAAAATTGTTACTTATTTTTTTTTCTTGTCATACAAATAATTGTGAACTAAATTTTTTCTTTTAAATAAAACAGTTTTAACTTTTTTACTTATTTTTTTTATTGTTACAATTTGTCATTTCAAAATAAATAGTCTCTTCCTTATTGTTCAAATAATTGTCAGCTGAATATTCTTTAAATAAAACGAATGTCACTTATGTAAGTTTATGCATTAAAAACCATAATAATTCGATGTGTTAAAATTACATTATCGAAATGATCCTGTCTTTTAAAATAGGGGTGTAGTGGTAATGTATGTCATGACATGAAATTGTCTTCGTGTATTATTACATGGATGGTGGGAGTTTAATATTTTGTATTTATAAATAAAATAAAAACTTCCTCAGAAATGAGTGGAAGATTTTTTTCTTTTTTTTATATATATATATATATATATATATATATGTGTGTGTGTGTGTATATATATATATATGTGTGTGTGTGTATATATATAAGAGCAAATAGAAAACGTTAAAAAAACACTTTGAAAAAGAGTTAAAAACATTTGATTTGGAAAGGAAACACTAAATAAGTGGATAGTCCTTAATCCGCGGAGTTTTGAAGAAATACTTTCCTTCTCATCAGAGGGTAGGATTTAGCAAAATGCGCGATCGGATTTTGCTTGCAAAAGTATTTGAAACTGCAAGTAAGTCAAAGATCTTACTTGATAACAAAAAGTGAAGCAGAGGGAATAGGGTGAAGAAAAAGTGATTTCATGTGAATGGATAGTCTGGTGAAGGGTAAAGTATCCAATGATGGTAAAATCCAAAGATGCAGAATCCAAGAAATTTAGTTAAATTTCCATTCACACAAGTAAAATCCAAGGGAATCGCGTGATTGGAAGATGGTCCAAAATAATCCAAAAGACCGAAATCCGTGGAATAATTCACAAATAGTTACAAGGAAAAGGGGAAAGAATTCCAATAATATTAGTAAAAGAAAAATAAGATATGCGTTAGACTCGGCTGCCGAGACAAGGCGTAATTATTTATTTTATATATATATATATATATATATATATATATATATATGTATATTACTCAAATGACAAAAGACTATATTCCAAATTTCATGATGTTAACCATAATCTTACAATTTATTTCTTTAATTATGTTGAGATTTACAATTCTTGACACTGTTTCATAACACAAAAGGATTAATTTAATTATATCAATAAATGAATCTATTTTGTCCTTAACTCATCAAAAGTAATAGCAACTATCAATCCAGCAAAAGGAAACAAAATGCATTTGGGCATGACTACAAAATCCGAAAATTGGAAGAGAAGTTAGAATTATCTCTTATTTTATCTTTTATTACGCTATTTTGAATTTACAAGTAAAATGGCATAAGATAAAATAAAAGGTAATTGCAACTTCTCTTCCAATTTATGGATTTTGTAATCATGCCAAATACCTTTTAGTAGATTGATAGTTGCTATTTTTTTTAAGGGCAAAATAGATTCATTGATTGATATAATAATTAAATGAACGATTTTACGCTATGAAACGGTTACTGTCAGGAATTGTAAATGTCAACATAATAAAAGGAATAAATTGTAAGATATTCAACATTATGAAATTTGGAATATAGACTTCTGTCATTTATTTGTTATATGCTCTGTAATTACATTGAGTTTCATAAGTTAAGGATTAGTATATAAAAAATGAAATATAATTGAAAAAATCAGAAATGTGTGTGTGTGTGTGTGTGTAATTGAAAAAATCCATGAGATAAAAGGGGGGCAAGGAAGAAAATATAAAGGAAAGAAAGAACCTTTTTGTCCTTTTCCTCACTTTTCTATTTCATGTCTGTCTCAAATTGTTAATCTTTAAAAACAGCATCATTTCTGAAGAAGTCTTTTTAACAATAAAGATGAAATATATCCAAATGTCATGATTTAATTGTATTGTTTTGGCATACCTGCTTTTTCCATTTCATTTCTACACGCACACATACACATTACGCACATTACACATTACGCACACATACACATTACACACATATACACATAACACACACACATATATACACATTACACACACACACACACACACACATATGCATATTATATGGACATAGTAGTATAAAATATATGATGCTTGTCCAGAGTTCATCATGAAAACAAAAAAAAATCTGTATGATGGATTTTCCTAAGACAGAAAGAAAGCATTGTACAACAAAAATCACGTAAATCGGTCAAGTAGTCTTCTTTTTAAATAAAAATTTTATGGCTAAAGGATAAGAAACAATCTTAAAATGTCATCTTGAAAACAGATTCATGGAACAAGGGAGATAATGCCAAATAATTCAAACTTGCAAGATTTTAAAAAGCCGTTCTTAGCATTGGGTGGTAGGCATTAGAAAAACTCAAATTTGCTAAAAAAAAAAAAAAAAAAGTTTTTTTTTTTTTTTTTTAATAAAAATAAAACTACTGATCAATTTATATGATTTTTGATGTATGATATTTTCTTTGCATCACGAGTAGGTATATCATACATATTTTTCTTTATTTTAAATAATAGGAGGAAAATTCTGGACAAATGCCAAATATACTTATGGCAAGTAAGCCATACTTGATTGTCATAAGTACATTTTATACTACTACTAAGGTCTATTCACATATTGAGTACTGTTGGAGTAAATACTGAAAAATGTATATACATGATATATTATAAGTGTATATACATGAAATAGTAATTCAGCTCTCTCTCTCTCTCTCTCTCATATATATATATATATATATATATATATATATATATATAAACAACAGTTGTAAATTAGCAAAGTCATTTCAAGTTTTATCGGCAGTTTTGTCAGCATGGAAAACCTCTTGCTGGACTTTTTTTTTCTTTTTTTTTTTTTTAAATATTAAATAAAGTGTATTTTGTACCAGAGTTTTTTCCTCCAACGGTTGGTAACACTTTATGAAATTCAGTTACCTTTGGACCATAATACATCAATATTACGTATACTCTCATTTATTTTTACCAAATATTTTGTCTTATGGTCTGGAAAATATCGAATTGGTACATAAAAGTAACCCGCCCAGATTTCATTTCCTTCCAAACACAACCTGATGAAAAAAAATTTTTTTAAATGCAAAAGAAAATAACAATCCTGCTTTGTTCATTGTATTCGGTTCTAGGCATTATTCTGTCAATCTTGCACATATTTCTTCGTTAAAGAAATGTTTATTTAGATTTCTTAACTTTGAGTTGAACCATTTTTCTTTTGTGTTTTCTCTTTTCTGTCTTTCCTTGGTGTTTTCTTTTCTGACTTAGTACGTTTTAGTACTTTTTCTTTTTTCCTTTTCTCTCTTTCCTCTTTATTTCCTCTTTCTTTTCCCTCTTTATTTCCTTTCTCTTTTTTTCTTTCTCTTTTTCTCTTTCTCTTTTTCTTTCTCTTTTTCTTTCTCTCCTTTTCTCTCTCTCCTTTTCTCTCTCTCCTTTTCTCTCTTTCTTTCTCTTTCTTTCTGTTTCTTTCTTTGTTTCTTTCTGTTTCTTTCTTTGTTTCTTTCTTTCTCTTTTTCTCTTTTCTCTTTCTTTCTCTTTTTCTCTTTTCTCTTTCTTTCTCTTCTCTTTTCTCTTTCTTTTTTTCCCTTTTCTCTTTCTTTTTTTCCCTTTTCTCTTTCTTTTTTTCCCTTTTCTCTTTCTTTTTTTCCCTTTTCTCTTTTTTCTCTTTTTTCTCTTTTCTTTTTTCTCTCTTTTCTCTTTTTTCTCTTTTCTCTTTCTTTCGCTTTTCTCTTTCTTTCGCTTTTTTTCTCTCCTTTTTATCTCTTTATCTTTCAATCTTTTTCTTTCTTTCTCTTTCTTTTTTCTTTTATCTTTTTCTTTCTTTCTCTTTCTTTTCTTATTGCTTTCTCTCTTTCTCATCTCTCTTTTCTTTTTTCCGTTTATTTTTTAATTTAGGTACTTTTTAGTATTTTTTTTATTTACTTTTATTTTTTCATTTCCGACTGAATACTTTTTAGTACTTTCTTTTTCTTCCTTTATACATTTTTAAAAACTTATCTTTGATTAAGGCTTTCAAAAGAAAACAAGAAAAATAAAACTCTGCCACATTTAGTGTGGGTGTCATTTTCCTTTACAAACAATTATGCTGCTTTATTCATCTGTCTATAGATACCAATTGTCTCTCAATGAGAAAGGCTTCCATGACAGCCCCCCCCCCCCCCGGAGACTTGCTTTCTACCTACTCCTACACCGTTTCCTACTTTACTTTTGTGTTTGAGAAATATCTGCATCCTCTTTACTCTCTTTCTTTTCTGTCTTGCGCTCTTTTTACCCTACTTGCTCTCTCTCTCTCTCTCTCTCTCTCTCTCTCTCTCTGCCACCTCTAGTCTTCTCTATTTTTTCTCTCTCTCTCCTTTTCTTTTTTTGTCTCTCCCGGTTTCTTTTTTTCTGTGTCTGACCCCTTAATCGTGTCTGACCCCTCCTTTCTCCCTCTTCCTCTCTCTCTCTCTCTCTCTCTCTTTCTGGCCCTCTTCCTCTCCCTTCTCTCTTTCTGGCCCTCTTCCTGGCCCTCTTCCTGGCCCTCTTCCTCTCCCTTCTCTCTTTCTGGCCCTCTTCCTCTCCCTTCTCTCTTTCTGGCCCTCTTCCTGGCCCTCTTCCTCTCCCTTCTCTCTTTCTGGCCCTCTTCCTCTCCCTTCTCTCTTTCTTCCTCTCCCTTCTCTCTTTCTTCCTCTCCCTTCTCTCTTTCTTCCTCTCCCTTCTCTCTTTCTTCCTCTCCCTTCTCTCTTTCTTCCTCTCCCTTCTCTCTTTCTTCCTCTCCCTTCTCTCTTTCTTCCTCTCCCTTCTCTCTTTCTTCCTCTCCCTTCTCTCTTTTTCTGGCCCTCTTCCTCTCCCTTCTCTCTTTTTCTGGCCCTCTTCCTCTCCCTTCTCTCTTTTTCTGGCCCTCTCTCTTTCTCCCTCTTTGACTGTCTTTCTCCCTCACTCTCTCTTTCTCTCTGACCCTTTTCCTCTCCCCTCTTACTCTCTCTCTCTCTCTCTCTCTCCGAGTGTTTCTCCCTCTTTCTTTCTCTCTGACCCTCTCTCTGTCTTTCTTCCTCCCTCCTCTCTCTTTCTCTTTGCCTATCTTTCTTCCACTCTTTCTGTATGAACCGCTTTCTATCTCTACCTCTTTCTATCTTTGTATCCCTTGTCCCTCTTTCTTCCTTTCTCTCATTGTATGAAGTGGTGCTGCCTTAAACTCTGCAGTATATTATGGGCTGTAACTGCTGCTCCTGCTGCTGTTTCCGTTCCTATTCTTCCACCTCTTACATCAAATTTTTAGCACCAGGTTATCTCCCTTTAGTTGATACCAGTGTGAATGTTTGTACACTTGCAATCAAAAATGAAAACATGCAATGTATTAACTGCTAGATTAGAAATCAAATATTTCTACCATTTATATGCACTTGTTGTCTTACACACATAGTTTTCAGATGTCAGCCTCAAAACTCCTCCACTTTTAACCCAAACTCTGCTAGGTGCTTTGGTATGACAGGGATGCCTGCAGAAATGACTTTGTTTTTTGTTTAAGAGCAGAAAAGTACCATAATACCTGGCTCTTGTATTTAAAATTTGATTCAAGCTAGAAATTACTTTCTAATCAACAATTTTAAGGCATCGAAATTTCTTTTAATAAGTGTTGCGATAGTAATTCAACCATTTTTTAAAAAATCTTTTACTCATAGATTAAAAATGGTTGACTAGTGGATCACTTATAAATCTGAAAGCTATTTCAAAACCTTAAAAGTATCGGGGGGTGGGGAATCATTTTTTGCTTTAAAGTTTAGATGCGAAAGCCAATATTGTTTTGTGCTTTAGGACAGAAGGAAAAATATTGTGCATGTACCACTGTTATATAAAAGAACTATCAATATATTATATATCTATATTATATATTACATGCATTTTATCAAAATATATATTTGCCATAATTCCAAAACGCCAGCCACACAGTTATAGTAGTCGTTTCGTAGTTCTTCTCATCTATGTCATTTCACCTAAACATTGTGGATCAGACGTCCAAACGAGTCTTAATCCCTCTGTATTGTTGTGTTGGGGGGGGGGGATAAGGATACCTATAAATATTCAACAAAAATTAAAGTTATAACTCTTTGTAAAAAAAAAAAAAAAAAAATCAAACATAAAAAAATAAATAAAATGACAGAAAAAACAATTTAAAAAGAGGAAAAAGAATTGTCTACATAGAAAAATTCTAAAGAAAATATAAATATTAAAAAATATATGAAACAAAAAAAAGAAAAAGATTTTTAAACAAGACCACACTGAAAAATGTTTGAAAAGTAAAATAATTAACAAAAAAAAAAAAAATCATAAAATAAAAAAAAAAAATTTAAAAAGTTTTTAAAAATTTGGGGAAAAAAAATTAATAAATAAATAAAAAAAAGAAAGAAAATACATCCCTGTTGGTGTGTATGCGTGTATGCGTATGTATGCATGTCTGTGTGTTGTTGTTGTTGTTGTTGTTGGAGATCGATTGTGTTACCATCTTGTGAACATCTGGCCTCTTTGACCAAGGAAGCAGCCTCCTTTTCCCCCTCCTCCTCCGTTCAACCTGCATTCTCACGTTGGCTCACTTTATATGTGTACCTGCCCCCCTCCCCCTCTTGGCCACTGCTGGCAGACTGATCAACTGGACTTCTTTGCTGCAACAACACAACTGTTAATGTAATGCATAGACTGATATGTAATAATAAAAGTTTCATTTTTTCCTTATTTAATTGCATTTGTTCTTGGATTTTAATTATTCAATTTCTTAACCTTTTTTTTTTTTTTTTTTTTTTTTTTTCTTTTCTTTTTAAGTTATTTCCTTATTTGAAACGATTTTGGTTGGATGATCTTCCGGACACCTACTCAGTGATAGAGGTGATAGAAATCAGGGCTTTTATCAAGACACCATCTCTAGGTTTACCAAAGCTAAAGAGCGCTTCACCTGCTCCTCTCTCTCTCTTTTTTTTTTTTTTTTTTAAATATTTGTTTTTCCATTTAAAAGTAGGTTACGGGGTTCTGTCTCCGAAACCCCAAGAAACAAACAAACAGGAACTACAACTTTGTATATAGAGATAAAATAAAGTTTCATTTTATGATATTTTAACCAATTTTCTCTGGAAGTCGATTTCTTATTTAAGGCAAAAAAATTTTTATAGGCCAGATGCTTTTCTAAATGTCAACTCAAAGCTAAGGAGTGCTTGAGTTGTCCCCTTTTTGTTATTTGTTTATCCATTAATATAATATAGATCAAGTGGTACTTGATCTATGGCAACAAGCAACACATTGACACTCTGAGCAACAATGAATTCATGAATGCCTTGAGAGAGAAAAATGGATGGAGAACCATAGCCGTCAATTCCTGTACCAGGCTAAACACCACTTGATGATGATCCATTTAAAAAAAATTATTTATTGGGCCTATGTTCCATCACTTACGGCTGAACCTAGCATGTGTTGGGGAAAATACCAAGAAGAAACTCCAATCACTTTGAGATGGGGGACACACAACAATTCTACTCACATCAAGTTCAGTTTTGAGGCATTGTTAGTTTCAACATTAGTAACCAGAAATTAATGTCTAGTAATATGAAGCAGTTATCAAGCTTTTCGTTTCCTTAATATATATATATATATATATATATATATATATATATATTTCCCATAGTTTATCTGTCCGTTACTTTTTCTTGGAACCTACTGGGCCGATCTGACTGAAATTTATGATAAGGAGCAGCAAACTAAGTATCATAGTATACGTTCGATGCACACTTAGGGATGAATCATATTTAATGCAAAAATGAACACAAATTTAACCATATTCAACCATCAATTTGGCATAAAGCAATCTTTCTAACTCAATGGGCTAAAAAGTTAAACATAGTTATTAGTGATGGGACGATTCCAATATATTTCCCGATTCTTATTTAATTATTATTATTTAACTATAAGATTGTTAAATTTGCAGATATTTTCCCTAAATGTCAAAATACACTTGTGGAGGATGATCTATTAATTTTAGCTTTACTGGTATTTTAAAATCAATAAATATTTATTGTTTTATCATTATTACCAGCAATGGAAGATTTTGCTTTAAACAAAATCAAATATAAAAAGATAATTAAAGGAATCATTTTGGCATCGGAAAATAGGCATCAATTTTTTCCCCCAAATCTTCCGATTTTTCTGATTTCTGATTAATCGTCCCAACACTAATAGTTATATATATATATCTGTGTACAGGATTCACTCCTAAACGAATTAACCAATCATTAAGAATTTTGGAACACAGATGCTAGGTGTAAGGGTGGGTAATGTGGACGTTATTTAGTTTTATGCAAAAGGGGGAAAAGAGGGAGGATTGTGAAACTTCAAAAATAGATATTGGAATAAATGTTCCTCAGATTTCAGTTTCTTTTGAGTATATTAAATGGTTTTTAGTATGCATAATATGGACACAACCTATCATTTGAAAATTCAAATATTTCAGATTATTATTGAATCTCATCTATAGAGATCATTAGATATAAATTAAAGCAGATTCTGTCTTTTAATTTTTTAAGACTCCTTAAGCTTAAACCTTAAATTTTAGACATTTTTGTAGAATAAAAATCATGTAATGGATTTTGATCCAAATTAGAATAAGGATTCTAGAAATAAGGTTCACTATTATTTTTATCTTGATTTTAATCTTCAAAGATTTTTATTTCTCAAACTTTTTTTTTCCAAAGATAATTGTGTAACAAGGATCATATATATATAAATACTGTAGTACGGTTAATGTACATGTGTCATGGTTTCCAGATTATGAATTATTCAATCGATAGATCCTATTTATTAAAAAGAAGTATAGAATGTGATAACATACTAACATCAAATTATTAACACAAGGAGCGTGCAATAAGTAATGCCCCTGATCCACTTCCAGTTGTTTGATCTAGCTGAAATTTTGCATGTGCAATGATTTATATCTCTACGGGTTATGTGGCAAATTACAGCTCTGAACAAATTGTGGTTTCTGTTTTACAGGTGTTTGAACTGAGTCAGGTGTGAAATGAAGCCTGTTGAATGTCGAG
>NC_136503.1:39316968-39364468 GCF_053919585.1 Euprymna scolopes
AGCATGAAGGTGTCAATTTTAGCCATTTTAACCCGAAAGGCACTCCTGGGGTGGGGGTGGGGGGGCAACCAGTTTTCCTGGAAAATCCGTTCTGTTACTTTTTATTGATATCATGTTTAATGTTTGTGCAAAATTTAAAAAAAAATTCCAACACGTAGTTTATTGAGAAAAGTGCGAACTGACGAATAGACAAGGGTGAATTTACAGGTCCACCCTCCTTTTGTCGGGGGACCAAAAAAAAAACACTATTTTTCAATCGGAGTTAACTCCCTGTTTGAAACCTATGGTATCATGTTGATTTGATCTGATCTTCTGTAACATTATTAATAAGCACATGCTCTTATTATTAAATAATCGATCACACTATTGGATTTCTTTCTACCAAAGTTAAGAATTATATATATAATGTGTGTGTGTGGTAATTTTGAAAACCTTCTCCAAAAACAATAGGGTACTTGATTATGGGGACAAAAGCATAATAATATTTT
Source organism: Euprymna scolopes (assembly GCF_053919585.1). Classification (NCBI taxonomy): domain Eukaryota; kingdom Metazoa; phylum Mollusca; class Cephalopoda; order Sepiida; family Sepiolidae; genus Euprymna; species Euprymna scolopes. Next base: position 39,317,457 of record NC_136503.1, read on the forward strand.
TAAAAAAAAAATAAATAAAAAATACAGACCTTTCACAAAAGGTCTTTGTTTCTTTTTATAAACTAAATCTCTTTGTGAAACCCTGGGTTCTTGATTATTAAAGGCTTAAAATTTCAAGATGTTGTCCATCTTATTGTTTATTTCTTTAAGCATGTTGAAATGTCCAATTCCTGACAGCACCTGTTTCGTAGCACATAAAAAATTAAAAATGATTATAGTAATAATTGCGTGTGTGTGTGTGTGTGTGTGTGTGTGTGTGTATGTGTTAACCTGTCAATTGAAGTTGCAACTTCTCTTCCAATTTTCAGATTTTGTAATCATGCGCATATTCCTTTATTTTCTTTTAAAGTTAGTTAGAGTTCCTTTTCTTCTGATGAGTTAAAGGTGGAATAGATTTAAAAATTGACATAATAATTACATGAATGATTCTGCGCTATGAAATAGGTGCTGTCAAGAATTGTGCATTTTAACATGCTGAAATAAATAAATGGTAAGATGGACAACCCAGAAAATTCGTTCTATTACTTTTTTATTCATATCATGTTTAATGTTTGTGCAAAATTTCCAAAACTTTGAAGGCCTAGTTATTGAGAAAAGTGCGGACAGACAAACAAACAAACAAACAAAGATGAATTTACAGGTCCACCCTCATTTTGTCGGGGGAACCAAAACACAAATTATGAATGTCTTTACAACAGGACATCACCATCCACTGAGCCAGCGACTAACAACATGTCACCTAGTACAGGTAAGGATCCAATAATGCCTTACACAATGGTACATTTTTATTAGAAGTTATTGAAACTAGGGTTACATGTTAGGATATATGACGTTATGGACAGGAAGTCTACAGAGAGAATGGCAAGGTATTATCTTTGGCTGGACACCATTTTGTTTTGTTTTTTCAATGTTCTTTATTTGCTCTTCTGGTGAACAAGCAAAAGGCAGCTCACATAATGGGAAAAGAAGAAAACATCAAAGAACGTGACAACAATCTACAAATATGTTCTGATTTATCTCCCCACGAGGGCAAAGTTAGACACAAGGGCGGTTTTTAAAGTAGAAATTCTAGTTCCTCCTCAAAAAGGTACACTCTGGAAAAGAAAAATGTATATTGTCTCAGTAAAGAAGGACTTCCTTAGTGACCGAGAACAGAATAGACTAGATGCAACAGCAGAACAGATACTATACTTTATTCCTAGCCAAAATGTCAAATGTATTTTTTAATTTTTTTTGCTGGACCTTGTTTATTACATCTGTGCAACGACTCTCGCTATAAGTTCAGAATTTTTTTTATGGAAATCGTTCCATGCAAGGTGCCACGATGTAAGTTGCTGAAACAAAACAAAAGATGATTACCACAATGACAAAATATGCCTACTGGCTTTAGTCTTGAAAAGAACAAAATTATAGGTCGGAGGCAAACAGACAGCAGGAAGACAGTCTCACAAGCCTGCAGCTCTTGGAAATAGGAAGATGTATTGCAACTAGACATCTGAACAGCAAGCTGAAACAAATTAAGCAGGGAATAAATCAGACAATTCTAGAACATAATCGTACTTAGCGTGATATATCATGACCGTGAGCGAAAGAGTGCAAGGAAGGAGAAGAAAGGGTTGCGCTAATCGAATTACCGATACGTTTCTGAATTTTATCAAGAACCTTCAAATGGAACAAAAATTTACCAGCCTAAATATAACAATAATACCCCATAACAAAGTCTGATAGTATGTATATTCACAGAAAATAGGTACAGATTCCTGTTTGTGTTTAAAGACAGAGACCAAAAGATCTCAACTCTATTCTATTCCTATAGTCATACATGCTGGCTAAACCAAGCCTATTTTATATTCTTGGGTTCTTATTTGTCTTTTTGAATGGAATTTAGGTTTTTCATTGAGAGATTATGTGGTTGGTTAGGAAGAAAGTGGGAATGAAGAACATGATTTGATAGAATTAGTTTTATTTGATTGAAAAGATTGAACAAGAAAAGGGATCACCATAATATAAAACTCACCTGTCTGTTTAAATGTATGTATGCCTAAAACTTTCGACAGAGGCGACGGATTTTCACGAGATCGATATCGTTTTGAAGCTCCACCATACAGACAAATATCGAAAAATTGGTTAAAAACATTAATTCCTTCACCCTAAACTGGCCACTTTTCTACAGGAAGTGGTCGCTTTTTTCGCCGATATTTTCGAAAGTCATCCCCTCTTTTCATTTGACTAGCCTTAATTCAAACATTCGTCACTTCCGGTTTGGCAATGGGCACAACAGCAACACATCATGTATTTTTTTTTTTTTCCATGTTCTTTTCCTACTTCGCGGTACGAGTTCGAGCCTGCCTGCCTACTACCACTTTTTTTTTCTTTTTTTTTTTTTTGCTCAACTCGCACCTCCAAACACCCGGGCTAGTCTTCCATAAATAAGACCATAAATAAATTAAATATCAACTTTTATTCAAAGGAAAACTAGAGCACAACAAGAATTGTTCAGTAGTCTGACTTTTGTTGATAAACAAATGCTGTATCCTGGAGTTCCATTCTAGCTGGAACACAGGACTAAAGATCTGGACTCAATTCCTTATCCCCAGTAAACTAGCTGGCCGCTCTTATTAAAAAGGAAAGCACAAGATAACATCCTATGAAGATTTGATCAAAACAAGAATTGATCATGAATCATATTTTTGGTGCGTAGACGTGTTTATGCAACAGAACACTCGTACAGTTAACAGTCCAGGTTCAAGTGCGTGCAAAGCCAAACCACAACTCAATCTAACACATGTAAGTGTGAATACATTTAAAGAAAACAGGTCCCGCATGTATAATCATTATAACTTGGTGCGAGGTGAGATGCAAATTCCTGTTTAGATGAAAGATGGAGAACAAAAACAGCTAGACTCAATATTATTCCTATAGTCATACATGCCAGTTGAACCTGCCTTTTATTCTGTTTTTGCTTTGATAACCATTTCGTAATATTGTCTGTATGCTATTGTCTGAAAGGGAATTTAAAAAAAAAATAGTTTTAAAGGTTTTAAAGAACTTCCAACTCTTTCTCTCTTTCTCTCTCTCTCTCTCTCTCTCTCTCTCTCTCTCTCTCTCTCTCTCTCTCATATTCGAAAATTCGGAAAATAGACATAAATTTTTCTGATTCCGATACCCCCAAAAGTTCTGATTTTTCTGATTCCGGGTTTCGATTCCGATTAATCGTCCCAACACTAATATATATATATATATATATATATATATATATATATATATATATATATATTTATTAGAAGTATAAAAACATATTTCTTAATAAAAAAAAAAAAATGAACTCATGGAAAGCAGCAGCAGTTGCTTTTTTTTTTTTTTTTAATCTGATGGAACGCAGTACATAAAATCTAAGTGAGGATAATCTCTAAGAGTTTACATTTGAAGGTGAATTCTTCTAAGAGATAAGTTTTCAATTTTGGGATTTTTATTTATTTTTATTGGATGTAAATGTTAATTTAAATTATTGATTTCACTTGTAAATTTTTTTTTTTTTTTTGATTATGTTTTAAATGTACATAAGTTTTCTGGCCCAAGAATGTTGGTTTTGAACATAGCATTAAAAAGACCCAACAAGACTACTCCCCCCCCACCCCCTTTGCACATCGTAGGAATTATAAAAACGACACGCTAGTTTAATTTCATCGAACGACGTCACGATTCTAATGTTTTTTTTTATTTTTATTTATTTTTATTTTTTTTAAATCTGATGGAATACAGTACATAAAATCCAAGTTAGGATAGTCTCTAAAAGTTTACATTTGAAGATGGATCCTTTTAAGAGATAAGTTGTCAATTTTGGGATTTTTATTTATTTTCATTGGATCTCTAACAAGCATCTCAATATCACCAACCTCTACAACTATTATAGTCATGACATGCCAACTGAACCAAGCTGTCTTATATTCTTACATTTCTATGTTAACGAAACTGTTTGATATAGTCGATGTAAAATTGTAGAAAATATGTTTGTCTTTTTAATAGGAACTCTGGCGTCCCTTCTTCTTTTTTGTTCATCTCAAGCAAGGCCCGTCAGATAAATACAGACACAGTAGGTCTATTACAGACTGACAACCTGGGTGCCCCAAGATCAAATCCAGTTCGTTCCACAAAAATCACTTTCACTCAGGATGTTGGCAACCTTCAGATGCTGCACTTCCATTTCTTGTTCTCTTTCCGTGGAGGAGAAATCCTTCACGACTGAGACAATTTTTATTTTTGTACCTTTTCTCCACGTTAAAAAACGACCCTGGTGTCTAACTCTGTCCCGTGGGGAGGCATAGTAAATAGGTACAATAAGTACCCAATGTCTTTTTAGAAATAATTCTGACTAGAAAAATATTGGGGAAACCAATGGCAACAATAGAATCTTTGGATTCATATGATGATGATGATGATGATGATAGAAAATTGGTGCACCCAGACAATATCTCAATATCACTGAAGGAGTCGGTATAAACTAGTTCAGTTATAAATAAATAGTTATATAGCTTAATCGAAAACAGTGAATATTACTGTTATACTGTGACCTGCTGGGTCAGAATTTATTATATACATTATTAAACTAAGAGCGAATTATTAAACAGAATTAAACGAAGAGGGAATTAATATATTATTAACAAACGTGATGTTGCTAGTCTCAGTCTTCTTTTTATTAATACCCACATGCTTTTTTCATACATACTTCAGTAATCTATAATTTACTTGTTCTTTTCTTTTTAAATTCAAATAGCTATATTATATTTTTTCTTAGATTAACAGATGTATATAGATAATTTGATTGAACCCCCCCTCTTTCTCCTTTGCAACCTCTCTCATGGACGTGGCATTGTTAGTGTCAGTCTGTTTTGTAAATATTGTTATGACATGTTCTTCAGAATTCTCTGACCTTTTTCTTTTGTTCCAGCTCGTTTGAGTTGTTTGTCTAGTGGTCTTCATTAATTTGATGTTTTGATACTTCATTGTAATACAACTTCTTTACTCCAGTAGCTTGTTTCAAGAACTGCAAGCTTTTGAAACTATCTTTCTGGTGCTTGTTTTCTTCCTACCTACAGCCTTTGTGTTTTTTGCTTTTTTTAGACTAAGGTCAATAGGCATTTCCTCTTTTTGTGATAATCATCTTTTATTCTTGTTAGCTCTTTGCATCAAGTGGCTTCCTGTCTTGTCTAGAGTAGTTTCCGTAAAAAGAAAATATAAATTTTATTAACTCTGACATTTATAATGTAAATCTCACTTGTCTGCTTAAATGTATGTATGTATGTATGTATGTATGTATGTATGCCTAAAACTTTCGACAGAGGCGACGGATTTTCACGAGATTGGTATCATCTTGAAGCTGGCCCTTCAGACTTGAATTGGCTAAAAACATTAATTCTTTCACCCTCAACTGGGCACTTCTCTACAGGGAGGAGTCGCTTTTTTCGCCGATATTTTCAAAAGTTATCCTCTCTTTTTGATTGACTAGCTTAAATTTAAACATGCATCACTTCCGGTGTGGCGATGAGCGCAATACCAAAAATGTCACTTTTTTTTAACGTTCTTTTTCCTCCTTCGCAGTACGGGTTTGAGCTTGCCTGTCTACTACCCCCTTTTTTTTTTTTTTTTTTTTTTTTTTGCTCAATACACACCTCCAATCACCCGGGCAACGCCAGGCACCCAGGCTAGTTGTTTGATAAGAAGCAGTTACGGCCGCTGCTGCTGCTTTTGGACAAATCTACACATAAAGATCGTTTCGAAACAGCCATTCACTATTTATGATATCATACTGTTTTTCTCGCAACCAACATTCATCATTTATGAAGTCATCCATTTACAAGTAAATATATTTATCTTTCTTGATTGTTGTGAGTTCTTCCGGTTGAGTGAGGACTTTAGCTAGGGATAGGTACTTCCCCATTTTTTGAGTTGGCCTTGTGCTTAATTGTTCGTTTTTTGTATTTTCTGAACAGTGTCGTACCTGTTCTGATGCTACACTCCACCTTTTCTGTCCTTTGTCAGTGGAGGAGAAATCCTTCCTGACTGAGACAAATTTTATTTTTGTTCCTATCCAGAGTGCCCCTTTTTGTGGGGCTAGATTTTCCCCACATTAAAAAACCGACCTTGTGTCATCTAGCTCTGCTCTCATTTAGAGGCAAGTTAATAGGAATGATTATGATTGTGTGCAAGGTGACAAGCAAGCAATATTTTGTAGCGAGCAGATATTTTAGCTAAGGTAATATAATGGTTATTTTCTGTGGGAATCATTTAAGGAATTGGCGCAAAAGAGCATTTGGTGAGGTCAAGATGCATCACCTTCTCTTGAGGGGGGAGGGCAGCTCATATATATTCATTCCTCACAATATCATCTTCCCCACATTACCTTCTTTATTTTTTTTTTATTTTTTATTTTTTTTGGGGGGGGGTGAGGAGTGGGGGCATAGTGCATCTTATTGTCATGATATCATTCTCCCAGGCATTAACCCCTTCATTGTTTATTTTGGGTGGGGAGGAGAGTTAGTGTTCGTTTGTCATGATATCATCCTCTCAGTCATTACCTCCTCCTTTTGGGAAAGGGGGAGTCAGTGTATGTAGTTCATTCACCATTATATCATCCATCCAACTTAACAAAAGCATGTGGCGGGGTGGGGGGAAGGGTGATTTATTTGTTAGTACCATTCAAACACTGTAGTGTTTGAATATATGGTTAAGTAGCAGTTTTAGTCATTTAGTACTGCTTTAAAGCTTCACTGCTCACTCATTTTTCGACCAAATTTCAAACAATTATTACAGTTTATAGATCATCTTAGCTATATTGTGAAAACAAAATTTCAATTTTCGTTCAGTAAAACAAAAGTTATGAATTTTCTGGTGTTCAAAATCGTAAAAATATGTAAGGAGGTGAGCAACGCTTTTTATGACTGGTTTCCATAGCAACCACGTCGCTTCAGCGACTAGTGTCACTACTAATTCGAAAAGAGGAGTAACAAATGAAACAGACAGAATGAAAGCATGAAAGGAAGATAATTGGAGGGATTTTATTGAAAGCAGACGAGTGCCATACATTGTTATTTTACATATGTTATGTTTATGGGAGCAAAAAAATAAGACTGAAATTAACCAAAGAACAAGTGAATTTATTGGAAGCCTGGAAAAATCATGGATTACAATAGAAAAATACGAACATGAAAAGTAATATGGCTAAGCTTAAACATGGAAAAGTAAAGGACTAGTTGTTAAAGCTGGAAAAAAAGGACAAGATACTTTAGTAAAAAATATAGTTTATAACTTAAAATATTGCAGCATTAAAAATTGTTTTTTAAATTCAATTTATAATATTATATAATCAATTTTTAATACTGCAATATTTTAAGTTATAAATTTATTATATTTTTTACTAGAATATCTAATCCTTTTCTTTTCCAGTTTTAACAACTAGTCTTTTACTTTTCCATGTTTAAGCTTAACCATATTACTTTTCATGCTCGCATTTTTCTCTCTCTCATATATATATATATATATATATATATATATATATATATATATATATTAGTGTTGGGACGATTAATCAGAATTGGAAATCTGAAAAATCAGAAGATTTGGGGGTATCGGAAATTAATGCTTATTTTCCGGTACCAAAACGATTCCTTTGTCTTTTTTTTTCTATTTGATTTTGTTTAAACAAAAATCTTCCATTGCTGGTAATAATCATAAAATAATAAATATTTATTGATTTTAAAATACCAGTAAAGCTAAAATCGATAGATCATCCTCCACAAGTCTAAATTTACATTTAGGAAAATGTCTGCATATTAAACATGTGTTTTTACGGAAATTGGGGGGGGGGGAGAATAACATAGTTAAATAATTAGAGATTTATAAAGAATCGGAATCAGTAATTTAGCATGGAATCAGTAATTGTATCAGAATCGTTCCATCACTAATATATATATATATATATATATATATATATATATATATATCTCTATAAAAACAGAGATGTGTGTGCCACAGACGATTTCTGATTGGTTAATCCAATAATCACATCTCCTAAAAAACAATGGTTTCTACGCTCTTACCTTTACCATAAAATATTATGGCTTTATTTATTGTCCATCTTGGAAGGGTTTAATTTTTTAATAACTTGTTATTTACAAATTAAAAAAATACGAAACTATTATACGAAACTAAACTACACGAAATCAAACGCTCCTACAAACTTAGTAGTAGTACTAGCAAGCACACGCGCACACACGCACACACACACGTTCACTACCGTCACGTTGTTATGGCAACCAAACCCGCTGACTTACATAAACAGTAAACACACACAGTAAATGTGATTTTCTTAATTTTCTCATTATACTCGTGGTCTTAAATTCATTTCGGGTTTGTATTACTGTACACATAGATTCGAATAAGTTGCCAAAAAACAAATATATAACAAATAAATGTTATCAAAGGCAAGATAAATTACTTTTCTACCAAACTGGATATATTTTTCGTGTTTTTATTCAATTTAACATGTTTATTCAGCTCGAAAAGCATACAGTGTTTACCGATGTATTGGAAAATTCAAGATGGCGGCCGATTCTCTCTTTAACACGGTAAGTTTGGAAAAAGGTGTAATAAATAAAAAACCGGTTAAAATACTGTTAAAAACTCGCTCAATATATGTTACCGTGACATAGGTTGACATATATTCGGCGGGTTTTTAATAGTATTTTGTATAGTTTTTTATTTATAACACCTTTTCCCAAACTTACGGTGTTAAAGAATGTGTGAGACGCCATCTTGAATTTTCCAACACATCGGTAAACACTGTATGCTTTTCGAGCTCAATAAACATGTTAAATTGAATAAAAACACGAAAAATATATCCAGTTTTTATCGGTTTTTTACCTTCTCTGCAGAAGTACAAAAAAAACAAAAAAAACGGAAGGTACTTTTACAGAATGTTAAACTAACCCTAACCGATGTTTTATGTTTAGTTTAGGAAAAGTCAGAAGAAACAAAAGTCATTATTGCATGAAATATACGTATTTAGTTGAAGTATTGTTTATGTCAATTCTTTCGAGGAAATTTAGCAAGAATACCTGTAAACCAGGAAATCGGTAAAATGTCATCATGGATGAATACTTGTCTATTATAATTTCTACCCTTGACAAAAACTTAGCCATAACAAAAGAGATTTATTGTTCAGATTGTTTTTGAGATTGATTTCTAAAAAGATATTTTATAAATAAAATCGACTTTAAAATTAAAGACTTAAATTACAATAATTGAATTTGAACATTCTTATTTCAATATTTGGCACATAACACCTGCAAAAATGATCACAATGTCAGGATTTCATTTTATTTCAGAATCGATGGCAAATTGTGTAGATTGATATCTCATTATATTAAATACTAATATTTAACATTAGTTTATCATTTAAGCCGATAAAAAGCCTTCTTTTTTTTTTTCGAGTCATAAAAGGATTTGGAGTTTCCTAATCAACCTTTCGGGTGCAGTTGCACGCTCTCAAAATAACTAAAGTGTTGGCTTTAAAAAAATTGGTTCATTAAAACTAAACAGGTTTAGTTAAAAAAAAAAAAAAATCGCTTTGGTAATTAGATATGTCGTATGGTTATCCCTAATCGCTGAATAAAACCGCTAACGAGTTGAATGATTACGACATAAAATTAAACTCGGGTTCCTGAAACGGAAACTTCGTTTGTTTTTGTTTTTTTCTTATCAATATATTTACATTGTTATTTTGTTTTCATTTTCAATCATTCGAACAGTTTTCTTTTTCAAGTAATCCAAGTTACAAAATTCCCACTGTTTACTATGCTAAAATCACAATGACTAATGTATACCTATTAACCCTTATCCTTGAGTGGCCTCTGGGCCTTGATAAGTGGTGACACCCATGTAAAAAAAAAAAAATCACTCGAACAGTTTTCTTTTTATAATGTATACTTTTAAAAGTTTAAAAACTATATAGTTTTTACTTCAGGAAAATTAATGGGTCAGTTTTTACGATGTGCCCTGTTAAAATACTGTTAAAAACTCGCTCAATATATGTTACCGTGACATAGGTTGACATATATTCGGCAGGTTTTTAATAGTATTTTGTATAGTTTTTTATTTATAACACCTTTTCCCAAACTTACGGTGTTAAAGAGGGTGTGAGACGCCATCTTGAATTTTCCAACACATCGGTAAACACTGTATGTTTTTCGAGCTGAATAAATATATTACATTGAATAAAAACACAAAAAATATATCCAGTTAGGTAGAAAAGTAACTTATCTTGCCTTTGATAACATTTATTTATATATTTGTTTTTGACTATTTTTTCGAATCTATGTGTACACTGTACAGTAATACAAACCCACGATATGAATACTCACGTTGTTATATATATATATATATATATATATATATATATAAATTAGATTATAGCAGTTAAAAAACATTTTTAAAACACGCACACACCTTTTTCAAAGTGATCAGAAATCGTATAAAAGTAAAAAGGGTAAATTTTTACTTACTTTCCAACTTAATCACCTTTAACGTGACTTTTACAGTTTTTTTTTTTAAATGGAATTCATTTACCGATACAAAAGAAATGATAAGTAAATAAATCCATAAATAAATATTATAAATGGTTTATTTTAATACTTGCCAGGATGCGGAGGAAAATGAATGAAGGGGGAGGGGAATAAAATAAAAACATTTTGGAAACAGAGTAAGTTTGAAAGAATTGCTTTGCACAGAAAGAAATTAATGAAAAAATTAAATTAAATTTCTTTTCTTTCTTGATTTCTTTTTTAGTTTTTTATGAAAAGGGAAGTCAAAATTAAGACTATAAAAAACAATTTTTATTAAGAGCGAACCTCAGTCGTCAGGTCTGTAAAAAAAGACGTGGAATAATAAATGTTTTCTAATACAAATTGTTTTTACTTATGTGTTCATTTGTCTCTTTGAAGTTCGTTTGTTTAATATATCGGTTTGCAATATAATTTTGTCATTCTGTCAGACTCAAATTTTAAATCTATATATCTATAAAAGTGAAAGTGTGTGTGTGTGTCTGTGTACATTTCCCTACGAAATAACTCTGTCAATTTTTAGTCTACAGACTCGAAATTTGATATACAGGGTACTGAGATTTGGAAAAATCTATGTGATCGGTTTTTAGCCAGAAATTTGGCGATTAAGGGGTCAAAGTTCAACGATTTGAGCTTTGAGAACTCTACCAAACTTCTCCGACAATTTTGGGTCTACACACTTGAAATTTTAGATATAGCTTCCGTGGACATGGATCTAACTTAATAACTTGATTTGAGGCCAAAACAATAAATTTTCAGGGGTCATAATAGGGGTCAAAGTTTAAAAAATTACCCCCTTTTTTTTGCTCAGCATACACCTCCAAACACCCGGGCAACGCCGGGTACCCATGCTAGTATATATATATAAGAACAAGTAGTTAATAAAACATGTTAAAAAACACTTTGAAAAAGAATTAAAAACATATTTAATTTTAAAAAGGAAGCACAAAATAAGTGGATAATCCTTAATCCACAGAGTTTCGAAGAAACACTTTTCTTCTCATCAGAGGGTAGGATTTAGCAAAATGTGGGATCAGATTTTGCTTGCAAAAGTATTTGATGAAACAAGTAAATCATAGATCTTACTTGGTAACAAATAGTGAAGCAGAGGGAATAGGGTGAATAAAAAAGTGATTTCATGTGAATGGATAGTCTGAAAGACAGCAGAGAGCTTCCGTTTAATGATGCTTTTTTTTATTTTTTTCAATTTTTCTGATAATCTTTTTAGCGTGTTGATCGGAAGAATTGATATATGTTCCATGTGTAGTTTGAAGTTGATCATGGTGTTGCTTTTTGTCTTTCAAAGAAGACCTCTTCAGGAGGGCTGTGTGAATATTAGTGTGACTATGAAAGGATGCTGCCTGAGCGCGCACACACACACACGCACACAATATATATAGGGTGAGTCACGAGAAACCAATGTTTTTAGGATACTCCTTGCTCTTCTTGAGTAAGGGATAGGGGGTGAGGAAGGTAGTCTTATGCACATTATAAAACTTATTAAAATATTCACAGAGTTTTGTTTTTCTTAAAAGCATCCATTTCCCGTGACTCACCCAGTATATATACACATACATATAATAAAATAAAAACAATTATTCCCCTGCAGAAAAATCATTACAGTTTGACAAACACGGACGGCACTTATAAATTCATTATGATCAGACTAGTAGCCGCTGTCTTACGTAGGTTTTGTTCATATTTGCAATCACATTCATTCATTATAATAAAATCTTGTGCTAATTCCTAGGAGCGTCAAAATCCAAACATCTTTGTTACCGGAGATAGCACAATTTTTTTCTCCCAATTGTAACCGGGAAATTCTTTATATTGTTTGAAAGTGTTACTATATCACCGTCTGTATTTGCTTCGTCGATAGATACATTTGACATTAGCTTTTTCGTTTTCAATTAGTAAAATAATGAACTCTTCTTTCGAAAAGTCTGGCCAATCTCATTAGCTGTCTACATCCACTTCTCGGAATAAGGGAATATTGGTTTCCGGTATTTTTTTAATGTTTAAATACGAAACAAGATGGCGTCAATCCAACAGCAATATGACACCAATTATCAGAATAATTACCTTGAACAATACTCAAAGAATTTCTTACAGGATGTTTACTGGACACACTATTGGTTATCTTTTTCTATGTAAAACTTCAACTCAATTTCTTCCGAGATCTTTAAGGGACACGCTATTGAGTTGTTTTCAACTTTGTATTCTTCTTTTTTTCAACATCTCCATCTTTTTTCGTATTCTTTTATGTTATTTTCATCTTTACTGTTCAGTTATTATTCATCGCCCGTACGTAAACAAAAATGATGTCTTTGAATGACTGGCAGACTTTGGCTTTCTATTCTTTTTTTCTGCCATTTCTTCTGCTACGTAAAACTTGTAAACAATTTCTAACAAGATGTTTAAGGGATATGCTATTAATTAAATAAAGAGTTTTTCTCATTCCATTCGCCAATTTAAATGTTTGAAAATTTATTTCGATTTTTCCAAAACGTACGTGCATAACATACATGTAAGGTTTTCAGATTGCTGCTATAGTTTGCACAGGTTTTCACCTTCATTAACAGAATACAACTGAGTGTATTAAAAAAATATTTCCAAAACACAAATATAATTAATAGTTTTTTTTTAGAGACCATATATTTTTACAAACTGTGCATAAATAAACATGTCCGATCACATTCAGAATCTTACCATTTTACACATGGATACTTACACAGAATACAGACCGTACTGAAATGCTAACATTATTATTTACTGACCCAGTTTTAACATGGGCAACGCTGGTTCATGGGTCCTGCTAGTATACATATTAGTGTTGGGACGATTAATCGGGAATAATAAAAACTTTTGACATTATCAAAATCAAAACTTTCTGCCTATTTTCCGATTCTAAAAACGATTTCTTCAGTTATCTTTTTTAATTGATTTTGTTTAAAACAAAATCTTCCACTGCTGGTAGTAATGATGGAATAACAAATATTTAACGATTTTAAACGACCAGTAGAACTAAAAATTATGGCCCTCCCCCCACCATGTGTGATTTATGTTTAAGAAAATATATGCACATTTAACGTGAGATTTTACAGTAATTGGGAAAACATAATTTTATAATAAAATATTTAGAGATTTATGAAGAATCAGAATCTGGAAAAATATTGGAATCGTCCCATCACTAATATATATATATTACATACTAGCAAGGAGATGTGACGTTGTCTGGGATTGAATGAAGACCAACAAATGTTCTGTCCTCCCATACTTTTTATTGTCATCGAAATCAGTGAAATCACACATTTTTTTTTTCATCAAATCGATTGATTGCCTGCTCAAGTTAGGCACACCTCCCCCTTGCTGCAGTGTATTGAGAAGAAGCTTCACATGCATTACCGCAGTGACTTAATCCACAATACATTGTTGTCTACATTGCACTGTAGAGAATCTACTGTTGATTTTATAAAATTATCTGCAAAATAATGGCTTCACTTTAGTTAAAAATACAAAAGTCAAGTATCATAGTTTAATTGTGCTCTATTTCGAATGCGCCTATGTCTTATAAAAGAATCTATCATTGATTTTATAGGTGGGGACTTTCTGCTTGTGCAGTTATAAAACTTCTCAAATGCACTTGTGATGTTAAGCTGTACAAAAGTGTTAATTTTGGTTAAAATTGGACTGATCCTTTAATCAGATTTTTTCAATTATCGATTTTTGATACTTATTAAATGCATTCCAATACAAAACCTATGTAAGAACACTCCCAGACACATCGGTCCTTCATATGAAATTTAATAAAATTTGGCCCAGCCATTTCAGAGTTCATAGAGAATGAACTCGCACAGTTCCTTTATATATATATATATATATATATATATATATACACACACACACACTCTAGACTTTTTACCCCATTAAAACTCGCAAAAGTTATAGCCTGTTGACTTATTTGACATAAGTATTTCTATAATTAGTGGTTGAATATGTGCTCATTTTTGCATTAAATACTAATCCATATTAACCTCTAACTGTGCATCGAACGGATACCATAAAAGGTAGATACAAATTTTCAGCCAGATTGGCCCAGTAGTTTCCGAGAAAAAGCAGAACTATAAGAAATATAAATATAGATCTATCTAAATTTATAATGGTAGAATGATATAGATGTAAAGCAATAGAGAAGCCACAGGTTTTATGCAATGAATATCATCATCATCAACACCATCATCATCATGCACAGACTGATGAATGGTATTGCATTTACAATCAAGCAATGTAGCGGTTTTTTTTTTTTTCTTTTTTTTTCATTAAAAAATAAATAAATAAAAAATGAAACATTAAAAAACAATTTTTTAGAAATAGCGTTATTCAAAGGGGGCGAGACAGAGATGAACAACCCCAATGGAGAGAGAGAGACAGACAGACAGACAGACAGACAGACGACCGATCCAAATGGAAAGAGAGAGAGAGAGACTGACCCAAATGGAGAAAGAGAGGGAGGGACAGAGAGAGACTAAAAGAGAGAAGGGAAACAGAGAGTGATAATGTCATAAGTAATTATAATGAGGAAAGAATTCAAAGTTAAAAAGGAGAAAAAATAAATAAATAAAATAAAAAAATAAAAAGTACTCAAAACTGGTTTTCAATTAATCAAATTTATTTTTTCATACACTTGTTGTTGTTGTTGTTGCTCTGACAAATAGTTGGTTGCGACGACAGTGTGGAATGTTGTAAGAAAGAATGAGTAAAACAGCCATTTGCTGACAGGATTCTTGAAATAGAGAATTTTGAAACAAAAAACAGGAATCTACTTTTTCTTGCAAAAACTGATATATATATATATATATATATATATATATATATATATATAATGGCTTTTGTTGGATCTCCCTTTCCTTTCTTTTCTTTTTTTTAAATTCTTTTCTTCTTTATTATTTTGGTTTCCATTGTTATTGCACTGGCCCTTCTAAGAATTTATCTGGAATATTCTCACCATCAAGTAGAAATTAATACATATTTAAGGAAGGGACACAACTGGCATTATATATATGTGTGTGTGTGTGTGTGTGTGTGTGTGTGTGCAGGGTGGCCCATAAGTCACTTTACTGTTTGGAAATGAAACGGCTTTTTCTTAAATGACTATTTATTTAATTCTTTTTTATTACACAGTTTATAGCGTGGAAATTTGTTCTGACTTAATTACGGAAGATAATGTCTCTTAAGTAGCCTCCATTCTTGGCTTTGCAAAGAAGAGCTCTTTTTAAGCTATTCTCCATGACATTTCTTAGCATTGGAGATTGAAGGAAAAGAATTAACTGTCATATGTTTGCCTTAAGTTCTTGGATGGTTTGAGGCTTATTTGATACACTTTTTCTTAAAGATATCCATCCATAGACTTGAGACCCTGGAGGGGCATAGGCCATCCACAACTTTGTAGATGCTTTTGTAGTGAGGAGTTCTTTTTTTTCAGGGTGAGGGTGCTGGTCCCACGCCCAACCTTCCCAGAAGGTACATACAGCACCTAGCCTTCCCAAATGGTCACCCATCTGGTACTGGCCAGGCTCAATGTTGCTTAAGTTTGGTGATCTGGTGAGAACCGGCGTGTCAACGTGATTGTGCCGTACCTTTAAGATATCCTCAAAGCCAAAAGTTTGGTGCTGTCAAATCAGGTAAACATGGAGGCCATTCAAAATCGGAATTTTGACATTTTTCGATCCTGAAATATCACAGTTAACCAATTGCATTGTGACTCTAGCTGTATGTGCAGTTGCTCCATTTTGTTGCCACCAATACTTTGGTATGTGTGCTAACTGAAGTGGAATAAAATTCACTAGCATATCTGTCTTTCAGCAACTACAGTCACAGCATTTTCATTCGCATCTTCAAAGAAAAAGGCCAAATAACTCTTTCTGAGGTTACTCCACACCATACTGTGACTTTTGCATGAACTTGACATGGATTTTTGGTGCCCCAGAATCTGATATTCTACTTATTGACATACTCATTCAAATGGAAATGAACCTCATCTCCCATGATTAACTTGTGAATAAACTCATTATCATTTCTTGCAGTTTACTAAAACCTAACAGCAAAATTTAGTTGTTTCTGAAAGTCTGGTGGTTGTAAAGATTGCATTGATTGAACATTGTAAGGATATATGTTTAAGTCTCTTTGAATGCGTAGAGAACCCCGTGAGATGGCAAGTTCTTCATAATGCCTTCTAGTGGATGTGGTTGGGTTCTCTTCAATGCTATGCTTCACATCTTCAGTATTTTCAAGTGTACGTACTGAGTGACCCCATCCACATCTAGACTTACCATTTACAGAGCACTGTTCTTGAAAACATGTCACTAAGTTCATTATTGCAGGCCTACTAGGAGGATGTCGAACATTGAAATGGCACATATAAGATCTTTGCGTTTCAACAATTGACCGTTCATTTTCAAAGTAAAATTCAATTATCTTCACATGTGGTTCTGTTGAAAACTTATTCATACCAAGAATTTCCAAAGATTCTATTTTATCATTCTGAAAAGAGAAATTAAAATATAATAATAGAAAAAAAATTATTTAATTTTTAAAATGTAAAGTGACTTATGAGCCACCCTATATATACTTCCAGGTTAATATTTTCCAGAGGTAAAGCAAGTAATGAAGTTTTAACGAGGTTAATACAAGAGTGATCAGTACTGAAGTAGGGCAAGATATACTTTTTATTTGTTTTACATAAGCATTAATGTCACTACACATTTATGAGCATGTTTTGGTCAGCCAGTTACAAGTAACTAGAGAGCTCCTAAGGTGATATTGCTTCTCTAAATGTTTAGTTTGTAATTATATATATATATATATATATATATATATATATATATATATATAGAGAGAGAGAGAGAGAGAGAGAGATAGAGAACAGATGGAAAGATTCATCTGTAAAAAAAATGTTAAGTACAGATTGTCTTAAAAGAATATACTAATCATTCATTTTTTTACCTCATACTTACTCATACTTATATATATACATACATACACACACACTTTTCAGTAAATCTATACTTTTGATTTTCAGTCAATATATATATTTACTTTTTAGTAAATCACTTATTAAATATATTCATTATTCATGTAACTTTTACAGGCATCTAAGAATGTTATAGCTGTTATTGAAATTTATTTTATTAATGTTTTTTTTTTAGTTTTAATTAATTTCAGAAGTATTACTAATTACAGCTAAGAGACCAAATATTAAAAAAAATTCAATAATAGCAATAACATTCTTAAATGCCTGTAAAGGTGACATGAATAATTATATATATATATATATATATATATATATATATATATATATATATATATTGTTTGGTTCAAGTTTGGTTAGAGATTCAATTTGAATGAAAAACAAAGTTTAATATTAAATCATATAGTGATATAAATATATATCAAACATTTCTGACTGGAGAGTTCAACATATTTGGATGACAAAAGAAAATTAACAAAAAGAAATAAAAAAATTTAAAACTAACCAAATATTAATTTTATGTTAAACCTGAATGAGGCTGGTAAAAATCGAAATAAAATTATTGTTTGGTATGTGTTAAGTTTTGTTATCCTTTATTCCTTATTAGGGCTATGACAACAGCATATTCTTTCATTGTTTTGATTCTCAGGTATACATCCATTGATACCTTATATGTTTTTATGTAGAGTGATGTGGCTCTCGGTTGATCAATTGCGTCTGTGTGGATATATATTTGATAGTCAAAACAATGAAAAGAATATGGTGTTGTTCTAGCCCTATTCATTGTGTGTGTGTGTGTGTGTGTATGTATATTACATACACACACACACAGAAAAGAGATATGTCAGATACTATATAAAGATAAGGATATCTAATAAAATGTGTGGACTAAACACAATGGAAAGAATAAACTAACAAAATCTAAAAACAAGATTGCATCAAAAATTCATGTAATAATATTTCGATTTATTTTATTCATGAAGCTTCATCATGAATCATGATAAAACTTTAGAATAAAGTCTTCTTGGCGGCTTTTTGATGTGATCTTGTTTTTTTATATTTCGTTTGTTCATCCCTTGTCAATTTTATTCTACCTACACATACAGATCTATATGAAATTAGGTGAAATTATACAATCATTAAACAGAAGAGAAACTGTCAGTCTCACACAGCGAGTGAATACCTCGTGTGTTCATCAGTCTGTCATAATGTGTATGGTACTCACTTCTCTTCTGCTTAATTGTATCATTTCACAATAATAAATGTAATTTAGAACTTGTATTTGCAATCGAGAACACTGACGGTTTTTCTGCTTTTTAAAAAATATTGAACAATTTTTTGTTTCTGAATTTTTGAGATGAGGATTGGTTATTTATATTATTTGGATTATTCGGACTACTGTTCTCATCTTGAGTGAAATTTCCACGTTTCGGTTGATGTAACCTCCAACTTTCTTCAGAGGTATCTTGTCAAACTCTGGAATCTTTCCGCAAGGACCCATGGCATAGTAGTAAGAGTACTTGGAAAAATTTAGTAGTAAAAGTGATTTTCTTCTGAAAATTGAAGGTTCACTCCTCAGTACGGGTGACCGAAAAATAGAATTGCAAATTACTTAGCACTTCTATCCAGTCATGGCTGATGGAACGAGAGCAATCTACCTCTGAAGTA
This sequence comes from Euprymna scolopes, assembly GCF_053919585.1. NCBI lineage: Eukaryota > Metazoa > Mollusca > Cephalopoda > Sepiida > Sepiolidae > Euprymna > Euprymna scolopes. The sequence goes on from NC_136503.1 coordinate 39,336,768, forward strand.
GATAACGGTTGCGTTAAAAATTCTGTGCAGATTCCCTAGTACGACAAGATACACCTGAAGAAGGTCAGAGGTCACATTGACCAAAAGGTGAAAATGATACTAAAAGATGAGAACAGTAGTCCGAAAATCCATATTTGTTATAATACCTGCGATATCTATATGCTTGATATCTTGAGAGACAATGGATATCCCTTGTAAGGGTGCCTGTATGGGTAGTCTGTAGTAAAACAAGAAGGACATAATCACAATTGCACTTCTCATGAACTGGCGTTATTAAAGTCCAGTGGTAAAAAATCCAGAACCACTGGAGAAAAAAAAAAAGGCGAGATAAGCAGAGAAAAACTGGTTATATATATATATTTTTTTTTACATGGTAGTCACCACTTATCAAGGCCCGGAAGCCACTCGGGGATAAGGGTTATTGTAATCAATGTGACAATATTGTAATAATCGTTAGTATTGGAGATTTGATAAAGTGTCTTGAGGGGGCGGTTCATCAGGAATTTGTTAATGTTGAACTTGAAGACATCCAAGTTGTAGTCAGGTGGGAAACAAATTTTTTAACAATTTTTTGTTTCTGAATTTTTGAGATGAGGATTGGTTATTTATATTATTTTAATTATTCAGACTACTATTTCAGAGTTATTCTTTTTTCCTAGACTAAATGAACGACACAGGTTTAATGTGTGTGTACATATAAAATATAGTATGCGTTTACTTTGTTGGTTCATCTGTTACACTAGAAAGATAAATAGTTATTAGAATTATTGAAAAATTATTTCCCTTTGTGACTCTTTAGTCAAACGGCAAAATGAATTGAAAACAAAGCATCACAGAAAGAGAAGAAAAACAGCCATATTTCAATTAGACAAGTGTTGCAAGAGATGCAGAAAAAATTAGATCTTTAGAAATAGAAAAAGTAAACTTGTCTGTGTATACATGTGTATATGTATGTATATGGTTGTATTTAAGTATATTTAAGTATATACGTGTGTATATATGTTTATGGGAAAATATGCTTATTCAATTATAATCCTTTAATTTATGAAGCCCCATGTAACTACAGAGTATATACAAAAAAAAAAAAAAAAAAAAATGACAAAAGGTTTTACATTCTAAATTTCAAGATGTTGTCCATCTTACTGTTTATTTCTTTCAGCATGTTAAAATGCACAATTCTTGACAGCAACTATTTCATAGCGCAGAATCATTCATGTAATTATTATGTCAATTTTTAAATCTATTCCACCTTTAACTCATCAGAAGAAAAGGAACTCTAACTTTAAAAGAAAATAAAGGAATATGCGCATGATTACAAAATCTGAAAATTGGAAGAGAAGTTGCAACTTCAATTGACAGGTTAACACACACACACACACACAATTATTACTATAATCATTTCTAATTTTTTATGTGCTACGAAACAGGTGCTGTCAAGAATTGAACATTTCAACATGCTTAAAGAAATAAACAATAAGATGGACAACATCTTGAAATTTTAAGTCTTTAATAATCAAGAACCCAGGGTTTCACAAAGAGATTTAGTTTATAAAAAGAAACAAAGACCTTTTGTGAAATGTCTTTATTTTATTTTTTTTTTATATATATATTATTATGCTTTAACCTCCATAATCAAGCACTCTATTGTTTTTGGGAGCGTTTTCAAAATTACCACACACACATTATATATATATAAATAATTCTTAATTTTGGTAGAAAGAAATCCAACAGTATGCTCGATTATTTAATAAGAGCATATTTTTATTAATAATGTTACAGAAGATCAGATCAAATCAACATGATACCATAGTTTTCAAATAGGGAGTTAACTCCGATTGAAAAATAGTGTTTTTTTTTGGTCCCCCGACAAAAGGAGGGTGGACCTGTAAATTCACCCTTGTCTATTCGTCAGTTCGCACTTTTCTCAATAACTACGTGTTGGAATGTTTTTAAAGATACGAGTAAAAAAAGTAACAGAACGGATGTTCCGGGAAAACTCCAGTTGTCCCCCTAGGGGTGCCTTTCGGGTTAAAATGGCTAAAATTGACACTTTTGTGCTTATTAAAAAAATTGATGCCTTAGATTTTTATAAAACTTTCTAAAAAGTTGTAACTAACTGATTTCTATATAATTGTTTGTAGATACTTCGTGATAACTCTTGGGTGTGCACCAGGGGCTCTTTTAGGGTTAATAAAAACTCCATTTTGCATGGTGTTGAACTAAAATGTAAATATGTTAAGGCCTTGGGGACTTTTGGAGCTAAATGGGGGGGGGGCAAATGATGGACTTAATCATTTCTTTTTTTTCATGGTACAGAACTCAAATTTACGCATGTTAAGGCCTAAAACTGCACCGTTCGCTTATTTTCACCAGGATTTGATGTACAGTGGGGCTTTTGGGGCTAAATGGGGCGGGTGGGAGATGCTGAACTTAGTCATTTTTTTCATGCTTCGTTCACTATGCACTCACGGGAGACCATGCATGCTTCACTTGTTTGTTAGTTTTTTTTTTAGTTAGTTTACTTATATTCATGAATATCAGGCCAACTTTAGCAACATTTATAATATAAATAAAAAACTAAAACACACAAAAACAAAACAAACAACACTATTTTTCAATACGAGTTTGCTCCCAGCTTGTAACCTATGTTATAACATTGATTTGATCTGACCTTCTGTAACATTATCCATTAATAAATAATATATATATATATATATATATATATATATATATATATATATATATATATATGAAACGATTTCAAAGTTAATATATTGTATTTAACAAGAAATCCAGGTTTTTATATGTCCTAACACAATATGTAACTTTGATAACATGCATTTCAGGTGAAATATAGAATAAGATGCTTTCTGGCACCTTAGTGGTTTGTGTTTCGAGCTACAGACTGTGATAGTGTGATCATTGTTGTTTAAAGCATTGCTTGACATAACGATGACATACGAATAATGATATAACCTCTTCACTCCTCCACCTTAAAACCCAACCATACGTCGATGTGGTAATATCAAAGCTATTTGACTAACAAGGCTTTGGTGAAAATCCAGAAGGATTCGACATCGGAGTTTGTCATTCGCTTATTATCTCTGCCTCTTCATGTGGTAAGCAAAGACGTGTCAGGTGTGGAACTACAAATCAATGATGTTGCTTCAACATCATTATTCTGCATGTTCTGGATCAAACTTTCCCCGACTTTGTATGCAACCACTGATCCTTGCAACTGTTGGTTTCGGTGGTACAACCTGCAATCCTGCAGGTTAACAAATCGATATGACCAACAAGGAGAACTTCTTGCGGATCACACACTCCTGAGGTATGATCTATGTGAGCTCTATGCAGAAGTTTGATTCGGCAACAAAAACAAAAATTACACTTCCACATCCCAACTATGATTCCAGTTGTAATTGGATGTACATGTTATATATATATATATATATATATATATATATATATATATATATATATATAAAATGGGGGGGTGGGGGGTCACCAACAATGTGTATTTTTTAACATTATTTTATTATTCCGTGTTTTGGTTTTTCATTGAAAATTATGTTTAGATCATTGTAATAATGTTTTTAAATCATGATCTAAACATAATTTTCAATGAAAAACCAAAACACGGAATAATAAAATAATGTTAAAAAATACACATTGTTGGTGACCCCCGCCCCTCATTTAAATATACATCTTTCTCTCGTTGGAATTTCTTAACCCATTATATATATATATATATATATATATATATATAAATAAGACTTGTTGTTAAATACAATGGATTTACTTTGAAAACATTTCATTAAAAAAAATGTTGGACGTTTCTAAGCCATAATACTTATGTTTTTGTATTACAACTAATACTATAATTTCATTTGATTGTTTATCAATACCTGTTGAATGGAATAAAGTCTATTTCACATGAAAAAGGGTTTCCAATATATATAAGCCTGACAAATTCTCACGAGAATGTAATGCAGAATATTCTGTGTAGCTTAATTGCCATATATATTTTTATAACTTACTATATATATATATATATATATGCACACACACACACACAATGTAAGGTTAGTTTGAGAGAATCCTAAGAGAGTACTCAATTATTGATAAAATGAAAACTAAGAGCATAATATTCATTTATATATGGATTAAAGATCAGAATATGTCGGTTTCAAATAAGCCTCTGCTGAACAGACGGTACAAGATTGTCTGGTAAAGGAAACCGATTATATGTTCCTATTATTTGGATTTGAAACTGATGGTACCAATGCTGTTCTGATCTTCTGTAATTTTTTATATATATATATATATATATATATATATATATATATATATACACACACATATATACAGTGATGATCATATTTATTGGCACGGTAAAATAAAAGTTAAATTTTGTCTAATAAATTCTAAAAAAGGGATTAAATTAAAGAAAATAACAAAGTATATTATGTATTTTTAACTGGCCTTTCCGATGCAGCAATCGGATTTTAGAAAAAATAAATAACAAAGGAACAACAAACATAATTGCAAAAAACCCTTGTTCAAAATTATTGGCACGGCTTTGCTTTTCTTTTAGTATCAGTATAATATCAATCAATTTCCGGTTTACGTGCTTTCTGAACTTTTTTATAGCCATATTATGCTTGTTTAACGCTAATTCAGTGAATAATTTTTTTCAGATAATTTTTAGATAGCGATTTATTTAAACTATTATAAGTGACTAAATTATAATTTTCAATCGCCATGGTTAAAACTAAGGAACACAGCGAAGACGTCAGGAAGCTTGTTGTAGCATGCCATACCAATGGGGAGGGCTATGATAAGATTTCAAAGAAGCTAAACCTTCCCAAATCCACTGTTAGAGCCATAATAAACAAGTTCAAATCGCAACGCCACGTTATGAGTTTAGAGGGTAGAGGGAGAAAAAGGATTCTTTCCCCAAGAGATGAACGGAAAATTGTTCGACAAGTAAAACAAAACCCAAGGATCTCTGTTGGGGAGATTGTTGATGAACAGAGCACCTCTGGAGTGAATGTATCTCGACATACAGTTGGTAGAGTTTTGAAGAGAGCTGGTTTAAAAGCATGTCGTCCGAGAAAGACTCCCTTATTGAAGCCTATGCACCTGAAAGCAAGGCTAGCCTTTGCAAAACGTCATATTGATAAAGATGTTGCATTCTGGAAACGTGTTCTATGGACTGACGAAACGAAAATAGAGTTATTTGGCCATAATAAAGTGTCTTATATTTACAGAAAATCTGGCGAAGCTTTCCTGCCTAAGAACACCATACCCACAGTGAAGCACGGTGGAGGCAGTTTGATGTTTTGGGGATCCTTTGCTGCCTCTGGACCAGGGCGACTTGTTAAGGTCACAGGTAGCATAAAAAAGGAAGATTATGTTAAAATATTGGATGAAAACCTGAAAGACTCTGCTAAAGAGCTCTCACTTGGTCGTTGTTGGTGGTTCATGCAAGATAATGACCCAAAGCATTCGGCTAAACTGACTAAGAAATGGCTTGAGGACAATCATATTAATGTTTTAATTTAAGCCCAGACCTTAATCCAATTGAAAATTTATGGAGAACATTAAAATTGAGGGTAATGCAAAGGAAGCCTAAGAATCTTATTCAATTGGAGGATTATTGTCAGGAAGAGTGGGCTAAAATTACTACTGAAGAGTGCAACAACTTGGTTGTAAACTATGAAAAGCGACTGAGGAAGGTAATCAAGGCCAAAGGCTATACAATTGATTATTAAATAAATCGTGCCAATAATTTTGAACAAGGGTTTTTTGCAATTATGTTTGTTGTTCCTTTGTTATTTATTTTTTCTAAAATCCGATTGCTGCATCGGAAAGGCCAGTTAAAAATACATAATATACTTTGTTATTTTCTTTAATTTAATCCCTTTTTTAGAATTTATTAGACAAAATTTAACTTTTATTTTACCGTGCCAATAAATATGATCATCACTGTATATATATATATATATATATATATATATATATATATATATATATATATATATATACACTGGATTATATCCTACAAATTTATCAGATATGTAAACTGACCGATAATACAAGTGTAATCCCCCACCCCAATAATACTTTTTGACCCAAGTATGTGTATGCTAAAAAGTTTCAGATATCCTGATAAAATCGCACTAAATTAAAATGTTTCTTGTATTTTATATATAAAATGAAATAATTTTTATATATTTAAAATGGGAACATTTTTGGATGTTATATTTAATGTAGACATATTGTATCTTATGCAATAAAAATAAACTTTTTTATTTTGTGATATAACACCAGCGTGCATGTCTGTATAAACATATATTCATAATATATTACAAGTTTACTTACAATCAGCATATATATATATATATATATAGAGAGAGAGAGAGAGGGGGAGATTATTCCTTCAACAAAGAGTTATTTTATATTATTTTAGCTTCTATACATGCATTTCGGAACAATTTTTAAATAACAATTGAAAGTTATTTTACTAAATATCGACTCTTTTTGGGGAGAATTTAATTTTTGACTGCAAAAAAAATAAATAAATAAACAAATAAAATAAATAAATGAAACTGTTCTTCTGAAATTTCTAGAAATAAGAACACTAAACAGATATGTTTTATTTAAACTTAAATAATACTTCAATTTGTTTTATGTTCTTGAACTGTTATTTGTAATAGTTTTTTTTTTTTTCTTTGTCATATTAGTTTTTTTCGTTCGGTATATGAGTAACTGCCTTTTCTTATATTCTTGATGATATATTTCAAATTGGTATATTTAGGAAGCATTTTCTCATTCAAGCAAACATTAAATGCAACGGAATTACTTTGCTTTATGACTCTTCTTTTTTTTTTTTTTCGATTTTCTGTATAATCTTTTTTTATATTAAAATCGAAAATATTAATGAAAGTTCCATAATTGTTACTATCACGAGGGTGTCATGATGCATCGAAAAGAAATCAATGATGTGATAGGTCACAAATATAAGAGCTAAAATACAAATTATTTGAAATCAAAATGTGTAACACATAGTTTTTAAATAAATAATTTGTGTGTGTATATATATATATTATTTATTTATTCGAATAAATAAAAATATTTTGCTCTTGTTATCAAGCACTATCTAACGACCTCGTTGAGTTTATTAGTTCCAACTTTTGAATATCTTCAGTCTGGTTTATATATGATTAATTCAAGAACTATAACTCTTGTTAATATAAAATATGGTGATTAAGTGTTCAAATTTTTGGAGTATGATTACAAAAATATTTAATTGTTATAAAATTTTGTTTTCTAATGATTTAATATATAATAATTTAGTAAATAGTCAACATTTGTTTAGAAGACGTTTTTATTTAAACGTATTCGGAACATTTATTTTGAATTCTGGTGAGGATATATTATTGAACTACTATCACAACATTTGTGTAAATTTAAACATATTTATAACATATATACATATACACTAGCTGGAGGCCTGGTGTTGCCCAGTTGTACAATACACTTAAACATGATAATTTATGCAGATTGCATATGTATTATTAGAGAATCAATCCTCTTTTGAATATTATATATTACAGGGAATAATTTGCAAAAAAAAAAAAAAATGATACTGTCGTTCATCAAATTTGATCCGTGTTTGTTTACAATATCACATCAGCTGATATTTGGGCTTAATAATGAATGACCCTAAAAAAGAAAAAAAAAAAGAAAAAAAAGTAATTTCTGATTATTGTTTAGTTAAAAAAAAAATGATTTGCGGTGATATTAAATGGTACCTCTTCTTTTATCATAAATTGAACTCATTAATAAGAAAAAATTAAAATAAAATCGTAAAGTACACCCGGGTTTAAACAGAGGAGCATTCGATCTGTAGTCGAATGCTTTACCACTGACTTATATCTCCAGATGACAATAAATCTGTTTTTTTTTTTTATTTAAGAAGAAATGATTTGCTGAGATTTTATTCTCCCTTGGCTGGTGTAATAAAATATTACCCTGTAAAAATTCTTTTTTTTTTTATCTATAAGAAAGAAAGACATTTTAGGATTAAATTTTTTCTATACAAAATTTCTGTACAAAACATATCTAAGAACACTGCCAGACATATAGATTACTTTTGTGTGAAATTTGTAAAAGATAGGCTCAGCCGTTTCGGAACCTATGAGGAAGGAACACACACACACAAAGTGACTTTTCTATAATAGTATATATATATATAATTATCCACTGACACATGTTTCGTCATCTACGACTCATCAGAGTGGCTGAATCTAGCGAGATTCAAAATCAGGACCTCATGGTAAGAAGCCTAAACTCTTACCACTGGACCATCTGGTACGACTGTTTTGGATATATCGCGATTTACGTAGATGTTATTTTATTTGTTTTTGCGATACGTTTTGAATGAATTCAATTATTATTACAAAACGTATCGCAAAAACAAATAAAATAACATCTAAGTAAATCGCGATATATCCAAAACAGTCGTGCCAGATGGTCCAGTGGTAAGAGTTTAGGCTTCTTACCATGAGGTCCCGATTTCGAATCTCGCTAGATTCAGCCACTCTGATGAGTCGTAGATGACGAAACACGTGTCAGTGGATAATAATATTTTAAAAACAATACATATGCCGCTCCCCATATGAAGGTACCAAATTGGTTAAAGGGAAAATTATTCCCAACTCACATTTAGGTAAAAATGCACTTTCGTATAAATAATTGAATTCATTCAAAACGTATTGCAAAAACAAATAACATATATATATATATATATATATATATATATATATATATTCTTACATAATTTTCAGTTTAAATAATATCTATATTTTTTAAAGGAATCTTTTGAATGGGAGTACCACATTTAAAATACGAAAGATTCTCTACCTCATATGTAAAAAAATACTATCATTTTTTAGATTTTAAATCAAAAGGGTTATTCTACCGTACATTTTAAATAATAGTTTCTTTTAGATTTCAGAAAAAGAAAGCATATCTCTACTCCACATCTTTAATAAAAGCATCTTTTTACCTCATACCTTAAATGGAAGTATCTTTTTAACCCTTATCTAAAATAGGCTCGTTTTTATACCTAATTACGATAATGTCCAATTTTTAAATCATAATGTGGTATTAGAGATGAGGATTGATAATTTAGATTATTCATACTACTGTTCTCATCTTAAGTGTTATTTAAATATATCAGAAAGATTCCAGAGTTTGACCTGAAGAAGGTCAGAGGTTACATCGGGCGAAATGTTGTGCAAATAACACGCAAGATGAGAACAGTAATTTAAATAATCCAAATTATGTGGTTTCACTTATGAAGAATTTTGAAAACATTTTTTTTTTCCTTAAAAATTAAGTATTAACATTTTTTAGTATCTGCACTCACATTTCAATAGTGTTCATCTTATATTTAAAATGAAGTAATTCTTTCAAAGTATGTTTAAAATGTGTCTTGCATTTTTTAAAATTTTACATATTTTTTTGAAGTAGAAATCTTTTTTTGGACCTAATCACAATACAGACACTGAAAATGTTCAATTTTTAAATTATAAAAAAAACAAAAACAAAAAAAACAAAAAAACCCAACCAAACAATTATGTGATATAAGGTTTCTGAATTTTTGAGATGAGGATTGATAATTTAAATTATTTGAACAACTCTTCTCATTTTGAATGTTATTTAAACACATCAGAAAGATTCCAGAGTTCGACCTGAAGGTCAGAGGTCACATCAGGTGAAACGTTCCACAAATAACAAGCAAGATGAGAACAGTAACATAAATAATCCAAATTATGTGATTTTCATTCATGAGAAATTTTGAAGAAAACTCATTTTTTTTGTTTTTCATTACAAATTAAATATTAACATTTCTTAGTATCTGCATCTCCAGAGTCGGTTTGTATTTGATTTTATTTTAAATTTGTTTGAGCGAATTCAATATTAATCTTACTTCATTCTGCGCAAAGTAAATAGATTTGTGCATCTTATACATTCAAAATAAGTGTATTTGTCTAACATAAGACACCTTTTTTTATATAATAAAATCTTTATGTTTAGCTTTTCAATCAGTTTTTGACTTTAGAATTTCTGTAACTTTCAAGAGAAAATGATTCTTGTATCATGTATCTAGTTCTTGCATTGAATTTTTTAAATTACAAGTTTCCTTTTCTCAAATTTAAAATAGAAGCATTCTTATATCTCATTAAGTAAAATGTTTCTTGTATTTTATGTTAAAAATAAAACGATTCTCATATATTTAAAATATAAGCATTTGTAGATGTTATATTTAGGTGCACTACTGTCTCTCTTGTTAAATTTCAATACCATACTTTGAGGTAATTGCGCCAACTTGCTAAAAGTGCTCTTTTGGCAACTACGCATAAAAAGAACACTTTTTTTTTAGTTGGCACAATTACCTCTGGATTTGGTATAATTACCTCAAAGTACAGTAGTGTTAATCTTATATTTAAAATAAAATTATTTCAAAAGTAAATTTAAAATAAAATGTCTTGAATTTTATTAATTTTCCATATTTTTTCAAATAAAATCTAAGAATTTTATACATAAAAAATTCACATAATTGTATCTTATTAAATTAATTATATTTTATATTTAAAATAAAATAATGCTTGTAATTATATAGTATTTTCAAAATAAAGCGATTCTTGTATTTTATATTTAATATAGCATTATTGTATCTTATTTAAATCAATTTAATTATCACATCTTATATTGAAAATAAAATGTTCCCTATATTTTATAATTAATTTTTCAAGTTTTTTAAACTATCAAATTCTTGCATCTTGCATCATTACTTTGCACATTAAAAAAAATAGTTTTAAGGATATTTATATATTTTATGGATGTGTTTTTTTTTCAGAGTATAATTTCTTTAAGACGACTTATATTATTAATTGTTTAAAAAAAAAAAAAAATGTTTTGTTTTTGTTTGTCTCAGCTGTTGGCGTTTTGTGTCCTTTTTATTTCAAGGCTTTTCAGGATCACCATGCACTGAAAATAAAAAAAAAAGTCTTTTAACCAGCAAATTTCAAGAAACATTCTAACACTGTCACCATTTTCTCGTTTTGGCTAATTAGGGTTTGCAAAGTTAGGATAAAAGTGATCCCAAAACTGGGATCAATAAATATACGGTCCAATCTTTTGCTCTTTTTAATTTTTATTTTTTTTCTCGCAACCAAATACAAGTTAGGGATTTCCTAACTGGAATGAATACTTTTTTATGTGTTGTATTTAATTTTGTTAGTTCCTTTACAGAATAAAAGCCTGTGAGAAAACCAGTTTCTTTTTCTCATTATTTTTTAATATTTTACTATCAAAATTTTTTTTTTCTTGGTATTACTCCCAAACAACTTATTTTATACTAAAATTATAATTCATGTCATTTTCTTTAATAAAAATACTTAACGACACCCACTCTAGGTAGGTTGAACTAGCTTCCTTCCAAGGAGGAAGTTTCATGGGATTATCAAATTCATAAACGGTTCCCAGTCACTTGTATATCCCTATCAGGGAAGATGATGTTAGGCTTTTTTCAGTTCTTGCAGGTAGATGCCAACATCCTTCTACATACTGTGCCTGATATTCCCAAATAGTTACTCATCTGGTACTTACCAGGCTCAACATTGCTTAACTTCAGTAATCTAACTAGAACTGGTGTGTCATGGTCAGTGTACTGTATCTATATATAAAGCCAAGTTTTGTGTGCATATGTTGAATGGTTGATCTAAAAGTCAAACTAATCAAATATTTGAAATCACCACCTTTGATCCGATATCCTTATAAGTTCTAGAACCATCTTAAAAAACACATTAGAAGTATATAAAAATAACATCAGAAACAAATTTACTTACATTTTTAGTGTTCGCTTTACCATTACTAACATGCTTATAATAATCTGAATATTTTCAGTAAGAAAAATAAACAAAAATAAATCAAGATTTTTTGTCAAACACACGCTTGATGAAGGGAAAGCATACCAAAATATAGCCTCACAGACAACACCTAACACAAGAACATCCTACATGTAAAATATTGTGTGTGTGTGTGTATATATATATATATATATATATATATATATATATATATATACAATTATTGGATTAATAAAAGTGAAACTGCATGGTTGGTTCCACCATTAGATCTGAAGTTGCGTCAGTTTGAGTTTATCCATCACACCTTTGCATTGTTCTATAAACTTAAATTTCTTATGAGATTTTTTGTTTTTATTCAAAAAATCATATGTATTTGACATTTTTTTCTTTTTTCTTAAAAAAAAAAAAAAAAATGGAACTACTTTTTATGTCTGTTTATTTTAGAGGATGTGGAGATGTAAAGCAGATTTTTTAATTTTGTATCACTACGCCAAACTCATAAACAGTTTAAGTTGATTGAAAAAATATATTTGTTGGATCAGTGTCCATGTGGATAACATGTTCGCTTTTAGTTCCAATATTTTATGCCATTTTTCAGGGTTAAAATCTCGCATTAGACAATTGTTTTTTTCTTTTGCTTTAGTGTCTTAATTCTTTTGTAGTCTATACCAATCATCAACTTAACAAAATTACGTAGGGGCAGATAACTCTAGCTAAGCATGGAAAAGATATATAACCAATTCAGAATTTATGCCAATAAATGTAAAAATGACCCAAAAATCGATACATATTTCGAAATAGGAAATTATCTCCCTTACATAATTTTGTTGACAAGACTGATCTAGATAGGCCCCAATGTTGACTTTTTGTTCAAATATTACCAAAAAATATAGTAAACAGCCAATATTTGTTAAGTATTGATTTTTTTTTTATACAAGAAAATGACAAATAATGAGTTTTGTACAAAATAAAATATTTGATACCATTTCAGTATTTCAATAGAAAGGCAACCCTAATGTTTCCAGTTACAAATTATGGGACAGGCTGGAAATGGTAATTACTTTTAACATTAAAAATGAAACAACAATTTAAGGTTTTTTCCTTGACTTAAGGTTAGGATCAATTGCCTCCCTTCTACTCCCTTGTGTTAAGAATGGGTTTGGTAATCTTTTTACAAATCAATAAGTTATTTTATTTCTTTTTGATGAAGGTTTTTAACTTTATTCTTGAGGATGGCTGATTTTTTTTTTAACCCTAACCCAATCCTAACCCTAGCATTACCTTTTATCAACTGGGTTTAAATTAATTTTGGTTTTGCATTCATATGCTTGATTGTTACCCGTTTTATATTTTTTCAAATCGTAAACTGTTCTGACCATTTCTGATTTGTTCCATAAATTGCAATCTTCGCATTGATATGGTCTTTTCTCATGAAATTACCCATTTCAATACATATAACAAGCAACAGCACATTAGGAGATTACCTTTGTTTCATTTAGGAGTACAAAAGAACTGGAATACTCGACTTTTATCTTTAAACTTTAATTCAAGCCCAACACTGCTTTCTATTTGGCAATTTTAAAGTCAAGATTCCAAAGAATAAACTCACAGGATAGCAAACACAAATTAGCCATGTTTGCAAGGCATGACTAAACAAAATTAATAGAATTTAAAATGGCTGACTTATTTTTACCATATGTGTGAGTTCCTACTTACTTCCCTCCCTACAAGGATGGAGTTGTTTTTTTTTTATTATTTTAATGTGGAAAAAATCCAGCTCTCCACAAATGAACAATTAGAACAGACACTACACTTTGCCCGTGAGTTTATTATTCAAAATTATTTGTAATTGTTGATTAGAAAGTAATTCATGGCTTTTATTAAAGTTCAAATGTAAAAGTCATGTATTATGTTTCTTTTTTATTCTGAAACCAAAACAAAGTCATTTTCTCATGAACTTTTACTCTATAAAGGAAACATTTTTTTTTCTCTCTCCAAACAGTCATGAGAATGAAGAGAAATTAGTTTTAGTTTGAAAGTGTCAGCAGAAAATATCACCATTTTCCTTTATAATTTTTTTTTCAGAATGTTTTTTGGGTTAATTTTAAAAATTCTTATCTTTAAAATTCTATAAATATATTTTTCTTTTAAATGAAAAATCATTGTTTCAAAAAAAAAAAAAAAAAAAAATTGAAAAATGTTATAGAGTCCACCTCAATCATAAGTCATACTCAGTTCGCATCTTTAAAAAGGGTTTTTAAATTATTTACTTTTAGAATGAGATTGGTTGAGTTATTTACCATATGTTTTTGTCTATTAGACATGCCTTTGATTTTTTGTTAAAAAAAAAAAAAAAAAAAAAAGAAAGGATAGTCTTTGTAAAAATTGGTCTGTGTCTCACAATTCAAAGAAAAGTAAAATACACTAATTCACCTACCTTTGAACACTAATTTAAAGTTAACTTTTCTAAACAAAACTGTGCATTTTATGTTCCAAAGAATATACTAAAAAAAAAATAAATAATAAAAAAAATGTATATGTAAGAATGATACTAATCATAATGGAAAATGTAGGTCTGCTGCTCATTCCACCTCCATGCTCAAGTTCTTGGAGCTGTTGAATGTCCCAAATTCATCACCATCGTTTGGTACATTATCTTCGAATAACTGGCGCTCTGCCTGACTTACTGACCAACAAACAGTTCACCATTTTGGAAGAATTAAGTCTTGTTAAACATCCTTTGAAGACTCGGTTTCTGTTTTTTATTCACCGCTTTCAGCAGAGATGGCTTATAAAGTCCAAGCTTCATACCATTGATTGCGCAGTGTTTGTTCAAATAAGCCTGGGAGGGAGAAACAGGCTGCCTGGCAGCTAATTTTGGTAGTGAGACTTTATTACAGACATTCCCCTCAGATGTGTTGCTGCTAAGGGACTCTAAGGAATCTGAAGTCATAGGATCCTTTGCCAAATGTTCTGATTTTGTAGTGTGATGCGGCACGTGACTAACACAATCCACAATGTTCGAATTACATAAAGAATCACCATTAATTCGGGCAACATCAAACTCGATACCGATTTTTTCAGTCGGGGAAAGTGTATCCCTAGAGCAGTAAGAGTCAGCATGGTGCCTCTGGTTATTGGCTGTGTTTATTATGAATGAGTTTGCGCCCCCAGTATCCCAACACTGGTCCGAGGGCATAGGAGACACAGACTGAGGGGTCTTTTCGTCGTCCCCTGAAATTTTAAAGCTTTCACTGTTCGTTTCAAAGAAGCTGGCTAGGCTGCTCGCTTCATCTGACATGGCTGAAGATTCTGGATTACTGCAGGTGTCTGCTAGAGAGATGCTGTTGAGTAGGTAAGTACTGATAGGTGTGGATGCCGCATCCTTGGCCCCCGGTGTTGGACTGACCATTTCACAAGAAACAGTAGCGCTGGCTAAACCTGAAACATCAAAAGACAAGTCATTTGTGTCTGGATTACTAAGCGGAAGATCAGGATCATTTTTAGGTGATGAAGTTTGGTAATGACTGACTAGAGGAGAAGCAGCGCAGGTAGAGAAGGCATCGTTAGAGAGAAAAGAGTCGCTAGTGAGAGCGCAAGAATCTGCCTTACCAATTGGATTGTCTGAAAGATGCTTGGGTGAGGTTCTGGCGCCACATTGATTTGACACAGTTAACTCGTCTTTATTTCCAGACGAGATGGGCTTTTCTGACAGGCAGATGTTTTCTCCACTTTCAATAGTGTTGTTGTTGTTAGGTGTTATTGCCTGCGATAACATAGGGTCAGATATCAGAGGTTGACAATCTTTCATTTCACCTGGGGAACAGGCTGGCAGATCATTGCTGAGACTCACGTCTTGTAGATCATTGGAAATTTGCTCGACTTTTGTAGATTCTTTGCAATCTTGCAGAGTGGAGAAAGGAGAATTTTCTGAAGTCGGTTGGCACAGGACAGTCAACTCAGATTGAGGCAGCTCTTGTTTTAATTCAGTAGAAGAGTCTAGATTATGGGTTTCTAAACTCTTTTCGGGGTTTTCATCAATTTTTACGGGAATCATCTCAGAGTTTTTATTTTGGTCAGCTCCAGTTTTAGAAGGTTCTGTTTCCTTAACACATTTATTTGGAACTTCTTTGATATTCTCCTCTGAAGAGTTCTGCCGCGTTACAGATGAGTCTTGGCTAACTGAACTGGTTCGACTGCTATTCCTTCGGCTCCTGACTCGGCTCAAGTAACCAATGGCTGCTGGATGATCAAAACTTTTGGAACGACTAAAGTACTTATGTGTTGGTCCTGGTGGAACCACAGAGTTCTTCTCGGTAGTCGGCGGCAGAGAGGCAATACGTGGGCCTTCAGTGATGAGGCGGTTCTTGTGCCTCTTTAAGGCATTCCGTCCGATAAAAAGGTGGTTCATAGCTGTGGGTGATTCGATTGTTGGAGTGACAGATTTTGAGATGTTACGCTGTTGGGCTTTTGCAGCTGTAAAGTTAGAGCAGAAGAAGAAAAGTAGGGTTAGACTAAGTGCAAGCATAGAAATAGCACAACACAAAAGAAAAGCATATAGGGAATATATATTAGAGCTAGGTAGTAAGTTATAAAATATATATCGCCATATATATTTTATATTATAACTATATACTTATAAAATATATATCGACATATATATTTTATATTATAACTATATACTTATAAAATATATATCGACATATATATTTTATATTATAACTATATAGTCATAAAATATATATGGCGATTAAGCTCTATGTATTGAGCACTGTTGAAGTAAATACTTAAAGTTTATGCATAAATTTATACTTTTGTATATTAATTTATGTGATTAAATGAAGTAGTTAGAAATATATAAAATGGTTGTATAGATTGGTTTCCTAGATATAAATCTGATGAAACCCATGTAATTATTAAAGAGTGCTCAATAGAGGACAGAGCTGGCATATAATCTGCTTGTACAATAAACAGACTGTGTGTGCGCGTGTGGAAATATGATTTGTTTTTCAATTACATTTCACCTTTTTTTTTTTTGTATTAATCCTTAATTTATGAAGCTCAATGTAATTACAGAGCATATAACAAATAATAAGTCTATATTCCAAATTTCATGATGTTGACCATCTTAAAATTTATTCCTTAAATTACGTTGACATTTACAATTCTTGACAGCAACTGTTTCATAGCGCAAAATCATTCACTTAATTATTATATCAATCAATTCTGCCTCATCAGAAGAAATAGCAACTAACATTAAAAGAAAATAGAATGCATTTCGGCATGATTACAAAATTCGAAAATTGGAAGAGAAGTTGCAATTATCTTTTATTTTATCTTTTATTACGACATTTTGAATTTTCAAGCCAATTGTAAATGTTAATGTAATTAAAGGAATAAATTGTAAGCTGGTCAACATCATGAAATTTGAAACAGACTTTTATCATTTGTTTGTTACACACACACACACACACACACACTAGAAGAGTTACTTGACATTACCCAGAGCAAAAGTCTAATTAAAATTTCTACCTCTCTATCAATCTCTTTCCTCCTCCCTCATTTTCCCACTCTTTCTTCTTCGCCCCGCCCATTCCTTTCTCTGGACATACACATACAACTTTCCTTTATATTCTCGAAGAATGCATTTTTCTATCCAAATTAGTACATGAAATAGCTGAAAAATGACAACCATTTGACCCGGAAAGAAAGAATTTCTTTTAACTCTAAATCTTATTCATCCATGGCAAAGCCGATCAAAAATATACCAACTTTGTGGATGTTTCATTAGAAGTTTTGTTAGACAGTAACTTTGTAATCAAATATTGGTCATACATTGTAGGGAGACCCAATGTTGAACAGGATTGAATGATGATCCATGAAGGTTTCACACTCCCATATTTTTATTGTCATTGAAATTAGTGAAATCGCCCATTTTTCAATCAAATCAATTGTTTGCTCTAGTTGGGGACCCATCATGGTGCACTGAAAGCTTCACATGTCTCCTCACAATGACTTCGTCCACAATACATTTTAGACTACATTGCAGAGTAGAGAATGTACTGTTGATTTTATAGAATTATTTTTGTATATAAATTGCATATAAATTATAAAATGCAAAAGTCAAGTATCATACTTCAATTGTGCTCTAAAAAAAACCCAAAAAACCCCACTCATTTTGAACATGCCCCCGTCATATCAAAGAACCTACTGTTGATTTTATATGTAGAGCCTTTCGGCTTGTGTGATAATAAAACTTCCCAAATGCACTTGTGATGTTAGGCTGCGTAAGGTGTTAACTTAGATCAAAATCGCCTGTTCCTTCTTTCATCAGATTGTTTGGATTATCAATATTTATCAAAGACATTCCATTACAAAACCTATCTAAGAACATTGCTAGGCACATAAAGTACATTTGTGTGAAATTTCATAAAAATCGAACCAGTCGTTTTCAAGTCTATAGGGAACAAACTCACAGACACACAAAGCGCTTTTTATGTAATAGTAGAGATAGAGATTGTGTGAGTAGCAATTTGGAGGGGGTATCATCTTGTATCACGTGTGAGCATAAAACAATGCCATTGAGCTGCTTCCCAATCATTTTCAAGTTTAATGTGAACAAATTCTCTTAAATATTCAAATCACCACCATCATTACCAATCATCAATTTTGTCTCACTGTCCATGCGAGACTCAAACCGTATCCTCGAGTGGCCTTTGGGCCTTGATAAGTAGTGATTTCTGGTACAAAAAAAAAAAGAAAAAAAAAGAAAAGAAAAAAGACTGCCGAGGTACTTGGGCACTGTGATATGTCGGCTTATCTTTCCACTCACATTAATAGAAGATGGTTAGAAAAGCAAGCATGTTATCAGGAAATTATAGTAGTACACATTTTTAAAAAGAAAAGAGAATAGTACTTTAAACAATTCTAAATGAATACTTACGGAGAAAAAATAAAGGGTGCTTATTCAGAATTACACTTAATAAAAAAAAAACAAAAAAAAAACAGAAAATCTCTATGATATACATACTCGTCATGGAACAGATGTCATATTCCAAAACTCACGTAAATTGAGCAAATAATTTTTTTTTTTTTTTAACTAAGAAAATCAAGTTTTATGATTAATCAAGACAGTGCTTTGATCAGTCATGTTTTATAAATAAGGGAGAAGACAATTCGATTTGAACTATCGAAATTATAATATTATAATTATAATAGATACAATTTAGTATTAAAATCGCTAAAAATCATAAATTTTGATTTGTTTTGTTTTTAAATAGCTGTAATTCTAAATAAGCACCAAAGAAAAAAACGAGTAAATTTTGTCTTTGCTTGTTTTTTTAATTTTTAATTTTTTAAATTCAGCAGTAAAAAAACAAACAAAAGTAAATTTTGTCTTAGCTTATTTTTTTAAATTCAACAACAAAAAACAAACAAAAAAGAAATTTCTAATAAGATACAACAAATAAAATTAATTTTTCTTTGTTTCATATTTTAAAATAAAAACATATATACATCGTAAAGAAAAGGAAAAAACTATTTTTTAAAATAATACCAATAAGACTGGACTTTTTAGCCCGTTAAAAATGAGCAAACGTTACAGACTGTTGGGTTAGAATTAGTGCTTTATGCCAAATTGATAATTAAATATGGTTAAATCTTTGCTCATTTTTGCATTAAATACTAATCCCTATTAATCCTTAATTGTGCATCGATCAGATACCATAATACTTAGCTTGCTGCATCTTATCATAACAAAGGTCCATACAAAATTTCGACCAAATTGACCAAGTAGTTTCTGAGAAAAAGTGGAACAAACAGAACTATATAGATGTCATAATTTACAAGGGAGATAATTCGTTAGTTCTTTTATGAAATATTCAAAACTCAATATTTTAAAAATAAAGTAGAGCTTTCTTCTTTAATATGGCTAAGTACAACTAATAATATACATCATTGAGCTTCTTTTTTTTTTTTTTTAAATCTATTTGTTGGCCACTTATAAGCTCCAAAAATACTCTACAAAATTACAGGTGTAGATATCTTAGAGAGGGAACAAGATCCACA
Source organism: Euprymna scolopes (assembly GCF_053919585.1). Lineage (NCBI taxonomy): Eukaryota > Metazoa > Mollusca > Cephalopoda > Sepiida > Sepiolidae > Euprymna > Euprymna scolopes. Next base: position 39,356,780 of record NC_136503.1, read on the forward strand.
TATTACTACTATAATACTTATAGGTTCAAAAACAATCGAACAAAATACCATCAGATTTGACATGAAGAGCCCTTGACATAAATGTTTTATTTTCACAGAAGTACTAATAATAATAGTAATAACTCCAGGGAACACCATTTTTTTTTTTTTTTCCAGTGAGCAATCACTGTTAATAACTTAGGTAAGAAGTCTTAGTGAGTAAATAAGAAATATAAGTTTCAATTCTATTAGAAAAATTGCTTCAAATTTGGTATAAAACATCATTGAAATGACATATATAATAAGAGATTACAAATTATTATACTACTACTAACAATAATAATAATAATAATGAGGCTTATCGACCACAAAACTATTTGACAGAATGGTGCCATATGAAGAATAAATTGGATACCAGATCATAAAAGTTATGCTGCTCATGGTATTACTATTACTACTAATACAAAACAACACCACTTAGAACCTCGAATAGTATTGGACAGAACTGTATTTAATTTATGATGAATAACCCTTAGAATGCCGGTTGTGTCATAGGGGATTAAAATGAACATGCTATAATATTACTACTATTACAAATAATAAAACTTATGAGCATTCATAGGCTCCAAAGCTATTGGTTAGAATTGTACTGAATTTTTATAAATTGCTCTTGGGATTGTTCTATGTAAAATTGCAAAAAATTTTTTAAACAGTTTATAAATTGATAGAACATGAAGATACATAAAGTAGAGAGAGAGAGAGAGAGAGGTGGGGGGGTGGCAAAAGCTGAAAGGAGGAAAAGAGATAGGAGAGAATAGAAGGGGGAAGGAAGAAGTGGAGAAAAAGGGAGAATTGTGTGAAAAGAGGGGGGAAGAAAGAAAGAGTAAAGAAGAGTGAGAGGGGAGGAGATGGAAAGTCAGAGAAGAGAGGAGGAAAAAACAGAAGAGAAGGGAGAACTGAGAGAAGAGGGGAGGTAATAAAGAAAAAGTGAGGAAAAAAAGAAAAAGAGTGAGGAAAATAGAGAAAAGAGAGAAAAAAAAACAAAAACAAAAAAAAAACAAATGCTAAAATTATTGTAAGGTTTAATAAAAAATATTTAAAAGTTGTTACCTGTGAGGATGATGTGTGCCTGGGCCTGCCTTTGGCGTAACTTCTTGTATTGCTTCCTCAGTGCACTCAGGTCTGTCGTCATGCGTTCCATATAGGCGGAACTTTTGCCACCAAAGTTGCTAAGATCAGTTGGTACAGCAGTTCCATAGACTCCAGGTCCCATCACAGAAATGTCACTGGAAGAGCAGCTGGAGTCGCCTCGTCCTTCTAGATCCACGGCCACTAAATTAAAAAACATTATAAAAAAAGGTTAGAAATATTTAGAGAAACTACGAAAATATGTAGATGAGTTTCATGCATGTATGTTTTCACAATATGAAATAGACAACGGCCGAATAATTTGGTTCTTAATCTTAGTTAAAAGATTTTCCTTATGTAAACTGTTATTGATGTCTTCATTTCAAAATATATTTGTTCATATAAAATAAATTACATATATATATATCTTAAGGGGTACAAAATTTAATAATAGACATGTACAGACCGAATTTATTAAATATGATGAATTAAACAAAAAGTGAAAAAGCTAGCTGATTAGTTTCGAACCTCACTCAACAGAGCTAAAATCAAGATTAATAACGATTAAGAAAAAAATATGAGATGGAAATATGGCAGGAGACAAGTGGGGAAAAATATAGAATACAAAAAAAAAGAACAGAAAGAATCAAATAGAAACTACATTTAGTTTTTTTTTTTTTTTACCCCCCCCCCATATTTCCATCTCATTTCTTTCTTAATTGCTATTAACCTCGATTTTAGCTTTTTATTTTTTTTAATTCATCATGATTAATAAATTTGATCTGTACATGGCTCATATCGAAGCCCCCGTTCAGTCTCGAGAGACAAAGGTTACCCCCTGTAGGGGCAACTGCACATGTAATTGTGAGACAAGGGTTGCGCAATCCCTACCACATCTCTCCTGAATCGGCAAGGACAAGTCCAGGACGACTGGAAACAATGCCGAGATAAGCGGAGAGTACATACAACACCTGGAAGTCCCAAATGGTCACCCATTTGGTATTGACTAGGTTCAATGTTGCTTAACTTTGGTGATCCAGCGGGAACTAGTGTGTCAACGTGATTATGGCCAATATATATATATATATATATATATATAGCTTATGTCATCCACTGTTAAACATGACATCTTATAACCAAATTTTAGAAAAATTAAACCAACAGTTTCAGAGATTACTTCATTTATTGAACGTTGTTGAAAAGACTATATTTGTCTCATTCGACATAAATAGGGTTTATTACTCTACTTGTCATGTAATGGTTAGATTTGACCTCATTGGTTAGATCACTTGAAATGGATTTAAAATTGACTCGTGTTCTGTGGTTAAAATCATGTGAATGGCTTGAACATGTATCTCCACACTAAAGATTCCACAAAGATAAAACGTATACGTACGTGGATAATAATTAAATAGTTATTATTAAATTACTTATATAGGGTGTGTGTGCGTGTACAGAGTAATCTCCTAAACTAATGAAGAGATCATTATGAATTTTGGAATATATATTCTTAAAAACATGTTAATATGGACATATGTTTTTAATAAATGTTAACATTTAGAGTGTGTGTGTGTATATATATATATATATATATATATATATATATATATATATACATACACACACACATACGAACACACCCTCCAAATGTTAAAATTTATTAAAAAATGTGTCCATATTAACACACACACAAAAAATTATTTGTTTTTATGAACCAATGACTATGATATGTTTTCTGTAAGTGAATAACATGTGAAGATTTTTTTTTGCCTAAGAAACTGTAAAACATTCAAATTTAAAACAAATGCTATATTTATTGCTTTTTCTCATCCTGGGATAGGTATTTCCTATATATATAATATATATATATAAAATATAATATATATATATATATATATTATATATATATAAAATATAATATATATATATATATATATATATATATATATATATAATATAATGGGAGAAAGAGGGAGAGAGAGAAAATCATATAGTTTTACCATCATTGCAATTGACTTCTGACATTGTACATTGTTATAGGAAAAAAGTATGTTTTTCTTCATTTGTGGCCGTTTTCTGGCAATTTCTCCCCTCAAATGCACTAATGATGCAATATTGATGGTTCCGTTTTTTTTTGTTTTTTTCTCAAGATAATCCGTGAACAAAATACCTTGCACATCTCAAAACACAAACCTTTTTTTTTTTATTTTTTTTTTTACTTGCTTCCCATAAGGGCAGAGTTAAACACAAGGTTGGTTTTTAATGTCGGGGAAAACCAGTTCCCCAAAAAGGGGCACTCTGGTTAGTAACTAAAATAAAACTGTATCAGTCATGAAGGATTTCTCTTGTACTAACCGAGATCAAAAAAGTGAAGTGAAAAAAGTGAAGTGCAACATCAGAACAGATATAACACTTTGATCTTTGTCTGAAGGCCAAGAATGAACTAAACTGAAGTTATCTACAAAATTGTGAGTTTTATCTTGATCTTTAACCCAGATATCCCAAAATTAGATCAGTTCTAAGTTAGACCATGATCGATATTTTGACCGAGTTTGGTGATGTAGATATTAGGCTGTATGCAAATAAACAGAAAAATTCAATCGAAAACAAAACTTCCACCTTGACACATAAAAACAAATTATGCTTCAATTAGTGAAAATAAATAATGCACTTAAGTAGTGCAAGAGGATGGAGTTCAGGACGCTTTAAATATAACTCAAAAACATGAGATGCTAAGAAAGCTTACATGATTAATTTTTTTTTCTATATCAATACAGTTAATTTTGTGGAGTTAGGTCCCTCATCAGAGAGTAAAATGATTATCAAAATTTGCTAAAATATTGAAAATCTGTAGAATTTTGTGTCGATTACCTACGTCTAACTATCGTTCGTTATTCCGTTCATCTTGGCAGGAATTACATATGCAGTATACGTGGAAGAGTACGTCTTTCTCGCAGGACTCCGCGCTATCAAATGCAAACAACTGCCGATGACATCATGTTCAACTTCATCGGAAATTTTTACAATTATAGAAATTTGTTCAAATATTGAAAATCTGTACGATTCTGTCTCAATTATTTCTGGTTTGAATATCATTAAAACCCCTCCCCATTTTTTGCAGAAACTAAATCTGCAACATCTGGCAGGACTCCAACACAAACAATTATTGATGGGGTCATGGTGAACTTCATTTTACAATCAGTTTGCAAAAAGTGATATCATCTGCAGATACTTCAGAAATAATTTTGAATACTCTAAATCATAAACTCAGTACTTTTTTTTTTTTTTTTTTAACTAGGGAGAGGAGATTACTATTTATCAAAGGCCGAAAGGCCACTTGAGGATAAAGTTTAATGAGTGTCAAGTAGACCATGAAACAACACCGTGATGATAGGTAATAGTGGAACTTGAGTAGGGTTTAATTATTTAAGGACATCTCAACAAGAACTTATTTACATTAGACTTGAAAACAGTCAGCTGGGAAGCAGCCCAATTTTTGTATTCTACAGACGGGCAGTTCTAGGAAAGAAACTTTGCTCATGGAATTTCCATTTAGAGAGTAAGAGGAATTGTTGACAGTTGTTGTAGAAAGAGTACTGCAAAAAAGTACACTTTATTTTCTTTTAAATCGACTCCTTTTGTGTTTTTCGTGCACCAACTGAGATTTTCATAAAATTTTTGACAGAAAAATGTGTGGCTTTAGGCAAACTCTACTTCAATGTAATTTGATTCTAAGCCTTGAATTAACGACTGATGGCGATTTCAATGATTAAACGATTTTCCTGGGAAAAGGTCTGAGGTATCTGGATTAGGAGTAATACAATTTGTATATATGCAATTGCATTAAATGACAGGATGCTCAAAAACAGGTAACTATTTTTTTTAAACACTTTGTTTTGTGCCAACAGCAAAGGTAAAACATAATTATTAATGAAAGATACAAGACGAATAAGAAACTGCAGTTGAAAGTATAGCAAATATTTGAAAAGTGGTGTCTACAAAATGTCTGTATCCCGTTTAGAAAGTTTTTTTTTTTTTTACAATGGAGTCACCACTTATCAAAGCCCAAAAGCCACTTAAGGGTAAGGGTTTGGAATTTAACTATTTAAGGGAACTGCTCAACAAGGACTTGCTTACATTAGAGTTGAAGACGACCATAGTGTAGTCAGCTGGAAAACAGGTGGTACAGATTTCCAGTCAAGCAGCTCTAGGAGTTTTGTTCATGGAATCTGTGTTTAGATTTAAGCTAAGATAGAGAGTGGAAGCAATTGTTTATAGTGGTTGTAGCTAGATGAGTGTTTTTTTTTTTTTTTAAAGTTTGGCGAGGTGGGGGGGGCATAGATTGAAGCTCAGATGATGGTTCTGGATATTTTATATGTTGCATTTTTTAATTTTATCTTCATTAGTCTGCAGTTAAACTAAGGATACTTTCCATAGGATAAGATGAAAGAATTACTCAGATTCAGCATTACAAAAATAAATGTATGCCATTTTATTGCTTGATTACATCTTTTTCTGTGAGTCTGTCTCTGGACTAAGGTAAAACCAAGAGAAATTCAATGTCCATTCTGTTTTGTGCTTAGAGATAAGTTTGATCCATTTGTTATTTTGTTTGTGTTTGACTTGTATGTTTGTATAAGATTGTAAAATTGAATTTCATAGGTTCCAGAATTTTTTCTAAATGAAAATGAATAATTTGCATAATTCAGACTAATGTTTTCATCTCGGATGTTATTCCCACAACGTTTTGACCAATGTAATTTTCAACCTTCTTTGAGTGTGCGTGTTTGAACTCTGGAATCTATATAGAATTTCGAATGGAACCTTCTATTTGATTCATCACGGTAGATTTTTCTCATTCCATCAGCCGTGAATAGGTAAAAATCTTAAGTAACAAACCGAGCATTGGGCCCCGCCCCCTCCATGACTGAAAAATTTACTTTCACAATGACTAATATTTTTGCAAAATTAAAAAAAAAAAATCCAAGGCATCATGTTATTGAGAAAAGTGCGAATAAATGAACGGAAGAACAATTTGGGGGCAATTTTATCACTATAATGCCCCTTGTGAGGGGGGGGGGGCACTCAGAGTTATCGCAGAAAATCCGTTCTGCCAAAAATTTATTCACCATGACTAATGTTTGTGCAAAATTTCCAAAATATCCAAGGCATGGTTATTAAGTGCGGACAAAAAAACGGGAGTGAATTACTAGGTTCAATCCCTCCTTTGTCGGGGGACCAATTATTAATCGTATTCTTAATATTGACTGTACTAAGGATTGAACCTTCAACCTTCAAGACTGTTGTTACTGATTATTCTTTAACACTTTAAATCTATTCTTGTTTCTATAATAAGTATTAACACTATCTAAAGCAAACTTTGCGCCTCTTAACATTCATACTAGAATTGTCCACAGGAAACACAACGGATAAAGTGTTAAGTATTAAGAATAACACCCAAGCTGAGAACAGTAGTTTGAATAATCCAAATCGATTTTCATAGTCTTATTTGTTATGTCTCTGAACCATATTCAATTTACCTCCCTTGAATTATACTAGCAAGAAGTGAGAATTAACTCTTCAATTTGTAATTAGAAAAAAAAAAAAAAATTCCCACATACTTTAGTGCAAGATTTGAAATCAAGGCTCAACCTCTTTGCAGCTTCAGTTTGCAGCTGGGTGAATGTGTTCCATAACAGCTCTACGTTTTGACATTGTTTTCATTATTGACATGTTTACAACCAGGTCACATTTACACGTCTCAGCTATCATTCATAGAAAGAAATTTAACCATATTTCTTATAGCCATCTCAGCATGGAATTTTTCTATTGGCTACAGAATTTTTATGGAGATGGAGAATAGTTCCCAGATATGACAATGGAAACTGTATTTGCTTTACAAAACCAATAGATTCTCTATAATAAAGTTAATTTTCCCTTCTGCCTTCAGACATAGATTTACAACTTAAGCCAATTTATGTTAATCTATTAAAATAAAACAGTCCAAGCCCCTATGCGTATTCCCAGAAATTATGTGCTCATTTTGTCTTTCAAAATTTCTTACATTTTCTCTGGATTTGCTGTTTCTCCAAAATAACACTTAAAGGTTGCATTCTTTTATTCTCATACTAGCATCTACTCCCATGCCCCTACATTCGCTGTGAAAGAAATTTTGGTTAAATCACCAAAGTTATTTAATTATTTCCTAACTATTGTCTACAAAATATGTTAGATTTTAAATCAAAATAACAATCTCTCCTTTCATGGCATAAAGCAATATCAGATTTCATTCTGACTGCCTGTTGCTTATACATTTTGGAAATATTCTGGATTAGCAGAATATGAATTAATGAACATTAACAAAATCCCAAACCGCCATCTGTCTGATGCCTTCACATGTGCATTTTTTGAGGTTTGAAAAGTGAGACATTTTTATCACAGACGTTTTGAATTTGCTTTCATCGATTGCTATCCTGCTGATATAAAGTCATGTTGTCTCCCTGATCTTCAAAATGTGTTACTGGATTAGAATAAAATAAAAATTGCTTTAATGGAGACGGATTTTTTTTCACTGAACATGCA
>NC_136503.1:39369377-39499377 GCF_053919585.1 Euprymna scolopes
ATATATATATATATATATATATATATATTATATTATATATATATTATATTATATATATATATTATATATTATATTATATATATTATATTATATTATATATATATATTATATTATATATATATTATATTATATTATATATATATTATATATATTATATTATATTATATATATATTATATTATATATATTATATTATATATATTATATATATTATATTATATTATATTATATATATATTATATATATTATATTATATTATATATATTATATTATATTATATATATATATATTATATATATATTATATATATATATATTATATTAAATATATATATTATAAGGGTTTTTTGCAATTATGTTTGTTGTTCTTTTGTTATTTATTTTTTTCTAAAATCCGATTGCTGCATCGGAAAGGCCAGTTAAAAATACATAATATACTTTGTTATTTTCTTTAATTTAATCCCTTTTTATAATTTATTAGACAAAATTTAACTTTTATTTTACCGTGCCAATAAATATGATCATCACTGTATATATTATATATATATAATATATATATTATATATATATTATATTATATTATATATATTATATTATATATATTATATTATATTATATATTATATTATATATATTATATTATATATTATATTATATTATATATATATTATATATATATTATATATATTATATTATATTATATATATATATTATATATATATTATATATATATTATATATATTATATTATATTATATTATATATTATATTATATTATATATATATATTATATATATTATATTATATTATATTATATATTATATTATATTATATATATATATTATATATATATTATATATATATTATATATATATATATAAAATTTTCTGTATTTGTCTTTTTTTAAATAAGTATAATTCTGAATAAGCACCTATATAATCTATGATATAAATCTCATCTGTTCGTTTAAATGTATGTATGTATGTATGTATGTTTGTATGCATGTATGTATGTTTGTATGTATGTATGTTTGTACGTATGTATGTTTGTATATATGTATGTCTTGCAAAAACTTTCAAGAGAGGCGACAGATTTTCACGAAATCAGTATCGTTTTGAAGCTCGTCCCTTTGGATGACAAATATAAAAATATTGGCCAAAAACATTAATTCCTTTACCCTCAACTGGGTACTTATCTACAAGGAGGGGGTCTCTTTTTTTGCCAATATTTTCGAAAATCATTGCCTCTTTTCGATTGTCTAGCCTTAATTTAAACCTACGTCACTTCCAATTTGGCAATGGGTGCAACAGCTAATAAGTCACGTTTTTTTTTTTCACTTTCTTTTCCTGCTTTGCGGTACAGGTTGAAGCTTGCCTGACTACTACCACTTTTTTTTTTTTTTGCCCAATACACACCTCCAAACACCTGGGCAATGCCGGGCATTCAGGCTAGTTTGGGTTTTTGTGTCATTTTTGCACATTTTTTTTCAAGAAGTAAGAAGGTTTTACATAACTGCTTGATCTAATTATTATTGCTTCCATAGTAATTAATTTTCATTTAACACAAGATGACACGATACATTTGTAAGGAATTTTTTTTTCTTATTCAAAGCATTTTCTTAGTCATACCCTATGAAAATTAACTTGGAGAATATTTTCAGTTTCCAACTAAACCAATTCAAATAAAAAAAAAAACAAAAACAAGCATTAATTTTCTTGGTCGATCCCTGTCAGATAAATGAATCAAAAGCATGACTAATAGTGTGGTTAGATTTACCTTTTGTCTTAGCCCCCGTGGTCGACACAGACTGCATGTGGAAGATTCCGGCAAAACAACGAATCGCTTCCATATCTTCGTCATCCAATTCGTCTTCATCACTGCCAAAAATTCCAGCTTCGGCTTTCGGCGTTTTCTTGGCAGTATTACCCACAGCTCCTGTGAAGGGACGGATGTTGTAGGTGTATTTTTCACGCAGGTCACCCAGTTGAGGAAATGGAAACGGTGAGATGGAGTAGATTGACTGAAATAAAAATTAAAATGTTTTAACATTTTTATTTACATCATCTGCAGTGTTATAATTATCTATATATTAATAGGATAGTGTGTGTGTTATTTTGTGTGTCATGCTTACATCCAAGTGACTGTCGTTTAATTGTTATGGACTTCCATTTATTGTAATAAATAATTTTACCAAGGATTCTTCATAAGTTTTGGTTTTGATAATAGCTGAAGGAACTGAAGTTATATATATATATATATATATATATATATATATATATATATATATATATATATATATAGCTATTATATATATAATATATAAATATTTTTTTTGTATAGTTTTAAAGGTTAAAAACTTCAAAGACTATATATATATATATATATATATATATATTAGCATGGATACTCAGCGTTGCCAGGGTCGACCTGAAGTTCGGTTTGGCCAAACCTGCTATACTAAGAATATTGACCAGTTTTTCATTATTATATGTCAACTCATTCGTTACCCCTACAAAAATTTCAAAAAGAAAAGAACGAATGAAAACACGAAAAAAAAAAGCAGAAGTATGTGACAAACTCACTCTACCAGATATTTCGGCAGAAGGGATATGAAGAGAAGTTATTTTCTGGATATTGAGCACCTTTTTATGACTATATTCCAATTTAAGTGAATATCTTTTATGCTCTCTCAGTCTAGAAAGATTTGTTATTGTTTTTTGAGATGAGTAATTTGTAATTTATTTTATTTTAATTGTTTGCAGACTATTATCCTCATCATTTATAGTTGTTTCACATTGTTTCGACCAACTATTCCTCTGGCCTTTGATTAAAATAAATTATACAAATTAGTCATCTCAAAAAAAGAATTCCATAATGTTCAGATATGCAGGTTTGGATGCATACCTATAACGTGAGAGAACTTGAATGCCTACTAGACAGTATCCTCGAGTATCTAAGGTTTTTCTGTACAGAGGTTTGCCAGGACAACTTGATATGAGAATACTTTTCCGTACAAGTAATTCCTGACTAAATATTCAGAATCGCATCGTACTCACAGCACAGATGTGGTAAACCCACGCTGGCTTTTATAACAAATAGTGCACCTTTTCTCCAAGTGATGTTATCTTAAGTATAGAACAAAACTAGATACTCCACCAGACCAGATGATTTTTTGTCCCGGAATTCAGTAAGACGAAGAGACCACAAGAAAGGTATACTAACACATTTAAAAGGTCAGTTAAAGAGAGGGAAATTGTGTTCACAATTTCTTTACTAACTCAGTGTTTAAGATGTAAAAGATAACTTTAATGAAACATTTGGATATCCTATGTATTCATATAGAGATCAAATGTTAACCTCAGTAAGAGGGAGGGGGGGCTTTGATTTTTAAGAATTTTGATGGAAATAAAATGAAACAACAAATCAAAAAAAAAAAAAAATGATGCAAAAAAGCAACAGTTAGAAATAATGACGTTCTATGCAAAAATGTAATCCCTTCGAATCGTTAATAACATTCACAATCATTGCTTCACTCCAAGTATGTGTTACAAATAAACTTCAGTCAGTTGATACAGATATTTGTGTGTGTGTGTGGGGCACTTTGGTGATCATTTTATCAGTAGGTGGCGTCATCTTGAATAGGTTTCATTTCACACTCACCGGATCTTAACTTCTTAAATTTGTTGATTACTTTGGCCAATCACCGCTTAGAAAATCTGACATTACTAGTTAATAAAATTTGGCAGCTAGTTCATATTTTTAATACAACTAATCACATTTACAGATTTTAGCTTGGGCTGTCGTGTCAAGTTGATCTTTTTCTAAATTCTATTTTATTCTTCCAAGACAATCTGTTTCGTATAGCAAAGATGAAATAAAAAATTTAACAGTGCACACTAATTAGAAAAGACAAAATTAAATTTAAAAAAACCCAAAAAACATCAATAGACAATTTTTTTAAAGCAGTCACATGTTTTGATGTACTATTTTCTATTGATGTAAACAGACAAACAAGTGCTGAGTAATTGGGCTATTGAATAATAGAATGGATTGGTGCATGAATACAATTTATTGGACTAGATTTGAAGCACGTCCACAAAAAATTTTCGCACTACACAAACAGGAGTCATACAAATAAAATGCTGTGTGGTTGGTTCTCCTAAGAAAGCGAAAAGAGGTTTAGTTTAGGTAGAATGTATGGATGTAGTAGTTCATTGAAATATGGAACACAATTTAGTTTGCAAACCTTGATCAGCTTTTCTGGACTAAAAGCATCTCCATTGACCATATCTTGGGTGAGTTCCCCCATCAAAGTGTAGAATTCATCAGCACTTCCAGCAGACATTATTCTTCTGCAAATAAAAATACAACATTATGGATCATTGCTCGGCTTTGTTAAATACTGTTGTGCTTCTCTTAAATAGACAAATAACAACCCATTTACAGTTTTTGAAAAATGTTACATTTTTATCCATTTCTTATTGAGGTCAATACTTTTCATAGCAGGTGAATTTAGAGAGCAGTTGTTACACATGCATCCTTTGTTCCTTCCCCTTTTTTGCTTATTTGTTCCCAAATCATCAGAGTACTTCTTTCCAATATCACTTTTATTTGTCATCAAACAGTAAAAGACAAAATGTCATAGACCAATCAACTTGAAGCATTTCCTTCCACACACAACTGCTACATAAACTAGACTTCATAGAGAATATGGTAATTTCCTTTTGTTGTTTAGTAGTAGTAGTGGTAGTTATTTATTATGGGATAATCTGATCTAGCCATTTCAGGAATAATGAACTTACCCAGAGACAATATAGGACAATGTAGCTACATCTAAGCATATAGATAGTGATTTGTAGCAGTTATGGTCTCAGAATCATGATGCATACTTTTGTAACACACTTTTGCTCAGACACTTTATTAACTATACCATATGTTTGTTCTGATTATTATAATGAATATAATCTCTACTTATATGTAAAAGACACTGTATTTGTGAGAGTTCTCTATGGACTCCGAAATGGCTGGGCCAATCTTTTTTTGAAATTTCACACTAATGTACTCAATATGTCTAGGAGTATTCTTAGTTAAGTTTTGTATTGGAATGCATCTGATAAGTATCGAAAATCAATGATTGAAAAAAATCTGATTAAAGAAGGAACAGTCTGATTTTGACCAAAGTTAACACCCTTATACAGCCTAACATCACATGTGCATTTAAGAAGTTTTATCATCACACAAACAGGAGGGCCAGGTGTACAGAATCATTCTTTGATAAGACAGAAGTGCGTTCAAAATGAACATTTCTGCTTAGAGCACAATTGAACCATTTTACTTGACTTGCATTTTAAACTTTAATTCAAGCCATTATATAATGATAATTCCATAAAATCAACAGTAAGTTCTTTACAGTGCAATGTAGACTACAATGTATTGTGGAGTAAGTCACTGCAGGAAGGCATATGAAATTTCCTCTTGGAGCATTGTGATTATGGTTCCCAACTAGAGTAGTTAATCAGTTGATTGAAAAATGGTCAATTTCACCAGTTTTGATGACAATAAAAGTATTGGAAGTGTGATACATTTGTTGATCATCATTCAATCCCGGGCGACATTGGGTCTCCCTGCTCATGAAGAATATTATGATAGGATTGAAAATGAATGAAATGAACAAAATTTGATTATGATGACAGTTTATGACATTAGATTTGAAGATGACCATGTTGTAGTCTGCAAGGAAAGTAAAGTTTTTCAGAGTCATTTAATTTAATGATGAAACAATATACGTTGTGGACAGTTGTATACAATTAATTGAACACAAGTCATTATTTTATAAATAACTATGAGCAAATTGTGGTTTCATACATTTACTCCGTGTTGCATTTAGAATTTTTTAACGCTAGTTTCCAACAACATCAGGTAGTGATTCGTAGCAGTTATGGTCTCAGAATCATGATGGGAAACGGTAAATAAAACATTGATTTAATATATTTGCAGTTATTTCCTTTGAATCATATCCAAGTTATCTCCCCTGAATGATACTGCTAACAAGCGATGGAATCTTTAAAATTGAACAAAAAAAAAAAAAAGCTCCACTATGCGTGTGAATTTGAAAATGAGACTTGTCTTCTTGTTTTGCCGTGAGCTTGAGTTGGGTGCATGCAGCTTTACATTTCTACATGGTTTGCACCGATGCAGTTTCATTAGATCTCGCTTCTACAGGGTGACCCACCAAAAAACGGGCCCCAACTCTAATTAGGCTCTGTTTCTTAGGGTTTTGTCCGAATGAAATGAAACTTTGGTCATAACTAGTTTATTATATTCAAAACATCACATGAGAGCACTAGTGTCTTTGGCCTTTTTTTCTTTGTTCTAGATGGCCTCCATTCAGCTTTTTTTTTGGGGGGGGGGTCACCCTGTAGTTGCAGTTTAGACAACTAGCCATTTTAGCATGGCCTTTTTTCTACCAATTAAAGAATAGTTTTCAAATGTTTGTATTCACTTTACACGCATTTTCTATAATTTATTTTCTTTGGCAATTTATGCTTATTTCAATTGTATTTAGAGACTTAATGTGAATTCTTTCATTGGTAACTGTTTGCGATTTTATGAATCAGGTTTTATGTTGTTCTTATCTGCCTTTAAAAATTTTTTTTTGTGAGAAAAACGTGTGTGTGTGTGTGTGTACTACAAATATATTTTAAGCCCCCCTCTTTGGGTAGAGCACTGTCGTAAATAATCTCACCCGCTATCTAATTGGCTGAAAAATGCGAGGTTTGCTGTTTATTTGTAAATAAGTGATCTGAGCACTATAAAAGTGGTGGACGAATGTTTGTTTAAAATAGACATTTGTTGAGGTTATTTGAGGGAACCGCTCCTGTGGGTTGATGGGTAGAACTGCAAAGTGTCAACGCAATGGTTCTAGGTTCAATCCTCAGCTTGGGAGAGGTGCTAGTCTAGCGGCACTGATGTATGTTGATGACTACAAATATACATACACACACTTTTTTTTTTTTTTTTTTTACATAGGCATCACCACTTATCAAGGCCGATAGGCCACTCAAGGATAAGGGTTAAAGAGTGTACAGTAGTCAAAAGGACAATATAGTAATCGATAGTAATGGAAGTTCGGTAAATTTGTTAACTTAAGTGGAACGGCTCATCAGAAACTTGTTCACGTTGGACTTAAAGACAACCATATTATAGACAGCTGGAAAGCAGGAAAACGGAAGACAATTCCACAGGCGTGCAGTTCTAAGAAAGAAGCTTTGATCATGGAATCTATGTTTAGGTTTAGACACAGATAAAGAGTGGGGGGAATTATTGATAGTGTTTTCAGCTAGTCGAGTGTTTCTTGTGAAAGTTTGGCGAGGGGGGACCATATATATATATATACACACACACACACATTTTTCTCACAGAAAATATACACACACACACATATATTTAAATAAAGTAATTGGCCATATCTTATGAAGCGCCATCCATGTGTATGAATATTTTATATTAGAAATTGGAAAAGCAAAACAATGTAATTGTAAAAAGAAAAAAAAAATCATTTGTTTAAATAATAATGTCTTTTCAAATTATCTTTGAGTTGAGTGGTTTTCAGAAGTGATGACACCTTAGTAAAAAAAAAAAAAAAAAGATGAGGCTCACAAGTACTACCACTTTAAGATAGAGTGGATCCAGGATTACTGGTAATTAATGGTAATTTCACCATTCCAGAATTCTTGGTGTGAAATAAAGGTGAACACCTTAGCCAAGGGAATCTGTGACAGTGTAATGTCTTGCTCATAAATTCTATTATTAAACTCATAGACAAGACTTTAACAGGTACTGCCATTACGGATTAAAATGGAGCTGGGATTAATGGAAACTAAAGGATGACTCTACACTACGCAAAGCTCCCAAGTTAGAATCTCACCACTGAATGCTCTTTAAGGTCATATCCAGGATCACCATATACTCATAAAGGTAGGTATAGACCGTTTCATACCCTCCAAAAAATTCCGGGAAAAACCTAACAGCCAGCCGTGGTTCTCTCAAAGTGCATTTGTCTGTGTGTGGTGCAACCTGTCTGCACTACATCTGTGAACTCAGTCAGGTTGGACCAGATCAAAATTGTTCATCAACAAAGCGGTTATCCTGGTATGAAGCGGACACTACTTTGTGAAGCGAATTAACCCTGGAGTTTCCAAGGCTGCTGTGAGAACCATTGTCAAAGAATGTGTAGAGTGTCAGTTGATCAATCTGTAACCCATGCACTAGTCAAAGGGGGGGGGGACTGTAAATATTGAACAAACATGGCATAGGATAGCAATGGATATCATTCATTATAATAGGGTCCAATTTTTGACACTGATTGACTGCGGCCCCACTTGGTTTGCTGTCTGGCGACACATTGCTCGGCAGGATGCAAAATGTATAATCAATCAACTAAAGACTCTTTTCTATGAACGAAGCCATTAGAGATTCTAACGAATAATGACACTGTTTTTCAGAGCAGCTTGTTTAAAGCCTTTATGGACGAATGGAGAATCAGACTTTTATTTCATTGTGCATATGTTCCTTTCGGTAACGGCATCATCGAGCAATGTCATAAAAATGTCAAAAGGATTGCAGCCAGGAAACGGTGCACCATACTGGAGGCAGTATATTGGTACAACGTTACACCAAAGGATGACTTGTCCTCTGCTACAGCACTTGCCAATATGGTCCATCGGTACTGCATACAGATTTAAAGACTAAAATTTTTAGACAAAAAAACTATTTTGAAGTCAAAAAAAAATTATATTGCACCGTTTTTAATGAAATTCAATCCTTTTAAAAAGAAAACATATTGCGTCTCATTTGTTTTTTCTTCAAAGTCATTCTTTGCTTTCTCGCAACCATACATAGTATATAATATAATTAAACACTTGGCTGGTTGGCAGTAAAGAGTAGGAAAAGCTTAAGTAATTGATAGGTTGAAAAAAAAAAAAAAAAAGGTAGAATAGGCTTGGAAATTGGTAAGGTAAAAAAGGCAAACACTGAAATCAATAAATAAAATAAAGGTGAACACTTTAGCGAAAAGAATCCATGACAATGTAGTGTCCTACTCATAAATTCTATTATTAAACCCAAAGATGAAACTTTAACAGGTACTACTACCACTACAAATTAAAATGGAGCTGGGATTAATGGAAACTATGGGATGACTACACTCCCCAAAGTTCCTAAGTTAGAATTTCACTATTGAATGTTCTTTAAGGTCATATCCAGGATCACTATATAATAATAAAAAGGGCACTTGTCTGTGTCTGAGTGAAACTTAAAAATTAAAATTTTTAGAAAAAAAAAAAAAATATATATATATATATATATATATTATGACGACAATAAAATTCAATCCTTATATAAAAACAAAAAACAAAAACAATTTGCATCTTCTGTTTTTTTCCACCAACTATTTTTTAGTCATTCTTTGCTTTCTCACAATCACACACGGTATATAATAAAAATGATCTGTTGATTTATATTCAGATTGAATTTATTTTAAAAAAAAATCTATTCATACTACATTTCTAATTCCAATACAATTACCAATTCCGTACTAAATTCCTAATTCCAATAGTTACCAATTCTGATTCTTTATAAATCTCTAAAGATTTAACTATAAAAATAGCCCCCCCCCCGGGAATGAATGAAGTATTATGGTGATTGAAGATTCTAGATAGAAAAATTATAGACATGTATACGGTACAGTGACAAGGAGGACCATAGCCCCCCCCCCCCCGCCTCAACACTTTGGAATGGCCTAGTGCCTGATTTATTTTTGCATTTTTTTCATAAATAAATAAATTTTCATGGTATACAATATAACACCCCATTTTAAGAATTCAGAAAAAAACAAACAAAAAAAACAAATATTGTAAGCAATGGCAATATAGATCTGAAACATTTTTGAATATGATGATGCGGCTGTTGATAGTGATGAACATGTTTTGGAAGTAATTAAGATGATGATGCTGATGATAATGAATGTGTTTTTGAAGTAATGGAGATGATGATGAATGTGTTTTTGAAGTCATGGAGATGATGATGAACATGTTTGCAAAGTAGCGTTTAACTAATCATTGTTAATGTAAAAGGTGTTTGCAGAAACTCGTCATACTTACTTGGCCAGCTTACCCCAGATGACCAGTGCTGCCCGCAGCAAGATCTCCGAACCTTCTAACAGAATTG
The DNA here is from genome assembly GCF_053919585.1 of Euprymna scolopes. Lineage (NCBI taxonomy): Eukaryota > Metazoa > Mollusca > Cephalopoda > Sepiida > Sepiolidae > Euprymna > Euprymna scolopes. Next base: position 39,379,601 of record NC_136503.1, read on the forward strand.
AATCCCACATTCTTAAAACCGTTTTCTTTGGAAGACATGTTGCAAATAAAGTAAGGAACCACTGCATTGTGAACACGTTAGTCAGAGGGGGCTCATAAATAGCTCCTGAAACAGAAAAAAAAAGATAATCGTTATAATTTTTACAAATAGAAAAGATTCTAACGTTTGTTTTACAAGTCATCCTCTTCAAGACGAGAGATGTTTCAGATTAATAAAAATTAGTGTTGGGATAATTAATCAGAATTGGGAAAATAAGAACTTTTAAGAGTAACGGAATCGGAAAAATGAGTGTATTTTCCGTTGCCAAAAATGATTACTTTATCTTTTTTTTTTTTGGTTTAAGAAAAATCTTCCATTGCTGGTAGTAAAAAAAAAAAAATTTATTGATTTAAACTTCCAGGAAAACTGGAATCTGTATATCGTCCCCCTCACACAATCGTGTTTTTACGTTTGAGAAAATATATGCTCATTTAAGATGTGTTTTTATGGTAATCGGGACAAAATAATATTTTTATATTTAAATATTTAGAGATTTATAAAGAATCGGAATTGGTAACCGTATTGGAATTAGGAATTTAGTACGGAATCGGTAATTGTATTGGAATTAAGAATTTAGTATGGAATCAGGGAAAAATATTGAAATCGTCCCATCACTGGTAAAAATATCACTTTTTTTTTTTATTTACTTTTTAATTTTAAAGTCTTTTTGCTGTTGTACTTACACCTGCTATATATTATAAAACTGTGTGATAGAAACTACCCTTTACGTACAAAACCTTGAGGCAGATTCCACGACATTAGATGAACACTGCTTGATAGACACAAGTGAAAGAGATAAAAATTCGTCCAGAAAGGTTAATTTGAAAGTCAATTTTGGAAAGCAGTCCAAGCATGTTTTACAAATATTTTAATGGAACATGCTCTGATGAACTCATAGCACTTGTCCTCCCCACCTGTTGACGTAAATACTCCTAATTCATCCGACAAGCAGCAAAATTCCATCCCTGAAAAGCATTCTATCTGAATTGTTTTTTTTTTCTCTTGAACTGTTAGACTTTGGAATTCCCTTCAGGTTTCCTACTTCTATGACATACAGAACTTTAGCAGTGAGATGTTTGTTCTACATTACATTTAAACTACCTACTTAGTGTCCCTGTAAATATTCTCTCAAATAATAGTCCCTTATGTCCAAGTGGTACAGTGCCTTGTTTGAAGTGAATAAGAGTAAAAAAAACAAAACAAAAAAAACATGCCAGCATATAAAACTGACCATTTTTATGTTTTAAAAAAGTCATGTTTGAAATGCTTATTCTTATCTTTCTTTGTACTTTTGTTGTTGTACTGACATTACTAATCAAAAAAAGAAAAAACTTGTTCAAATTAAATATTAAGAAACAAGAAAAAAAATCGGAAATATTTCTTTGATCAGAACATTTTGTACACTATCTTAGATACTGATATGTACCGTGAAAGGTACATAGTTGTTGGAAGTAGTCAAGTGATCTTCGCTATAGTAATCAAGTAATACAATCAAATAAATCGCCTTAATGAACTGTTGTTAATAGTTGTAGATGGTAATATGCTTAAGCTTTAGGCTTTTGATGTCTCTCCCAGGCTGCTATAATAGCTTACATCAGCCAATCATATTCTTGTGAGGAGGAACCCAGATACATTTATATTCTTACTGCAGATATTAAGATTTTTTATGCAACTTTTGTTTATAATGCTATACCGGTCAATGAAATGGGGTAAAAATATCACTGTGTGAGTGTGTGTATCTATATAATTATAAAACTCAGATCAGCTTGCTTGCTTGGGCATTTAAATCATCCGTTCAGTTTCTGACTTCCAGTTTCAAAAAATTTGTCTGCTTACCTACCTATTTCATGGCCGCCATGTCCTAAGTCTGATATTAAAAGTCACTGCTGCTATTCAAAGCATACACAAAGTCAACAATATTTTTTGTTTTAACTTATTTTAATGTGTTTTCCTTAGAAATAAATGTAATTTAACCTTGTTGAGTTAAAAAAAAAAAAAAAAAAAAATCAATCCGAAAACTAATTTAAATATAAATATACAACTATAATCATATTTATAACCATATTTACTGCTTTTAGTTGCGCTCTTGTGGATTCTGATGATTTTTTTTTACATGCCTTACTTAAAAAATATTTTGTATTCGGGGGGTGGGGGGTTAGAAACTTAGTTTTAGTAGTGCTTTTAGTAGAGCTTCCTTAATTTTAATTAATGCTTGCAGTAGAGCTCTGGGGGCTTCCCAAGTTTTCTTTTTTCCCTCATCACTTAAAAAAAAAGAAAAAAAAAAATGTTTTCTCAATTTTCATCTTACACTTTAAGGGTCAACAGGTAGACTAATATATACATAAGTCTTGAAAGACTTAACCGTTAAAACTAAAAAAAAAAATTCTTTTTTTAGTTGTTTGTTGGAAAATTATTTTGCCAGTAAGTTAATTCATTTCCTGCAATTGCTGCATCAACTTGCTTTCACGAATTCACAATAGTCCTAATGTTATTTCAGGCATCACTGTTTTGAGAATTTAAAAACAAAACAGTATATATATATATATATATATATACATATATATCTTCTATTATATAAAAAGGACTGTACATGTGTGTGTTTGTTCCCTACAAACTTGAAAACGACTGTGCTGATTTTTATTAAATTTTACATATATGGCTGGCAGTGTTCTTTGATAGGTTTTGCATAAGAATGTTTTCAATAAGTATCGATAATTGAAATAATCTGATGAAAAAAAAAAACAAGCGATTTTGACCAAAGCCTAACATCACAAGTGCATTTGAGAAGTTATATTACCACACAAACCAAAATGCCCGGCATAAAAAAAAAAAAATCAACAGTAGGTTCTTTAGTATGACAGGGGCAAATCTGCAATCAATGTTTCTATTTATAGCACATTTGCAGCATGATATTGACTTTTTTTAATTGAAACTTCAAGTCAAGTCTAGCCATTTTCACTGAACAAGCAGTAAGGCTGAGCATATAAAATCAACAGTAGGTCCTTTCACATAACAGATATGCTTTTGAAATGAATGTTTCTGTTTAGAGCATAATTGAACCATTATACTTGAATCTTACATTTTAAACTTTAATTCAATTTTTTAATTTTTTTAAAATCAACAGTAAGTTCAGTGGAATCTGGACTAAGTCACTGCAGGGAAGCATGTAAAGCAGGTAGTTAATCGATTTGATTGAAAATGGGCGATTTCACAGATTTTGATGACAATAAAAATATGGGAGTGTGAAACATTCGTTGATCATGATTCAATCCCAGGCAACGTCACTCTCCCTGCTAGTATATATGAGGAAGCTTCTACAGCACACCTGGCAACGCTAAGTTGTCATATGTGGTCTAATCTGCAAATCTAAAAGTGGCCTGACACAGCATTCGAGGATTCACAATATTACCATGATGCGATAGCCTTTACAAGAAGGAAAGTTTTTATGCCACATTTGTGAACTTTCATGTAAATCTAAAGCTGGATTGAAGAGTCATCTACGTGCACACGGATGCAAAAAAACACTTCAAGAAGAGATGGCAAACTTCTGTCAAGAAGTAGCAATCATCAAAAAAAATAAAAATAAAAATCATCATATATATATATATAATATATATAAGGTAAGCAGATAAATAAGAAAAAAATTGTAGTTTTAGCATGTACTTGAACTATGATTAGTTTTCTGGTTCACAACTCCATGTTTTTAATAGTGCCCATTTCTGTATGATACTAAAATTCTAAGGATCATGTATGGTCGGTTGTATCTGAATGTTTTAGATATTGGGAGGAATGTCGAATAATGAAATGCTGTAAATATTTAAAGAGAAAGAGGGAGGAAACAGCAAGAAAAGAAGAGGGTGAGGAAAACAAAGAGATGAGAAGAAAGAGGAAGAGATAGGAATAGTGAGAAGGAGGAAGAAAGAAAACGACAGAGAGAAAGAAAGAGGAAGAGGGAAGAGAGGGCCTACTAGTTTTTTTACTTCCCCTTCTGCTCCACTCCCACGCTGAATGAAAATAATCTTTTCAGTTGTATGACATGGCACGGCTATTTCTCTAGGCGTTTGTAAGAAGAGAGGAATAAACAATCAAACCGCCTGGTATCAAACCGCCAAACAAGGTCACGTTGTTGTATGAAAAAGCTCTGGAGAATAAGGAATATGCAAATTGTTTTTCCTGGCAAAGCTCTTCAATCATTCAGGACATGGCTGACTCAAAGTACAAGCCACACAGACCCCACCCTTCCCTATCTCAAGATAATATTTTCATTCCTTTGAAATGACTATGTAAAATCTTTATTAATAAATGGGCATTTGTTTTTCTGTCACTTATAGACTCCAACAATGTCAATACTACTACTACTACTACTGGCAATACTAAAACAAACATTCATAAGCTTTAAAAGTAGTGGACAGAATTGCACCAAATTCAGCATGAAGCATGTTTAGTATGATGGAGGTTTAATTCTAATACTACTAGTATATATATATTAATACGATAGCATGTGTGTTATTTATTTTCTGTGTCACGCTTACATCCGGGTCGTTTAATTGTTATGGACTTCCATTTTTTGTAAAAAAATAATTTTACCAAGAATTCTTCATAAGTTTTGGTTTCGGTTATAGCTGAAGGAACTTAGGTTATATATATATATATATATATATATATATATATATATATATATATATATATTCATAAGTTTTAGTTTCAAGTCAAGCTGATGCACCCAAGTCATCTGGATATATTTTTTTAATTTTGAAATCGCAACTTTAGAATATATAAAAATCGATAGAACATTAGATCTATAATAATATATACGAAATCTGCAAGAATTAAAATATCATATTTAAGCGTACTTTATGACCGGGCTACGCCGGGCATCCCTGCTAGCTTAGATAAATACTTTTGCAGTTTTAACAAAAAAGCTACAATAATATCAGAGCGTCTCCATTTACATTGAACATCTACAGAATGCCAACATCAATATATTAAATATGAATGAGTCCCTTGTGGAATTTCCACAGGTCCTGCTAGTTATTATTATAATACTACTACTACTATAATAATGATTTGGACAGACTTGTTAAATGTACTCAAGGAAACACTACTGGCTATTTTCAGTGAGCAATCAGTGATGACCAGTGTGAATAAATAAAGAAAAAGACACATGAACAAAAAACAAAATCTTTACTGACAGCTGCACAGAACAACACAATTAGAACTAACCACATTAAAGATAAAATAGATAAAACACAGAAAATAGTAAATATAGACTTTGTTGGCAAAAAGACGAAATTATAAACCGTATAAGTGAATGCAACAAATAAGCCCAAAAGGAATATAAGGACGAGCACGACTGCATAGGGAAGGCAGTGCACTGGGAGCTCTGCCAACGACTGCACCTGAAACATGCAGACAAATGGTTCAAACCAGAGACTGTACTGGAAAACGAAAACCACAAAATCCTTTGGGACATGAAGATCCAAACAGATAAACTCATTCAAACAAGAAGACTAGATGTCATAATATTAAGTTGACAAGAAAGTTATTGCAGAATTTTTAATTTCGATTTTGAACGATGTATTTTCAAATAAGTTTCCGTTATAATACCTTTACTTTATACATCATTTTAAAGAGAGTTTTTCACTCTATCTAATCATTTAAGTTACAATCGTTTTAAAACAATTATGTCTTTTCAGAACGTTGAATACAAGATGGAAAAAAAAAAAACAAATTTGCACAATTTTCTTATTTCGATTCAAGCTAGGCTGAAAAGCTGCTGAAACAGCTCGTGATATCAACAAAGTATTTGGCCCAGGAACCACTATTGAACACACAATACAATGGTGATTTAAGAAATTTTGTGGTGGCAACAAGTCTTGAAGATGAGTGTAGTAGTTGGCCATCGGATGTTGACAACGATCAATTAAGAGCCTTAGTCGAAGCCAATCCATGCACAACTGTTTGAGAACTTGCTTCTGAATTAGATGTAATGAATAAAACAATTTTCAACCACTTGATTAGCAAGACAAAAAAACTTTATGAGTGCCTCACGAATTGAACAACAACTAAAAGAAACGCTGTTATGAAGTGTCATCTTCCCTTCTTTTACGCAATAAGAACAACTTGTCTCTCAACCGAGTTGTTACTTGCATTGAAAAGTGGGTTCTTTATGACAACTGGCGATACTCAGCACACTGGTTAGACGCCAATGAAGCTCCATGACACTTCCCGAAACCAGAGCTGCACCAAAAGAAGATCATGTTGACTGTTTGATGGTCTGTGACCAGTCTCATCCATTAGTTTTTTTGAATGTAGGCGGAAAAGTACTGTTAACAAATTTGGATGAAATGCATCAGAAAATTCAACAACAGCACCCAGCATTCGTCAAGAGAGTTGCTAAACTGACCCTGCAGAAATTGAACAAATTCGGCTACAAAACTGCCTAATCCGCTATACTCTCCAGATCTTTCACCTATCGACTATCACTTTTTCAAGCCTCAACAACTTTTTGCATGAGAAATGCTTCAAAACACTAAGTGATATCAAAAACATCTTTAGCGACTTCACCACTAGAACGCAAAATTTTTATGTTATTTGCATAAAGACACTTGTTTTGTGTTGGCAAAAGTATGTTGATTTTGATGGTGCTTATTTTGATCAATAAATTTTTGTTTTTAAATGTATCAGGCTGACAAGAAAGTTCTTGTGGTGTTTAACTTTTAAATTTAGATGAACATATCTCGGCTCAAAGAAAGAATCTGCCAAATTGTAGATTTTGCTCTTCTAGCAGACCATGGAGTTACGATCGAAGACAGAAAAAGGAAACAAATATGCAGAACTTGCCAGAGAACTGAAAAGAAAATGGAACCTGCAGAAAGTCAATATAATAATGATTGTAGGAGCATTAGGAAAAGTCCCTAAGAACTGGAAAAACAGACTTGGAGATATCAGAATCAAGGGGAAGAATCATACTATGTGAGAGGCAGTAATGCTGAAAAAAGCTGAAATCTCAAGGAAAACTCTTGAGTGTGGAAACTAATCTACACGAGTGAAAAATGCTAACCGGCTACATAGAAAATGCAACAGAAGCTAAAATAAAAAGATGCAACTAAGAAAACTGAAAACACAAAATTGTAAAATAGTAAATTGATTACAATCAAAATGGGGAAACCAATTAATCATCATCAGTTTAATATCCATTTTATATACTGGCATGTGTTGAATGGCTTTAAGGAATTGACTTACAAACTAACCTATCTCTGCCCAGGTATTTATTGACCCTGCTCTTTTTCAAGTCCATTTTTAGAAAAATGCAAGCATGAAAGGTAATATAGTTAAGCTTAAACATGGAAAAGTAAAGGACTAGTTGTTAAAACTGGAAAAGAAAAGGACAAGATATTCTAGTAAAAAATATAATAAATTTATAACTTAAAATATTGCAGCATTAAGAATTGATTATATAATGTTAAATTGAATTTAAAAAAAAAAAAATTCTTGCATCATGATACTTAACTTTTTTTAATTGATCGATAGTATGGCCTTATCATTCAAACACTACTGTGTTTGAATGATAAGACCATACTATCGGTCTTCTCTTCTTCACAAATTGTCCTATATTGTCTTCCTCTGAGATCATCAAAACCACATTACACATTGATTGTATCATTCTCATCTTTCTCTCCATACAACGCATATCCTCAACCCTCACTGGCTAGGTTTTACTTTCACGCATCATCACACTGCGTAAAAACGGAATGATTAGCCTGATGATTAGAAGTATTATTTTAAAGGAGTAAAATGTTTTAAAAATATATAAAAGCTCTAATAAGACTTCATATGAAGTATTGCACTCAGATTTGAATGTAAGAGTTTTGGCATAGAATTTGAATTTAATATTGAAATTTGAAAGCATACAGTGAAGATTGACAAAACTAAGAACACAAATAATTCATGGTTTTCGTTCAGTTTTGAGAGACAATGGATATACCTTGTAAGCATGGCTGTGCATGTAATTGTAAAGCAAAAGTTGTTCAGTAACCAACCACACTTTTCCTGAGCCAGCACGGTTTGATTCCAGTAGCATTGAGAAATCTTTTGATATAGTAAATATGTTCATTGATTTTGTTTTTATTTTCATTTTTATGCTAATGTCTCACCATTTACCAAGACTAAAAGGAACTTGAGGATAAGGGTTAGTGAGATTTTTAAGTTGATGATGGAACAATACTATGAAAGGATTGAGAACTCATAATTCATAAAATGATTTGATTTGTTGATACTGGACTTGAAAATGACCATGTTATATTCATATAGTCCCCCAGTAATGTGTTCCAAGTGTAGGAGGTTCTTGGAAAGAAACTTTGTTCAGGGAGTCCTGTTTGCTTTCAGGTACACAGGAAAGAAGGATAGTTATTTGCATTATTGGTAGCAAGACAGGTTTTTACTAAGAATAAAAAGTTGCATTTGAAGACTATGGCAATGCAGTTTGGTGGAAAAACACTGTTGAATATGAGACAAGGTAAACAATAAAAGACAATATTGAAAGATTTTAATAATTTTCAATGATTCATTTACTAATTTAATATGTCAAACTAAGACGATGGTGTTATGTTATTTGAATTTTCAAAGTAAACCTCATTGTCAGAAAAAAAGAAAAAATATGTACAACTATTCGGTTGGATCAAGCTAGAATTTCTAATCATTTGACCACTTAAGAAAAAATTGTATAAATAAAACAAATAAAGTGTTTCTTTTTGAATTTTCTTTTCAAAAATTTGATATTTTTCATAGAAGGAAAGAAATAGGTGTCTAAGTAATTCTTCATAGTATATTTTTAGTATTACCTATACTTAGGATTGAACCTTTAACATCCAGAAGGTTTAAAAAAAAAAAAAGAAAATTACCAGACGCCTCTTCTTGAGCTGCTCTCTGCAGATTGTCCAAGTGCCGGGACAAAGGGGGATATTTCCATTGGAGAAGGTCCCGGAATACAGCCATGTCTACAGATAAGGCACGCAGATTGTTGGCAAAATAACTGTCGGGTAAGACATGATCAACCAGGTAAATCATCACCTTGAAATTAAAAAAAGAAAAATAGAAATCAGATTTTTGCTATCTTATGCCTTGCAATTTTTAAAATGAGAATCAACAATTTGTATGAATCAAACTATCGTTCTGATTTTGGATTTTATTTTCAAAACATTTCAGTCATGTAACCCCTAATCTTTTTCCAGATGCGTTTTGTTATTTATGACTCAAAAATTCTTATTTTATTGACCTCTTCAGGAGATTAAACACAAAGTCAGATGTTGTTGAAAAGCCATTGCAATAGGATTAGTGCCCTGTGATCCTAGAAAACTGTTAGGGTAGCCCTGTCGGCATTCCCTGATAGGGGTGCTTTAAGCGATTACCGATAGACTAACTCTTTCTCAAAAAAAGAAGTGGACCTTCTGAAACTGAACAAGACCACACCTTAGCTTCACAACAACAAAATCACTATTGGGCAGATTGTAGAGTATGTATCTCTGACGTGTCTAGAATAAGTTCAATTTAGATTTGAACTTTGGAATCTGTACAGAATTTTGAATAAAACCTTTTATTTAATTCATGGGAACAGACTACTCTTATCACTCATGACCAGGTAGAAGTCCTAAGTAATTCTTAATTATATTCTTGGCATCCCCTGTTATGAGGATTGAACCTTCAGCCTTGAGAAGACTCACTTAGAAATAATTATTATTTAGCACTTTATCCGTTGTACCAACAAGATGTACCTGAAGAATATTGGAGGTTACATGTGAATAACATTAAGATGAGAACTGCAGTCCAAACAATCCAAATATGATTTTTGACATGTTCTGGATGGTTAAAATTCTTGCTGCCCCTCCCACTCCTCTTCCTAGCTCATTTCTTCTCCTGGACACACACACTTTTATAGATTCTTTGATAAATAAGTGGGTATAAAGGAATTAATTCCTTAAAAAAAAACAAAAAAAAAAAACAAAAAAAAAAAGTTACTTCTCTTTTGTTCATGGCTAAAAAACAAGTCAAGCATGCAAGGTCGTCTTCCATGAGTGAAAAATTTACTTTTACCATGACTAATATCTATGGAAATTTTTTTCAAAAATCCAAAACGTGGTTATTGAGAAAAATGCAAGCAAATGAATGGCTGAACGATTTGGGAGCAATTTTACCCCTATAATGCCCCACCTCACCCCCAAGGGGGGGGGGAGAGCAGAGTTTTCCCGGAAAATTTGTTCTGGCAAAAACTTACTTTCACCATAACTAATGTGGTTGCAAAATTTAAAAAAAAATCCAAGCCATGGTTATTGAGAAGTGTGAATGGATAAATGGGAGTAAATTACTAGGTCAATCCCCCCTTTGTCGAGGGACCAACAAAGCCCCCTGACAAAATCTGCACCAGTTTAGGGTAAAAAAAAAAAAAAATAAAAAAAAAATAAAAATAAAAATAAAAAAAATAAAAAAATAAAAAATAATGAATAATTTTTCTTAAGTTTTAGATATTATTCATCCGGGGCAATACCAATCAAGGAAATACCAACTTTGTGGGAGTTGGTTTTGTAGTTTTAGATGGACATATACACACACAACTACTCTTCATATGATAGATTAAACTAATTGAGAAAGAGAGAGAGAGAGTCATAGATAGATAAGTTTTAAATAAAAGATGTTACACGCATTTTCTTTTTTAAACTTTTCTATTTTGTTATTTATAATCCTGGACAATGCCGAGAAGCCTTGCCAGAATTGTGTTGTAAAAACGAAAACAAAATCAAACATACCTTGAGCGCTTGATCTTCACAACGGTCAAAAACATCCAGCAACAATGCAGCTATGACATTAAACCCTTGACAGTAGCCAACATGTTTGTTCCACCGGGCATAGGCCAATAAAACCCTTTTCAAAACGGCTCGGTCTTCCTCGTTGTCCCTTCCACTAAAGCTGCTACAGCCAGTACGATGCAAATCCTATACACATAAAAAGAAACGATTTTATTTAGTATTATAGTAAAGGTTAATACATAGACAGATATTTAATTGTGTAGATGAAATGAAATGATGTGGATTTTTAGGGATGCCTTAAAAAAAGTTCTCAGGTAAACATGGAAATGTGAGTGGAGAGAGAGAGAGAGGACTAAATAGATAGAGAGTGAAACTATTTGCTTTTTTTTTTTTTTACACAGTGATCACCACTTATCAAGGCCCGGAAGCCACTCAGGGATAAGGGTTATTGCAAGTACATTACGTTAGTGTGGAGATTTGATGAAGTGTTTAATTAAGGGGGCGGTTCTTTAGGAATTTGTTAACATTGGACTTGAAGACATCCAAGTTGTAGTCCGGAGGGAAGCAGGCAGACGGAACATTTGCTTCTTTCTTTGCCAAGTTTCTTTGAAATAAATAATCATTTTAAACAGCGATAAAATGTACACATATTTTTTCGTGAAACACGCTTTAGGTAGTGCTGCAAATAATGAGTGTGATGAAAGATTTGCTTAGGAATTGTTCGTTTATTTTCTTATTGAAACTGTAGATGCAGGGGAAATAGTGACTATTTTATTACTAGCAGGCCACCTAGTTAGAGTTTTATTGTTGACTAGAGGTGGGTACGGTTTTGCCTGGATGTAAAATATGCTTAAATATATTTTCAGGCCGGGATCAAAGTGTAGTATCTGTTCTGCAGATGCTGCACTTACGATAATTTGTACCAGTCAATGAAGGGGAAACCCTCTATACTGGGACAATTATTATTTTTGGTAACCAGAGTGCCCTCTTTTTGCCTACTTTTAGGGGAGCTGGTTTTTACCCCACATTAAAAACGGCCTTGTGCCTAATTTGCTTTGGTGGGGAAGCAAATAAATACATTAAATATATTTTAATTAATGACGATTTTTTATTTATTATTATGGAGCCAATTTTCTATTGAATACGTGTATATATAATAGGTTATATTGTACGTATCCGTTTTGAACTGAAGATCTCAGAGAAAAAAATTTCACTTAATTTGATCATGAAAAGATAACTCAATTTAAAGCAACGACACTCCCTCCCCATCTTTAATACTAGGTCTTCTTCCTAAAAATCGAACCTTTTGCTTGGTATCATAACACATTTTTTTCTTTTTTACATCGAAAAACAAACTACTTGATGAAATTAAGTGAAATTTTTTTATTGGAGAATTTCATTCCATAACGGATATGTACAATATAAACTTTTTTTCGATATTTTCATTTTTTAATGTCTTGATTAAACTGTACATTATATATATATATATATATATATATATATAAATAAAACAACTTGAGTGTCATCATCTAGGGGGGGGCAATCATGTAATTAGGTGTAACAGGACGAGCTACCTGCTTATCTGTCTTTCTTACGAACATTTATTAAAAAGAAAAGAAAAATGGAAAGAAAAGCTTCAGAGACAATTTATGCATACATAAGTAACCTGTCTCTGCGATGTCTTCAGTGAGTATTCTTCTCTTTGTAATAAACTTTTATTAAAAACTAAACATTGGCATTGAGTGATTACATTCACAGACAAGAACCTGGGTTCACGACGATGACACAAGGGTGTATAATGGTTGATACCATACCAGTAAGTGAAAATATAACATACTTTCATCTGTGTTACATTTCTGTGATTCAGTCCAAGTGTTATGCGACTGGTTCTACAATGAAGTTTGGTTTATCTGTTTGCACTTTTGTAAAAAGGGTTCATGTGAGCACGCGGCAAGGTATAAGCAGCAGCGAAGGATAGCTGGCTTGCGCGGAGATTAGCAGCATTAGCAATAGCAGCATTAGCAATTGCTAAAAGATGTGCATATGCAAGTTGGGAAGTATGCATGAGAAGAAAAATGCACCACGTGCTCGAGGCAGAAGCAAAGTGCGACATCAAAGAGAATGGATGTGTAAAGACGAGGACAGGAATGTGGCACTATGCTTTACACGTGCCATTGCGTTAAACCCCCCCCCCCAATCGCCGGGAGGTGATTTGGTCACTCACGTTAGGTTACAGAGAAAAGGGGACAACAATGTCATTTGCCAGAACTCATTCTCTTTCTCAGCTGACAATGATGGGGCAAGGACGCATATTTTTATCTCTCTGTAAAAGAGCCCCCCCCCACTCCTTCTTCAATACGGTAAGTTAGTTAAGGTTAGTTAGCTTTTTAAAAGTTTAATGGTTAAAGTTAATTGTTAGGAGTTGTTTTTATTGTAATATATTGTGAATATTTCTTGTAAAAATACTTAAGATTTTTTTATATCTATTACAATCTGTGTTGTGTGTTGTTTGATCTGCTTTAAATATCAAGATGACGTCTGCCACCTATCTCAGCCAGAACCCAACAGGAAGGGGGAGATCACCTTAAGGAATGGGAGAACCACCCGGAAAAAAAACCCCAAAAGAACACACTAATTCCAGGTATGAATTCACTTTCTTTGAAGAGGACTTCCAAGTAACTATACACATAGTGTTGTATTGGTCAGTCACTCAAGTGACTGATTCACTGACTCATAAGGTTACAAGAATGGGCTGGTTATGACCGACGTGCAGTCAAAAGAAGGAGAAGCGCATGCCAGGCAAAAATGGACAGGTGGCAGGGAGAGACTTTTTAAGTGATGCCGAAAGTAATGGTAATCAAAACGTTTTGTAGAAAAGAAAAAAATGCCAACCTGGATTTTTATTTATTTTATTTTTTTTCATGTAATGTCCACGCTACACTTTTTGGCACACAAAATAGTGTTCCTCTGAAAAGGAATTTTATCGCATTCATCTGAATAATAGTTGTTCCTTCCATTGCTGTGGTTTATCGAATGAATATACACCCATACATAACAGAATGTGGGTCATGGGTTAAGATTAATCGTCATTAACCAAGAATAATAAAATTAGATTCAAAATAAAAACGAATGAGTTATGAAAGAACTTTACCTTTACAATTTGAAGCCCAAGTTTATTGTCGTCGGGATTGCAACGCTCGTTGAAGGCAAAAAGTACAGTTTTTTCCCAGTCAACATGAATTTCCTGAATGTAGTTGTTGGCTAGACTAAGCCAAACCTGGAAAAGAAAAACAGTAAATGAATGCATGAACTTTAATGGCACTCTGCAAGCATATGCCACCTCCAAGTCTTCTTTACAAAATCTGTTGAATCCAAGCACTCCAGAGTAAAAGAATCAATTGAACAATATATCACGGAAATTTAATTGGCCTAACCATTTTTTTCTTCTCTGCAACCTCTCTCTCATAGATGTGATGTTGCTAGTCTCAGTCTTTTCTATAAATAATATGGTACGTGTTCTTCAGAATTGTCTGATCTATTCCCTGCTTCTTTTGTTCTAGCTCATTTGACTCGATGATCTAGTGGTCTTCATCAATTTGCTGTTTAGATAATTTATTGTAATGCAGCTTCTAATTCCAGTAGCTTCTTTCCAAAAACTGCAGCTTGTGGAACTCTTCCTGTTCACCGTTTTCCTCCTCCTACAATCTTGATCTTTTCAAAGGTAAATAGACATCTCTTGTCTTTTCGATAATCATCTTTCATTCTTGTTAGCTCCTTACATCAAGTGGCTCCATGCCTTGCCTGAAGCGATTTGCATGAGAAAATAAATTGATCTGTTTATTTCATCCTTACGTTTACTTTTGTCAGTTTGTAAACGAACGAAGGCACAAGAGAGAGAATGTAGATTTTGACCTCAGATTTGTCGTGTGTTGGAGATAAAAAAAGGAAAAGAGACCAAGAGAATTTTTCATTTTTTTTTTTTTTGGCCGCACGTTATTTCACTTGTGATGTACACATTCTTTCATAAAGGTTAATCTCACATGGTTTTATTTTTTGTTTTCACCTACACCCAGTCTGGAACATGGCTCTGCAAGCTTTGAGCACTCTTCAGTGCATGTATTACATAAGTTAACAAAAAAAAAAAAAAAATCTTGTGGTCATGTGTCACCACAATTTAAGTCAACTGGATTTGTAGTCGTTTACAAATATGCACGTGAAAGCAGATGACATCTTGAAGAAAATACTTGTCATAGAGAGACGCATGAGCAAAACTAACAGCAACAAAATCTATCCATACATAATATATCAACTTTACGTCTTCATAAAAGAACCAAAAGTAAGAATTAAATAAAAGAGTTCAAAATGACATAATTCAAAGTATGTTCACTCGTCATGGTGATTAAACGTGTGGAACAGCAAATATCAAATCAGTTTATTTGGTTTTTATTTTTAAGGAAAGTAGAAAATAGATGTTAAGTTTACTTTTGATGGCCTCGTAACTACACATCGCTTTTTGTCTTTTAGTTCTCAGTTTCCATGAATAATGTTTCTGATAAGGGGGGGAAGAATTGTTTTTTTCTGCATTGGGATCTATCAAATATTTATTATTGGCTAGTTATTGACTGAAGTAATATATATATTACTTTAGTTCCTTGCATCAAGTGGCTTCATGCCCTGTCTGGAGCAAGTTCCATGTAAAAGAACAACTGGGAGTGACGTGTTATCAGTTAAAAGGGTCTTAGCAACTCTGGTGAGATGGAGAAAGTGTTGTTTTATTCGTAGGTATGTGGACTTGCAAAACCATGACAAGCTGTCGATATATTTAAAATTTATGGCTGTGACTGGTGTTTGCAAAATGCCAGCAACCATGGAGCTACGACCAAAGTTTATTTTCTAAAAGTATGTGTACAAGTTAGTAACACCATGTTGTGAATTACTTCAATTCCTGCGGCATGTTGGATTTCTTGTTGATGACAGCATTTGGGCTCTCGATTATATAGACAGGTACCCATCTCCCATGACAGGCTCTTTCTGATTGGTCAAAATTCGATATGGGCAAACAATTAAGACAGAGTATTCTAGTCCAATCAGAATTAAGAATTTCAACCAAATAAACAGTTTCTCTGGCTCTGCTTCTATTATCATTGATGAAACAGTGGTTCTACATACTTATGTTACAAAATGCAATGTTAATGTGATATCTGTTTTTGTAGTTTGCTGTTTCATACCGAGATGTGAGTTACCTCAACAATTTTATAGCTCTGGTAGTAAAATATGATGATAGCTTTGTTTTTTCATCTTTCATCAGGTTAAAGAAAGGGAGAAGGAGAAAGTCCGAAGTCAAAATCTTTATATGAATTTAACATAAAACTTAATAGAGTCTATTTTGGATAACTTTCCTCAAATCAAATCTCTTCCGTTTGCCTGTTTCCTACCTGAATACAACTTGGATGTCTTCAAGTCCAACATAAACAAATTCCTGATGAACCGCCCCCTTAAGACACTTTATCAAATCTCCAATACTAACGATTACTACGATACTATCCCATTGATTACTGTACACGCAATAATCCTTATCCCCGAGTGGCTTCTGGGCCTTGATAAGTGGTGATCACCATGTAAAAAAAAAAAAAAAAGATTTGCTAGAGGGCTAAGATATCAATGATGTCTTTTTATGGATGCCAAAACATTGTTCTCATAGGCCATGTCTTCCAGTTATAGAGAAAGATGGTCGTCACCATCACCTACGTGTTCAAGCGTATATCTCATTGGGACCATAGAAACGGTTGAGATGGAAAGCAGTACTGCTTCCTTCCTGATTACAACTTTGTCTTCAAATCTAATGTTGACAAATTCTTGTCACAGACAATTTCATGACTAAGCAAATGCAGTTGTATGCTAAGAGTATGTGTAGCAGTTAATAATATCATGTGGTGAATTAGTACTCTCATAGTGTTCCTCATCTATTGGCTGGCAATCATTCCTCTCTTATTAACCCTTATTTTCAAATGGTTCTTGTGTGGTGACCCAAATAGTAAAAAGCTCATGATCGGAATGTGAAAAAAAAAAAAAAAAAAAAAACTCACTTTTCTGAATCAAACCATCTGCATACTTTTTTTTTTTAATTTAAAAAAACATCAAAAATGTTTTATTCCGTAAAATGAAAGAATTTTATAAGTTATCAAGATTCATCTAGCATTACCTTTTTCCTAAATTCTTCAGGAATACCCAGAGGCAGACGGGCCACACCTTTCATAGCATCCACCCATTGGATATAGGCATTTTCCCCAGTGGAAGGTGGCTCAATACTAAACTTGATTCTGGTATCCACACCTGAAATAAATAAATAAATAAATCTAAAAACAAGGAACTATATAATCTTGCTAAAATAGAAAGATTTTATGATTTTGAAAAAAAAAAAAAATTACAATGCTTAAATTTAATATTTAAAAATATTTTACATTAAATAGCATTTTCTTACAGTTATCAAAAAAAAAAAAAAAAAATTAAATGATTATGCCCTATCATCAAGGGCTGTAGAATGAAGTGCCTCAGCCGGGGGGGGGGGGGACTCCACCAACAGGATCATCTTAGCCGTGGATGGTGACACGTGACATCTAAGGAAGGGAAAATTTCATGATTTATGAGGACAGTATATCTGAAGTATTTTTTTTTTTTTTTACATTGGATTTGAAAATAACCATGTTGCAATTTGCAAAGAAGCACTTTCATAGTAATATATTCGACAGATAAGCAATACTTGGAAAGAAACTGTGTTCATAGAAATTCCGTTTGATTTAAGACACACAAAGAAAAGTTTTTTGCAGTTGTAGTAGGAAGGTGAATTCTTGCTGTAAATGTCCGACAAGGTGAACCTCTATGTTCTGGTTATCTAAATGGTCATGTGATTTGCAAGACTTCACTTTGGCTGGTATTCAGGCTAGATAAGAGGTTGGATAAACACACGAGTTAGCACATTGAGTTCACAAAGGGAAGGCTAAGGAAAACATGGAAAGAAGTGATAATGATAGACTTGAGAGAAAGAACAGATTTCTCAAAATAGAGGCAAAACTGAACTGAAACAGCAAATCCTATACAAAAAGCACTCAATATATTATTGGATAGAGCTATATCTATGATAGTTAATAAAATGTAATAATGTTTGCATAAATTTTATAAAATCCAATTAATATACTCTTTTGAATTTATCATTTCGCCATAAAAACAGAAAGAAACCCTTAAAATGCTCTGGGATACTCACACACACACGTATATATATTTTTATTATAATAAACAAATTTACATGGTTGCGATACGGGACATGCTAATGTTTCAGACAAATGGTCGGTTAAAACCAAAAGTCTTCATTAGGCGACTTAATAAATGGTTGCCTGATGAAGACTTGATTTTAACCGATCATTTGTCCGAAACATTAGCATGTCCAGTATTATGACCATGTAAATTTGTTTATTGTAATAAAAAATATATCTTGCTCTTTTTATTGAGTATTCTTAATAACCTCATTAAATTCATTAGTTATCACTTTTAAATACCTTCAACCTGGAATATATATATGTATGTTTGTATATAAAATTAATACACATTTCATTTTGCTTACTTTTACATTTGTTTATTTTAAAAACCTTTCTCATAAGGTACTGAGATTAAAGGTTTTTGGAAATTCAGATTTTCTATTAAGTATTTTTTTTAAACAAAAGAAAAAAAAAATAGTATATTACAACCGAAAATATAAAATATTTTTGTTTATTATTAATTAAATAATACTGACACTTTTGAGATATTGTTTAGTTTCTCTGCAGGAAAAATGATAAACAAAAAATAAAACAAAGTTAATCTTATATGGTTGTAAGCTTACTCATTTATTTCTTTAAGGTAAATACATAATTTATTTAAAAAAAAAAAAACATCGTTTTTTGGCTTTTAAATTTTTAATAAATTATTGTTATTAAATTGATTTACACTGATCTATTTCGTTTCTTCAAGTTAAAGAATGCCATAATGCTGAAATATGCAGATGATATCAAGCTGTACCTTGAACAAAAAAAAAAAAAAAAAAAAAGGACAAATCCTACTCTCCAAATTTCCTGCACTCAAACCTGGACAATGCAGCAATGAATCACAGACTTGCAACTGAAGCCATAAATACTTAATTCTGATTGAATATTTTGTAAAAATTTACCAATTTTAATTATTTACCAATTGGATAGAGTTACTCTTAGAGCAGACTACCAGTTTCGTACTAGTTGTTTTGTCCAAAAGCAATGACCGACTTAACCTGCCACATGAACCCTTATCAGTCACAACACAGTGTTATTAACTACCTTGTGGGCAAACATAAATCTAGCCTTGGCCACTAGGACAATCTTTTGGCCGATGACACAAACTTTCACAAAATCACTTGTTCATTGTTCACGCATACACTATCAAAAGAACAAGAAGCAAACATTTGCATGCCGCTTAATCAATCAGCCTAAAACTTGAACACAAATCCTTGTCAGATTTCCATGATAGCACTGCTCAATCAACAGTTAATACTAAACTGTTAAACAGATTAATTATATATGCACACAAAGGCTGCTCCTGCTGATAAGAAACTCCAAATCTTTCATTTTGATTTTAATGAACAGATACTGACTCTTGCCTTTTCTTGAAAGATTCCACTCTTACTATTTTTTAAAAGAGTTTGTAAATTAATCTGTATTGTATTTCTCTTAATCTGTTTCACTTTTTTCAGAAACTACTGAAACGATCTGCCTTAGATTTTGTATGGGCCTTTGTTATGATAAGGTGCAGTGAACCAAGTATTATGGTATCCGTTTGATGCACAGTTGGGGGGGATTAATAGGATTAGTATTTAATGTAAAAATGAACACAAATTTAACCATATTCAACCATCAATTTTGCATAAAGCACTCATTTTAAGTCAATGGATTATAACTTTTGCCCATTTTTTAATGGGCTAAAAAGTGTAGTATTTGATTACTATTTGTTTTTGTTATCTGTCAATATTGATTTTCCTCTACAGTTCATATCCAGGCAATACCAAGTAAATACAACGGTTATTCATTAATATAATTATTTTTAGTGAGTTTTGAAACCCGTTTTGTTTGATAAACGCATGTGAATCAGGGGAGATAACTTGTATCGGAAATCATTTTACAAACAAAAATGCTGACATTGTTCCAGTCATTCACTAATTCATCTGGTTTTGTTAATTTTGCAAATGTGTGGACATCTGCATTCTTATATCACTGTCGTGAAGCTATGGTTACTTGTCTATTTGTTCATCGAAGTTAACTATGCCAAATGTTGTTTGTAAAGAGTCCTGGGATTGGAATTTCTTTATTTTATAAATTACTAGCTGTATATACCCAGCATTGCCAGGTTTTAACATATTGGCAGGCGGAGAGTTTAGTCCTATACTGTCTAAGATACACAGAATATCTTACTTTCTTACAATTTTCCTGAAAGTGAATTACATGTTGGAGTTCTGGAAATAAAAAATACATTAATGTTTGTCTATGAAAATTAAACGGGAAATAGCTTAAAGGGGAAATAACTCACAGCTTAAATAAAAACTTACTTCCGTTTTTAAAGGCAACTGGTGTAGTCTGATAATAATTGAAAATAAATTAAAAATAAATTAAATCAACTTGAAAAAGCATTTCGAAATAAAACAATGAAGACAATTTTATTACCACAAATAATTAATAATATGGAATTAATTATTAAAATAGATTTTCTTTAATATAATATGCAAATAACGTTATTCTTTAAATGTAGATTCCCTTTGAATGCATAGTATATATATATATATATATATATATATATATATATATCATGCTAGAATGTCAGTTTTAATTTGTGAAACAGTGTATCTTTTGTACACAATCAAATTATGAACAAACAAATAGACAAGACTACGACTTTGGTATAATACAAGATTCAAGCAAGGATGCTAGGACAGTTCACAGAGTTTTATAATTATATAGATACTAGCTAAAGTACTCCGATGGCAAGTGAAACATTATATGAATGCAAGATTAAAAATTACATTTTGTATTTCTAAATCAAATATTAGATATTTTGATTTTGCTCTGGAAAAAAAAAACAATTTTTTTTTTCATAAAAAACAACTTAGGGAGAGTAAAAAAAAAAAATCTAATAAGAAAACTGAACCTCAATAAGCAATATGTGTACGTCTTCTCTTTATTTAAATTTTTTAAAAATCTTTTCGCCTTTGTTGATGGGACATCTTACTGGATGACCAGACATTCACCTACTATTTCAGGGAGTTCAACTGAGAGATCTTTTTAGGATTCCAATTGTGTCTTTTGAAGCAATATTGTTTGCTTTTTTGGATCTATCTAGCACTTGGTTCACCGAGTATATTTGCCAAATAGTTTTTTCAAGAGTCAGATAATTCCATAATTAGTGGAATAATGGAGATCTTACTAAAATTCCAGTTTCTTTTCATGTCATATATAAGACTTTGATAATTAATTATCTTCTACTTCTTAGTTCTGTTTTTGTCAGCATCATTAGACACTGATTGAGAGTAGGGTGGCTGCTCTCTACTTCTTGATTCATATCATTATGTAAGGTTAAACAGCTCCGTTTTCTAATTATATAGTTATAGGAATTGCATAGCTGCTGTGTGTGTGTGTGTGTGTGTGTATGTGTGATCACTACTGAACATGATGTAACAAATGACAATGGAGAATGAATGAGATGAGAAGTGGTGGAAGGAAGGAAAAAGAGCAAAGGCTGTTTATTAAATTTTTTTTTTTTTTTTTCATAGGCATCACCACTTATCAAGGCCAAGAGGCCACTCAAGGATAAGGGTTAAAGAGTGTACAGTAGACATTGGACAATATAGTAATCATTAGTAATGAAAATTTGGTAAATTTGATAACTTATATAAAACGGCTCATCAAGAATTTATTTACATTAGACGTGAACACAACCATATTGTAGTCAGCCGGAAAGCAGGAAAACGGAAGACAATTCCACAGGCGTGCAGTTCTAAGAAAGAAGCTTTGTTTATGGAATCTACGTTTAGGTTTAGGCACAGATAAAGAGTGGGGGGAATTATTGATAGTGTGTACAGCTAGACGAGTGTTTCTTGTGAAAGTTTGGCGAGGAATGCAAGAAGAATCTCAATCTGAATGGTTGGAGTTCAATTCCTGTAGTGAGCTTTATATTAAACAATCTGCAACTAAAAGAATGTTACAAGAGAAATGTGTTTAGACAATAGTTTTAAAGATTTGTGTCGTTTCATTCTTTGTCCTTATATACCAATTAAGCAAGATTCCCTGAATTTCAGTTACTTCTCTAGGCCCCTTTAGCTTTAGCATTAATTTTGAGACATTTTCCAGAATTAAAAATCATGTAATGGATTATGAATCAAAAACAATGTGTAAATACAAGTCATCATGTCGTGAATTTTGAACAAAATTGGAAAAAAAAAAGATTTCAGACCTAATGTATTTTATCTTAATTTTAGGACAAACTCACAGGAATTAATTTAATTTACTCACCCTGCCAAACTTTTACTTCACTTACTTAGGACTTCTACTCAGCTATGGCTTATGAAACGAGCATGCTACCCCAGTGGATTAATAAATAGTCATATTTATATCTAAAAACAAAATAGGTTTACGGTTCCTAAAATTCGTACTAGAATTGTCCACAAGGACTCATGGCATAGTGGATAAAGTACATGGTAAAATTCAGTTCTAAAAATTACACTCTTCTGAAGGTTGAAGGTTCAATTCTCAGTGCAGGTGACACTTACTTAGGACTTCTACCTATGTTATGGCTTATGAAACGAGCATGCTACCCTTGTGGATTAAATAAAGGGTTCTGTTTGAAATTCTGTGCAGATTCCGGAGTTTGACAAGATACACCTGAATAAGGTCAGAGGTTATATCAACTGAAACATTGTGAAAATAAGACTCAGCATGAGAATGGTAGTCCAATACGATTAACCAATCATGTGAGATGAAATATACAACATACAATGAAACATACTGGAATCTTGAAGAGTGTCTTTAACGGACCACATACAACCGTTTATATTTTATACATTTTTTTATTCCAGTTGTCTCAGGTCTCATCAGGAGCCTGCCTTACGTGTGTACATCAGAATTGAATCCATAAAAACAAGGCATCATGCCAACCCTTTCAAATAGCTGTAATTAATCCGATCTTCAGTGCTGAACCCAAATTCCAGTTCCTGCTGAAGGTAAAAGGACTATTACCTTTGAAGGTGTTACCAGCTCTACTCAGAGGCAAATTAGGCATTTCCTTTTTTTGCAACGAAGAACGAATAAAATTTGTGTCGAATTTTAGAAGTATGCTTTGTTGTAATTGTTAATTTTTTGCCATTGTCTTGGAGCAAAAACAGGTGAGAAGAAAATTCTCACAAACGTTACTATTCACAACATAAATCATTAAAAAAAATTGTTGGCAAATTGTTTTTTTTACCTACCCATTTAATTATTTGTGTCAAAAAAAATATTTAACAGAAGACATAAGAACATTAAATTACCGTAAGTATTAGTTATGAGTAAAGTATCTAGCTAGACAGCTTACTTCTTGTGACTAAACAAGATGCTTGACCTCTTATTACTTTACTCACAACTAAGATGTACAGTAATTTCACAGGCTTATATCCTATATTAAAAACAAAACAAAAAACTCACACAAATAGCTCTATCACATGAATGAAGTAACTAAAATTGTTTTTCATTTTTCAACTGTATTTCCATTTAAAATAATTCATGTCATCAATAGCAACATTTACCATGCACAATTTCAAATCAACATGGCACCTTAAATTTCAGCCGAAAAGATACTAGGTTTTCTTGAGCTTTAATTATAAGTTATACGGCATAATCATGTTTAACACACCGGTTCCTGTCAGACCACTGAAGTTAAGCAACGATGAGTCTGACCAGTACCAGATGGGTTACCATTTGGGACTTCCAGGTGCTGTATGGTCTCTCCGCTTATCTCGGCATTGTTTCCAGTCGTTCTGGACTTCTCCTTGCCACTGAACTCAAGCAGTGCTGATTTACGAAAGGTGTGGTTGGGGATTGCGCGATAACATGCGCAGCTGCACCTACAGGGGGGTATCTTTTGTCTTTCAGGACTGAACGGAGCCTCAATAATTATAAATTGTTCACTGGTTTTCTTCAACCATATTTTCTCGAAGAAAGCTGTTTATAATTTAAAATTGAAGGAAACGTTTTTTCGCTTGAGTCATTTCTCCCAGCTACAAACCTTAAGTAACCATGTTGATCTGAACTTCTGCAATGTTATAAGTATTACGAGCAGTATCGGATTTTTTTCTACCTATTGAAACCAAGAATATATACATATGTGTATGTTAGCAGTAAAACATGTGCTTTATTTAAGCATACACACATTATGCAATTCTGAATTTTTGAGATGAGATATATTCTTAAACACACGGTTCGAATTCTTGCAATGTAGAGGAGAGCTAACCCCTTTTTTTCCTTAGCAGAGAAAAAGAAACATGTATTCAACACCTGAAGAAGGTCGCAGTGTACAGCGACCGAAACGTTGTGCTAATAACACCCAAGATGAGAATTGTCCGACAAATCAAAAATAATACAAACAATAAACACATTATGTTCGTCCATCCTTCCTCGCTCACATACAAAAAAAAAAAGAAGCCAGGCAGGCATTACCGCTGTAATCTGTAAAAATAGTTACTACGTCATAAAGATTCAACACCATTGACAACAGAAGGAGGTTTTCACATTTATTTATAATAAATGACACGTGCAGTTCAGTTATCATTTCCATACGCTAACATCATTTATGCTTTCAGGGTTCTATGAAAAGTACTTTTATGGTTGGAATCATGATCGGGATACTCTTTATGGTCATATCACCGATCACATAAAACATCTGCTTTTTATTATGAAATTAGGGGGGTTATTAAAAAATTACGCTTATTTAAAATAAATAAAGCAAAAATTCTATCATTTTAAATTAAAACATTGCTAAATTGACACTTGTAAGTAATTGGCAGCCGGAGATTTTTAATACTTACGTAGTCAGTCCCAAGTTTTAACGGAGAAATCCGACTCAGTCCCGGAAATTTCCCAATCCGTTTACGACTTTGGAAATCCTTTTCTTTTATCCTTATTTGTTTGTTTAGGAAGGTTTTTAAACATTATTTTATACGTCATTTTGTTTAAGGTTAAAAACTTTTCAAATTGTAAATCCCCTTGGCTATTTCCGGAACTGACTCGAGATTTCCCGTCAGTAACCGATTATTCCATAAGTATTGAAATTGATTCCTCATATTTTAGTTTGGTTTTCACGCTCCGCTCCCCATCTCCTGCAGTCCTGCACCTTTTCTTTCAATATATTTGCACGAAATACGTTTATTTGTTTGTCTCCCAAAAATATCTTTGCAGGCACGGAATATGTTTATTCATTTATTTGTCTTCAAAGTTAGACACAAGGTCTGTTTTCACTGTGTGTGAGGGAGGGAGGGGAGGGATCCAGCTCTCCAAAAATAACAAAAACAGCCTTTCTGTTCCTGAAACAAAAATTACAATTGCCTCAGTCTAGAAGGATTTCTTCTTCAATGACGGAGAACTGAAAAGATGAAGTGTAGTAACAGATACCACATTTTGCTCCTAGCCAGAAGTGTTACTTATCCATTACCGTTAAATAATTAACTTGCCTCCCGACGAGGGCAAAGAAATCGAACTCACGAGTTTTTATTTATTTATTTTATTAGTGCGTAGAATTATCCAACTCACTACAAAGGGGCATTCTGGATTTGGACAAAATTAAAAATTATTTCACTCGAAAAGAGCCTCCCCTCCCCACTTCTCGGAAAGCAGCAGACAAAACAGATACTACATCTTGATCTTAGTCGAAGAGTCAATGCTGTTTGCTGTTATGTTAGTGTTGAAAAATGGTAACTTTTCTAGTTTACAGATGTCCGGCTGTGTTATCGGCGTTGGGTAGTTAACTTTTGCGTACATATGCAGAATACGAACCGTGTTATTCTTTTTGATAGAATTCAATTTTTATTCAATTTATCTTTTGTTTATTAAATTGTTAGGTGAAAGTACATAATAATAATAATAATAATAATAATAATAATAATAATAATAATAATAATAAACCCCTCTATGTTAAGAATGGCTTTCTAAATAAGATTATTTCAGCACGGTAGGTCTGTATTCTGTATAAACAGTAAACACCTTATTTGTGTTTAAAAATGAATAGAGCTGGTTTTTGGTACTTATACACTATTTGCCCCGTGCCGTCGTGCGCTGAAGTAACATTTAGAAAGCCATTCTTAATATGAAGGGGGAGAGTGTTTTGTAGCTATTCTGCATTGCCACCTAACAATTTAATAAAATAAGTTAACAAATTTACCGAATTTCCATTACTAACAATTACTATATTGTCCAATTGACTACTGTACACTCTTAACCCTTATCCTCGAGTGGTATCTGGCCTTGATAGTGGTTTTGCCTATGTAAAAAAAAAATATCTGAAAGCTTGAAAATACTATTTTAAAAATAGCGCGGGTCAATTAGTGCATAAGCGCCGATCTTTTTTTTTTTAATATCAAAAAAAAAAAAAAATGAAAGCTTTTTTTTTATTATTATTATTTTTTTTAAATACAAAGAAATTTTTACAAGGATAGCCTTTACTATAAGCATATGATAAATATTGCAATAAGAAATCAATGTTATGTTATAAAGTATTGTTTAAAAAATAATCATTTTAAATCGTGGAATTTCCACGGGGTCCTGACTCCTACCCGTACGTAATTATAGTTTAAATATGTTGTCCAATTGTAGTTGGTATCGACGATAAATAAGTTGTTAACTTTAAGCAAGCAAAAAAAAAAAAAAAAAAAAAAAAAAAGTGAAAAAGAGAGCACTCACCCAGATTAGAAGGTAGACTGGCAGATTTGCCGAACGATAAAAGAGGGGGGCGACGTTTGGGAACCACCAGTTTTTTCTTCTTGAACAAGCGAGACTCCAGGTTACTCATGAAGGCAAACATGATCCTAGTGTTAATACTTATTAACCTTTTTTTTTTATTATTATTATAAATATAAATATATATTATTTATTGTAGGGAATGTTTTATCATCAGCAGATTAAAAATGGTCTATTAAAATGAGAAAGCTGTTTGTTTTCTCGAGGTGAACTACCCCCACTTCTTTGATATTGGGATTCGATCTTCAGCGAGAAACACATTCTTATTTTCTCTTTAAAATCACCGTCCTTTCTCACCCTCGTTCACGAGAAAGAAAGCTGGAGTATTGTTTTTGTACAACTAATAATACACGATCTCTTGTGTGTTTAAGGTATGCGGATAAAAAGGATGCATTATCGTAGGTGCATTCAAAACAGTCGGTATTTATATGTAGGCGTTTTTATCGGTGGTTTAACAGAAGTCGGAGGTCCATATTTCTTTTGTAAAAACACACACACACAAATAAATATTTTACTTACTGAGGCAAGGGGAGGGGGAATATAAAACAAGTTTTTTTGTTTGTTTGTTTGTTTTAAATGGTTTCATTCAGTTAAACTTTAAAGAAAGTGTTACTATTCAGGGGGGGGGGGGACACCCGACCGACTTATTTAAGAAAAACAAGTCAACAACAACTGATCACATTTAGTTTATAGAATTCAAATTAAACAATAAAAATAAAAATTTAAAAAATGACCTTAAATAATACGTAAATTAACAAATATCCTTTAGAGAGAAGTAATTACCGATTTAAACAAAACTAGACATTACAGAATTTCATGTAGATCACCAAATTGTCAATTACCGCATCAGAAACGGACGGAGATTGAATTTGTTTTTTTTTTTGTTTTTTTTTTTAAATCTCCTTAGAGACGAGATCGTGTAGGAAAATTTAAACATAGATAATAAATATATATATCGAAAAAAAAAACAAAAAAACGTTTACAAATCCTAATTAGTGTTTAAGCCCATGTTTTTATCCACACTGACAAATGTCCGAAACAGAACGCGGAAAGAGAGAAGAAAAAAAAAGTATTTTAGAAAAGGAAAGAAAAGAAAGAGGGGAATCAGCTTTTCGGATAATGATTGTCATCATCGGACGTTAAAATAAATATGGAAGACACTGAGGTGTCACCGTCCCGCTCCATCTCTGATGATTTTAAGAGATGATGAATGAATGAATGAAATGAAAATGAAACTAGCAACCTCCATTGAAAAAAAAAAAAAAATGTAAAACAGCAGCAGCGACCTAGTAATAAAGACACGTGACACAGCTGAGGATTTTTTTTTTAAATCAATATTTGTGGTACCCTATCAATACTAGTACTACTACTACTAGTATATTTTACATAAGTGCTTTTGTCTTCACTCTTTATGCTGGCACTTGAATTGTTCAGGCACGACATACGTTAAAGAAGGCCTGTTTAATTGAGTAGGGTTTATCTGCTGACGTCAAATTGGTGCTAAAATCAAGCCAATGGGAGTAAAAATAAGAATTTACCTATTTTTTAAATTACTCGTTATGGATACAAATTTTAACGAAAACACACATTTACATTCCCTCATTGTTAAAAACTTACTGTATTTATATTTATCCGGCGTTGCCCGAGTAAAAACATTGTCAATTGGAGGACTTAGAAAAAAAAAAATAATAAAAATAATAATTCGATTATAGCCATTTTTACAATTAAAAAAAAAAAAAAAAATCGTTTTAGTTTTCCGTTATTTTATTTTTTAATGACTTTTTTTTTTTTGCACTTCTACACTATTAGGACGAAATTTCTGAAATCGTAATACTGAATTTCACATGAAAATAATTCCTCGTATTTTTAAGATGATTATATCCAAAAATTACGAAAATCGATAAGGCAGAAAATTATTTGGTAAATATTACCATACGCTACAACAGAACACCGACCACACTAATTTGTTTCTTTAGGGGTATTCGAGGTCGCTGGCAACGAATCTGATAACAAACCCGTCGGAGATTTACCGTTTGCATGGTATGAACCCCTGGACCTTGGGACTATTTTGCGCTATTTCACCACCTTCAGTAGTGTTTTTTACATGATATGTTCGCGTGCGAACGGGCGTAGTGAAGTGATTTCGCGCAGGGATCTTTAAGCGGCCATTTGAAACAAGTTAAAAAAAAAACAAAAAAAAAACGGGTTCATATTTTTTTTTGTCTTATGTAGTTTTTAATACATTTTAATTGATCTAAAAAATAAAGTTTTAACGGGCAGTTTACAAAAACATAAGCACCAAACATTTGTATGTTTTTCGTTTTTTTTTGGGGGGGGGATTCAATTATAGAACTTGTGGGGGTCGTCAGGCCTTTTTAGGAACTAACTTCCTCCACAAATAAATAAAAATAAAAAGACTTACATGCAAAACAAACGGAGGTTTATTCACAGAAACCAACCATTAACAAATTTATTTTTTTTTATTACATTTTCACCCCAAACAAGGCCACTTTGGTGTAGGGGGCTACTATCAGGGGCAACAACTACTGGGGTACTATGTAGGGATTTGGGCAGCAAGATGTCGGTTCACGTTACACTTGAACTTCTGCACGTCAGTACTGTTGGGGAAGCAGGGACCTGGAATGGAATTCCAGAGTCTAGCGGTTCTGGGGAAGAAACTATTGAAGTAAAAAGATCTTTTACATCTAGGGATCTCTACAGTGTGGGGGTGGGATTTAGCAGCCTGTCAGGTTTGTCGAGGGTGCTCACGTCGTGGGGGCACAAGTGATCGCAGTTCGTCAGAGTATTCACCACTAAAATGCTTGTAAAAAAGGCAGAGGGATGTAACATTTCGTCGATGGGACAGAGGCTGAAGCTTAGATGCCAGTTCAGGGCCTATCAGATTGGCGACTCTCTTTTGAACCTTGTCTAGGAGCGAGAGACTAGTAGCAGATGCACCAGCCCAAATATGACAGCAATACTCCATACATGGGCGAATGGTGGCCTTATAGAGGTACAGGATACTTTCGGGTGTTAGTAGTTTTCTAGCACGGTAGAGAGAGCCCACCTTTCTTGCAGCGGCTCTTGCAATGCCTTCAATGTAATTGTTCCAACTCATGTTTCCTGTGAACGTTAGGCCAAGGAGTTTGAAAGATGTACTCTCAGATAAAGAGTCGTTGGCCATTGCTATAGGTGGTAGAGAGTGTTTATTGTAATTATTGAATGAAACTAGTTTAGTCTTAAAGCATTGAACGCGACCAACCACTTTTGTCCCCATTCCACCACAGATTGGAGGTCTTCCTCTAGTGTTTCTGCCATTTCTTTAGAAATGTGTTCATTCGCCTTCCTGTCGTGCCTGCCATAGAGTGTAGTGTCATCAGCATATATACCCATCTCAGAGGCAATTTTGTCGGGGAGGTCATTTATGAATGTCAGGAACAATAGGGGTCCAAGGATAGAACCCTGGGGCACCCCCGCATTTATATCATATTGTTTAGATGCATGACCGTCGAGGACAACCTGGATTTTTCTCTTATCTAAGAAGGATTTAATTATGTTAAGTATTCTACCAGTGATACCATATGATCTAATTTTCCTGAGGAGACCCTCATGCCATACCCTGTCAAAAGCCTTAGATATATGTAGAGCTACCGCTCTGCCCTCTCCCACTTTGTCCAGTGAATGGTATATACATTCAGAGATCACAGTTAGGATGTCTGCTGTGGAACGGGCTTGTCTAAATCCATATTGTTTGTCAGTCAGAAGTTTAGCATCTGTAAGATGATGGACTAGAGCATGGTTAATTAAGGTCTCAAATATTTTGGCAAAAAGTGGGAGGAGGCTAATGGGGCGATAATTTGATGGGTCAGTCCTTTCGCCAGAATTCTTGAATACTGGTACAACAGAAGCAGTTTTCCAACAGCCCGGAAAGCAAGCTTCATTAAGGCATTTGTTGTAGAGTTTGGAGAGAACTGGAGCTACTTCGGCTGAGCACTTTTTTAATAGCACAGAGTTCAGAAGTCCTTTTTAAGTGTTCGTATAAAAAAAAGGAGAATGTCTTTTTTTTTGTTGAACTGTTCATATGTTAAAACATGTTAAGAGAGGCAATAGGTAATGTGCGCCTGTGAAATTGTATGAAGCACGCGGAGCGGTGAAAATGGAAGAGTGATAGTAACACGCGTGGAACGTCCGAATGCAGTTGAGAGAGAGATTTGATGTTTGTGTGTGCTTAAATACTATTTGGACCGGCTCCAAGCGAGCTTAAAAAGAAAAGTTTAGAAAAATGTCCTTGGAGAAATCCCATTGGACGGAAACATCACGTGGGGTGCTCTGTACTACGTCCGCTCGTTTTGAGTCGATTTAATATATAAGGCCACGCCGGAATTTGCGTGGGAGTTATTTTTTTATTTTTCATGCGCCAACATAATCATAATCATACTGCGCGCCTAAATTGTATTTATTTTTATAACAATTTTTAATCCGAATCTTAACCGTGTCAACTGGCACAAACTTGTGTAGTTGAACAGGTGATGTTTTTCGTTCTTTTTTATGGGGGGAATCGATTATAAAACTTGTGTAGCCTAACAGGTGCTTCTGCAGTTTAATTAACCGTTTTTCTGTAAGTAACACGCCGACATTTACCGATTAGAATACCATTTAACATTTTTAGATTTTACTGTTGTCTGTTTACATTGGAGGGGCGGGGGGGGTCGGTAGTGGTCTATGCTCCACAGAATCAAGTATAAGTCCTAATACTGAGAATACTGGATGCCATCACTCATTTATTTTTCATATGAAAATCGCTCCAAATAAGGCGTAAAGCCTCTTGATTTAAAGAGCTAAAAAAAATATCCTATTCCTTGAAGGTCAAAAACTATCCAATTATGTTAGATTGATAATTTTTTTATTTTATTTTTTTTTTTACATTGGAGTCACCACTTATCAAGGCCTGAACGTCACTTGAGAATAAATGTTAATGAGTTTTGGTTGGTTGTTTTTGGTTTACAACATATCAACACTTTTTCGGGTTATTTAATGCTGAATCCAGTGATTTTGAAAAAAAAAATTCATGTTCGAGATTTTTTTATATCTTCAAGTACCTATTCATGGTGTTCTGTTTAGTTGTCTTTTTGTTTTTTTGTTTTTTACAAAATCTTTTTGGGTTATTTTATGTTGAATTTAACCATTAAAAATAAAAAAAAAATTGGGCTCCAAGGTATTCAAGGATTTGGGCTTCATAGGGTTTAGTTGAGTTGTTTTGTAGAGAGAAGTTGTTATTTTTGTTTTGTTTGTTTGATAAGATGTTTAACCAGAATATTAAACCTCATTAAGTTATTTAAATTGCAAAAATCTTTTTTTTAATATTTTTAAGAAAAGTCTTGTTACGTTCAAAAAGGAGAGAATTTCGTCCAAGCAGTTGTTTTCTAAGACATTCTTCACATTGCTAGATTTTAGATATTGTTTTCTAGTGGTATCAAGGGCTCTACATTCTATGAAAAGAGGTTTCACAAGAATGGACATTGTGGTTGATGCTCTTGTTTAAGTATAAGGAGTGCATCAGTTTTGTAGGATCAATATATATTCTAGTTATAATTACTTGTTCCTTTCCTGATTTCCTAGGAGTTGATCTCCGTTCTTCCAGTATGGATTTGATTTGATTTAGTTTGTTATTTGGGTTGTTATTCCATTGTTGCCGCCATTTTGCATAAAATATTTGGTTGATTTTATGTTTAACGTCAGTGTAGGGAATGTTAAAAGCAACAAGTGCTAATCTCAAGCCTCCATGGCAGATTGGATCTAAAATCTTTAGGTAAGGATTTCTAGCTAATTGGTATAGAAAACCACCATAATCCAGTTTAGATATAATCAATGTCCTAATAGTTTCATTAAAGTTTCTTGGCTTGCTCCCAACTCTGTATGAACTATCACATGTAGTAGTTGCAGTCTTTTATTGAAACTACTTCTTAGGTTCTTCAGATGGGGATGAATGTCAGTTTTTTTATAAAATGTTAGTCCCAGAAATGTGTTCATCTATGGTGGGGATTACAGTTATTTTGAGTTTCAGTGTAGGGTAGTTGTGAAGTTTTCTCTTACGACAGAAATGAATGGATTTAGTTTTTGATTGGGAAAATTTATATCCATTTTCCATTGCTCATTTGTCCAGTTTGTTTAGGCATTATTGGAGTTTGCGTTCAATGGGGTGTATATATTTTGATCTGCAATACACCATTTATAAATTGTGAGTCTGCCTTTTAAATCAAGATGATACACCTTCTCTAGGTTGAAAAAGATTGTCGATATGTACTCATTCCTGATAAATGCTTCCCTTATAATTGTTTCCAGTCAGACTAGGTTGTGCTTTTATTATTGAATCCACATTGTAGGTTGTAGATAAGGCTGTTGGATTCAAGATACTAAACCAATCTGTCATTTATTATTCTTTCCATTATTTTACACAAACAGCTAGTTAATGAGATCGGTCGATAGTTTTGCGAGTTTGAATCGTCTTTTCCTGGTTTCGGGATTGCTAACATTATGGTTTGCCTCCATAAGTCTGGGAATTCACCTTCTGTCCATAATTTGTTATAAGTTCTTAGCAATAATTTTAGTGATTCTGTCGGGAGTTGCTGTAAGAATTCGTAATGGATTTCATCTGGTCCTATGGCTGTGTTGTGAGATCTTTTAATTCGGTTAATGTAAGAAATTTATTGTAATCTAAGTTTTTAGATTTAAAATTTAGTTTGTGCTGTTCAGCACTTTGTTTGTCATAAATTTTGTGTTATTGTTTTGATTGGATGAATTTTGGGAAAAAGTTGCAGCTGGTAAATCTGCCATGTCCTTTTTACCAGTTTTTCTGAAGTTATTTTTAAGGAGGTGTTTAATTGGTGTTTAATGTTTACCTGGAATTTCGCAAATCATTTCCCATATTGCTCTCGGTTTCAAGGAAGAATTCAGTTTGCTAACAGTTTTTCCAACTTTCTTTTTTAGCCGCTTTAATTACCCTATGAGCTTTAGCTCTGTTTAGCTTGTATTCAATCAGATTTTAAGTTGTCGGTTGTTTTTGGAATTTCTTTAAAGCCGCTTTCCGCAATTTGATGGCTTCCTGACATTTGTCATCAAATCAGGCCTGCTGAGCTTTTCAGAATGCATTTGTTTGATATTTCGATTAGCGTTTCTATGAAATATTTTACAGAGTCGTTGTTTGCCTCATTGTGATTCAACCTATTCCTACATTTTTCTTTAAATAGTTGCCAATTTGCCTTATTTAATTTCCCTCAGGTTTTTCACTGCTGGATTTTGGGCTTTCTATCAGTATTGGAAAATGATCACCGCTACAAGTGTCATCATTAGGGTTGTGACAACAGCATATTCTTTACGTTCATTTGACTCTCAGGTATATATCCGACACAGACACACTTAATCAACTGAGAACCACACCCGTCTATATAAAAACATAAGACATTAACTTAAGAGCCCAAAAAATGAAAATAATATGCTGTTGTCACAGCCCTAGTCATCATATACTTTCCAGTTAAAATCCAGATGCATTGATGAGTAACATAAGCTTAGGTCAATAATGGAGTGGTTTTTGCTAGTTGTGGTGAAGTGTGTAGGTGCACCATCATTAAGGAAGCGTATATCATTTTCGTTAATAAACTCTAATGTTTTGCCCCTATTATTAGTGTCTTTACATTCCCACAGGATGTCATGACTATTGAAGTCTCCTAATAAGTTAAAAGTTTTAGATAATTGGTCAATCAATTTTTTTTTCAATCCATGTCATCATTTGGTGGAATATACAGAGAACAGACCGTCATTGTTTTATGTAGAGTCGCCTTAATGATAATTGCTTGGATGTTGTTTATGTTTATTTTGTTGTGAGGTATATCGTCTCTGACTAGAATTGTTACCTCCACCCAGAGGTCCTATCCCTCAGATTTATGAGTGTAATTAAATATTTTTAAAATTTGACCAGAAATAACGCAGGACTGGTTGGGATTGCTTTAATTATATATTCTGCTAACTGAATAGCTCTAAGGTAATTATGTTCTGATAACAAAATAGCTCCAACTAAATATGTAAGAACATTTTTTTTTAATATTTATATTTTCATTTTTTGAATTTTTAATCCATTCTGGAATAAAAAGTTAACAGAAAACCGTTTGTTTACAGTAATGCTATTGCTGATAGTATTGCTGCTGCTGTTGCTACTACAGTTTTTAGATACTTGTTTTAAAAAATAGAACTTTTTTTTTTCCAGGTATCATAATTTTAAATTGCTCCGTATCACAAGAGAAAGCAAGTTACATTTTTCATTTTAACGGATAAAAATAATAAAAAGATTTATTTATTTAACAGTGGGTGTGCCAAAGAAATTTTTTCCAAAATTTTCAATACCTGCCGCGTTGAAGTCTTTATAACAACAAAAAAATGAGTTGTCAAAAAAAATTTGTACACTCCAATCTATTTAAATTGACATCTCTCCTGGCTAGTTTCCAAATTTTATGAAAAAAATCTTAACACAAACGCGGTATGACCATTTACAAATCAGGGGGGGGGGGGGTCATTACAAAATCTTACTGAAAACGCCATTTTATGATGTTAACATTTTCATCACTTTATTTGCTTAAAATTCTTAAAATATATAATGTACATTATCATTTATTAATTCATTTGAAAATATATTCATTTCCGAACAAAACGGTGGTATTTTGAGAACTTAAAGTGCTTTGGTTTTTAAAATATGACGATTTTAGTAGAACCCCCATTAAAACCTGTGATTATCCAAAGTGTTTTATCATCTGTGCGTATTGCTAATAGAAGAAAAAGTTTAATTTAAAATAAAAATTGTTTAACTTTTTTTTTCATTGATTTATTATACGCAAGTCAAACAAAAGTTCTTTTGTGGGCAATATGAACTGGAGCCATGACGTCACGTGATGCAGCAAAAGAATTTTGCCGATTTTATTTGTGCCACTCGCTCTCTCCACATGAATTCATAAAGAGACAAACTAAACAGATTCACCAAAGTCTCGTCAGTTTGTTCCGTTTGACTCGATCATAGTTTTTGATCGCAAGGTCAAGGCTGCTTTTTAGTCAACAAAATGGCAACTGTACAGCCATATTGATTTTTTATTCCTTCAATGTTTACATATTGCAATTGTGCATTTCTAGAGTTTCAATGGTTAAAATAAATGAACTTTTTTTTACACTCCTCATGTAATAATGTTTAAAGTAAGCAACATTTTTAATGCCTTACTTTTCTCATATAACTCGCAAACCCTATGTAGCGACATTACCACACACACACACATATATATATATATATATATATATAAAGAAATCTTTGTATCAATTGATCATATGAATAAAACAAACAAAAAAGACCCAAGATGAGAATCTAAGATGGCATGATTAAAACAAAACACAATCGCAATTACTCTTCTGACTTTTTTCCAATATTTGTAATCCTACCCATATTACTTCTTTTTTTTTTTTTTGCTTCTACTCATGTTCCCCCCTTACAAAGCATATTGTCACTTGGACATAAGGGGCTACTATTTGGGGCCATGTTTAGGAAAGATTAACAAGATATTTGTTACATTTAAACTTCTGCATATCAGTACAGCCAAGGAAGCAGCCAGCAGGAAGGGAACTCTAAAGTCTAGCTGTTCGAGGGAAGAAACTACTAGAATAGAAAGCTTTCTGGCATTTAGGAACAACAGTGAAGGGGTGAGATCTTATTGCTAGGCGGGTTTGTCGGGGATATGTACGTCGAGGGGGTACAAGTGAAACAAGTTCATCAGAACACATTCCATTAAAATATTTGTAAAACAGGCACAGAGATGCAACATTGTGGCGATGGGACAGGGGCTGGAGCTTAGTTGATAAAGTGGGACCGATTAGATTGACAACGCTTTTTTGGAATTTATCTAAGAGGGAGAGACTAGGGGTAGATGCACCAGCCCAGATGTGGCTGGGCGGATGGTGGCCTTGTAAAGGTACAGAATACTCTCAGGCGTGAGTAGTCTTCTAGCTCGATAGAGGGAACCCACCTTCTTTGCAGCAGCCTTCGCAATGTCCTTTATGTATTTGCTCCAGTTCATATTGCCCACAAATGTTAGGCCGAGGAGTTTGAAGGTAAAATTCTCAGGTACGGTGCTATTTGTCATGGGTATAGGGGGTGGGAGAGGCGTCTTGTAATTTTTAAAGGAGTGCAGCTTAGTTTTACTAGCTTTAAATCTTACCATCCATTTATGGCCCAATTCCATTAGAGTCTTAAGGTCATTTCCTAACAATTCTGCCATTGTCTTAGATTTATGTACGTCCATTCTTCCCTCATGCATATTATAGAGCATTGTATCATCAGCAAATATACCCATCTCAGTTACAATATTATCAGGGAGATCGTTTATAGATATCAGGAATAATAATGGTCAAGGATCGACCACTGAGGCACTCCTGCATTAATGTTATGCTACTTGGATGTACGTCCGTTAATGACAACCCGTATGCTTCTATTGTCTAAGAAGGATCTAATTATATTTAATATATGTCCAGTTATACCATACGATTTAATTTTCATTAGCAACCCTTCATGCCAGACTTTGTCAAAGGCCTTGGACATATCAACAGCTACAGCCCTGGCTTTGCCCGCCTTATCCAGTACATGGTAAATGTGTTCAGAGATGAATGTTAAAATATCTGCAGTAGAACAACATTGCTTGAATCCATACTGTTTGTCAGAGAGAAGATTTGCTTTTGCGAGGTGGTGAACTAGTGCTTGATTAATTAAGGTCTCAAAGATTTTAGTGAAGTGTGGGAGAAGACTAATGGAGCGATAATTGAGAGGGTCTGTTCTTTCACCAGAATTCTTGTAAACTGGTACCACAGAGATCATCTTCCAGCTATTAGAGAAGCAAGATTCAGCAAGGCATTTATTGTAGAGCTTGGAAAGTATGGGGCTAGCTTGGCTGAACATTTCTTAATTAGTAATGCAGGGATGAGATCAGGCCTACATGCCTTTGAGGTGTCTAAGTTTTTTATGATATTTCGGACATGAGAAGGTGATTTTTACATCATCTAATGTGGCCTCAGTTCGCATAGGGAAATTTGGGAGGGAGTTGTTTGTTGGCTCTAAGGTGGAGTTGGAGGCAAATCGCTGAGCAAGCAGTTCTGCCTTCTCCATTGCCGTGCATGCAACCTTCTGGTTGTTGCTCAGTGGGGGAATTACTGATTGCCCTTCATTCACTACACTATTATATTTTATTTTATATTTTAAAGTTGGTGAGTTCCTATTCTTCCGATAAGTCAGAGCAGAATATATTAGCAAATTGACATAATTACATAAATGACTCTGCGGTACGAAACAGGTGCTGTGAAGAATTGAACATTTTAACATGCTTAAAGAAATAAACGGTAAGACGGACATCTTGAAATTTGGAGTAGAGATTTTTTTATTTATTTGTATATGTTCTGTATGAAAAATTTAAATATGAAGGTGAATATACACGGATCATTCCAAAAGTCAAATCCCCTGTTATTCTTTTTAATTTTTTTTTTTTTTTTTTTTTACTCAAAATGTTGAAGAGCTATGAAGACGGGAGTGGTACCCTTAAAACGAGCGACCTTTTGTGCTCCAGAATTCATTTTTCCACATAATCACTATTTTTCTCAATGCACTTTTGCTAGTGATGAACGATTACTGCACATGGGTGTCTAGTAACCTCCAGTGCTCCAGAATTTTTTTTTTCTACATAGTCACCCTCATTCTTAATGCACATTGGCCAGGAATTCAATGACGCATCACTGCTTCTAATGCATGCCCATGACAGGCGTTGTTTCCTAGAGTTTCACACTGCCAATATCTGCAACAGAGAGACGAAACTTTCAGGTCATAAATGCATAAATTCAGTCATCATAAAAATGCAAATGTCAATCCCCTCTGATCCATTCAGGCGGAATAAAAAATAGGAGGCATAACTTTTGGAATGCCCTTCGTATGCATTTTTTCTTCTCACTTTTATTAGTGAAGTACTGTATATAAAAATATGCATTTAGCAAATAATTTTTTACATTTTCACATTTTAAATTAAAATTAATTTATCTCAGGTGAATGTGATAAAAGTAATGTATCGTTTTATTTACAGTGTATACATATTCGTGTTGGGACGATTAATTGGAAATCAAAAGAAAAAAAAAAGACATTTTTTGGGGTATCAGAATCAGAAAAATTTATGCCTATTTTCCGATGCCCAAAACGATTCTTTTTCATCGTTTTTATTTCTTTGTTTTTGTTTAAAACTTAATTTTCTTCAGCTCATGTTAATGATGAAATGATAAATATTTATTGATTTTAACTTTCAGTAAAACTAAACCTGCAAGTCACACCCATAATGTAATTTTACAGTTTCGAAAATATATACACTTTTTTTTTTTTTTTTTGATAATCCGCCACCCTCTCCAACAAAAACAACTATCTTTAGAAATTTAAAAAGAATCGGAATCAGTAATTGTATCGGAATCGGAAATTTAGAACTGATAATTGTATCGGAATCGTGAAATATATTGGAATCATCCCATCACTAATAGATATATAACTGCCATTGTAAAATAGAAACAAACAAAAAATTGATTACTTTCTTTTGCAGTGGAATTACTGGTAGATTAATAGGGAATAAACAATTTGTGTTAAAAAAAAAAAAAAAAATTGTGTGTAAGGCAATGGAAATGAATGAGAAAGTATATCTAGATGGCAAAGCTATTATTTAGAGAAATGATATGAGAACGATACAATGTCTAATGTGAGTTTTAAAGACAGGCTTAGTTCTGATGACTTAAGAGGAAGATTAAATCTGTACAGTATAGGAATATATGTGCAAAATGGGAGACTACGATGGTATGGCTACAGGCTACATTGAAAGAATGGATGAGAATTTTTGTGTTAGTAAATGAAGAACAGTGAAGGTAGCAGGTTCAATTGATAAAGGAAGACCAAGAAAAACATGGCAGGAAGTGATAGAAATGAACCCAGGGGGAAGAGGGATAAATAAAGACCCCGATAGAGGTAGGTTACTTTGGAAGTAAATTTCTTAAATTCATCTAACATGTTAAATTGAATATGATAATGATTGGAAAACTGGTTTTCAATATAAACACACTTGTCATTACGAAGTAAGGGAGATAAATACGTGCAAAATAAATCCGAATTAACTCCCTTATATTTCAAAAGGTGGTTCTTTTAAACGCCAAGTAGAAGACCAGTTCATTTTTAGTTCTCTAAATAATTACTAACACCAAAGAAAATTAGTAATCTTAACTTAATTTCAAACAAATAAAATAACCTTTCGGGAATCATTAAAAAGTTTGTACAATAGAAGCTTATTTAATCAAGAACCGACACATGAACACAGGTTCAATTGTGGGATCTTTGTTTTTATCTTGATTAGCTAACTTTACAGATTAAATAAAATAGCTGACCTTATTCGGTGTTGACTGTTGCCCAGAAATCTTTTCTCGTCTTTGGAAGTTTAGTTTTGCGTTACATTTAGTCTGATTATTAAAATGTAAAAAAGTAAAGGTAAAGTACCCCCCCCCATTTTTTTTTTTTACAAAGGAGTCACCACTTATCAAGGCCCAGAGGCCACTCGAGGATAAGGGTTAATAAGCGTACAGTGGTCAAATGGTCAATGGGACAGTGACGTAGTAATTGTTAGTGGAAATTTGGTAAATTAGATTACTTAAGGGGAACCTACAATATATATATATAGTCTTGGAAGTTTTTTAACCTTTAAAACTATATATATAAAAAAAAACTCATTTAATTTTTATAATTCGTTAGAAAACTAGTCAGTAAGTCATTTAATCACCTGCAATCAATGCATCAATTTGCTTTCTCGAATTTACTACAGTACTAATGTTATAATTTAAGGGATCATCAGTTGTTTACCATGGAACATATATATATATATATATGTATATATATATGAAATTACTTTTTTCCTCAATGTAAGCATTGCTTAAATATTAATTGGAATTTATCAGTTAAAGAAAACAGTAAAATTGTATTTATGTTTTTATTTTTATTATTATTATTTGCACAATGGAGAGAGGTGTTGAGTCTCTATGGTTCCAGGTAAGCATTGTCTGAAGATAGCAGTTTCAATCCAACCCAAGTCCAACCCAGATGATTAGTTAGCCAAAACGTGGTGAGACAACTATGGAAGGTAGTAATTACAGCAGATACAGTTACAAGACTCAGCATCACCTGAAGGAAGCCAGAGGATGAGTTGGCAGAAATGGGGGGGAAAAAAAACAACTATAAAGAGGAGTACAACAATCCACAAAAAGAATGAATATGCAAAGCTAGTACAATGTTAATTTTTTAAAAGTAAACATTTGTTTTAAACCAATATACATGAAGCCTTTAAGTTATGCAATTGATTGCAGTATATTGATAAAGACAATTCAAAATTGTATAAGAAATTTAGTATGAATATAGGTGACATTTTATTTTTGTTTTTTTGAAATAAGGATAAATAATTTGTATTATTCGGCCGACCATTCTCATCTTGGGTGTTATTCGCACAGCTTTTCGGCCAACGTAACCTCAAAACTTTTCCAGGAGTATCTTGTCAAACTTGAAAATTTATACGGAATTTCAAACAGAATCCATTATTTAATTCACAGAGGTAGATTGCTCTGTCAGCCATGACTGGATAGACATCTTCAGTAATTCATACTTGTACTTTTAGTATCGCCCCATATTGAGGATTGACTCGATAACCTCCAAGACACTGCCACTCAGAACTGATAATTGCTTAGCGCTTTACACCACACACACACTTGTTTGAAATTCAGAGTTCAACAAAATATATCTGAAGAAGACCGGAGGTTATATCGGCCGAAACGTTATGAAAATAACATCTATGATGAGAACAATAGTTTGAATAATTCAAATGATATATAGTACATGCATTTCTAAATGCCATAAAATAAAATAGCTTTGGAAATAATACATATCATATAAATAGCATAAGAGCAAGGACAAACTACGCAGGTTAGTAAAATATTTTTCAATATCAAACTATTTTAGGTAAATAATAATTCAAAGCAAAAAAAAAAAAATAGATCTGGTATCTGGATCACTGACGTTTTGTTTTGAGGAAGGTGGTATCTGATCAACATTGCTGGGGAAACAAAAACTCTTTGGCAACGGAACAGAAGCTGAAGCTTGGCAGACAGTGTGGGACATATTAGGTAACAATATTTTTTTTGCATACTGTTCAAGAAAGTGATTGGAGCACTAGCCAAGATGTGGCAGCAATATTCTATGTATGGGCAAATAATGACGTGTGTGTGTGTGTGTATATATATATATATATATATATATATATATATATATATATACACACACATACACACAATAGTACTTTTAATGTACATACATACGTACGCGTGTTACTGTTTCCAAATTATAAATTACTTTATCAGGAGATCCTATTTATTAAAACAGAGGATAAAAGGGGATAACATACTATGAACATTAAATTAGCATATCTATAAACTAATTTAATGTTCACAGTATGTTATCACCTTCTATCTTTTTAATAAATAGGATCTCCTGATCACCGAAGATGCAATGCAAAAAGAAAAAAAAATGAAGTGCTTTTCAGACATACAGAGAAACTAAAATATATCTTCTTGGTCTTCTGGCTAAGATCCAAGGGTAGCATCTGTTCTGTCTAAAGATGGTATAATGATATAGTGAAGTTTCCAATTGCACTGGGCGTCCATACAATGGAAATATGTCACAGACTCCAATAAAGATTTGAAGATAAACCGTAATAACCAGATATATTACACTACATTAACCAGATTATATAGATAAATAATTTTACAGTTTTAACAAAAGGCTACAATAATATTATTGCAGAGGCCTCCATTCATGCTGAACGTCCACAGCAGCAATATATTACACATAAAAGATGCCACTGTGAAATTTCCACAGGTCCTGCTAGTATAGATAATTATGTGTGTGTGTGTGTATATATATATATATATATATATATTTAATTTCGTCAAGTTTAAACTGAGTTATATGCATTTGAAATCAAAGGTGAACAAAAGAGCCAAGTACGTCCAAGGATGGAGTACTGTTGACACATCTGGGCAGGAGTTATTAGAAAAACTTATCCTACCTTGACAGAGTTCAAAATAGACTTTGTAGCCTAGTGAGAGATGCCCTTTTCTCTTCCCTGCAATCTCTTTCCCACATAAGAAATGTTGTGAGCTTGTCTCTGCTTTATCGTTATTTTCATGGCAAGTGCTCATCCGAACTCCAATCTATGGTTCCCCCCTCGCCAAACTTTCACGAAAAACATTCGTCTAGTTGAAACCACTATCAATAATTTCCCCCACTCTTTATCTGTGCCTTAACCTAAACGTAGATTCCATGAACAAAGCTTTTTTTTCTTAGACCTGCCCACCTGTGGAACTCTTCAGTTTCCCTGCTTTCCAGCTGATTACAATATGGTTGTCTTCAAGTCCAACATAAACAAGTTCTTGATGAGCTGTCCTCTTAAGTAATCCAAGTTACCAAATTTCCACTACTAACGATTGCTACGATATTATCCCATTGACTACTGTACACTCATTCATCCTTATCCTCGAGTGACCTCCAGGCCTTGATAAGTGGTGACTCTTTTGTAAAAAAAAAAAAAAAGAAAAAAAAAGGCATTTTCTTTCTAATATTATTCTGTCAGTTGTTTCTTGAAATTAAATTTACTTTCTTTACAGTAGAATTACTGGTAGGTTGAGAGAGGATATTCAATTTGAGTGCAAAAAGTGTAAGACAATGAAACTGGATGGGAACTCTGATCTGTCGAAAGTATACTTGGATGGCAACGTTAGTAAATAGACAGAAATAATATGAGAATGATACAATGGATATATAAAGGAAGTCGTAAAGACATGTTCAGATTTGAGGA
This sequence comes from Euprymna scolopes, assembly GCF_053919585.1. NCBI lineage: Eukaryota > Metazoa > Mollusca > Cephalopoda > Sepiida > Sepiolidae > Euprymna > Euprymna scolopes. The sequence continues at coordinate 39,423,461 of NC_136503.1, forward strand.
TCTGAGATTAAATCTGGACAGTATCAGAACATGTTTGCAGGAGAATTTTTGGGTTTACTAAATGTAGAACAGTGACGATATGAGATTCAGTTCAGAAGGGAAGACCCAAAAAACACTAATGATGGGTTTGTTTGATAACATCAAGTTTGAACTTTATTACATGCGTTTGAAGTCGAAGGTTAAAAAAAAACAAAAAAAAAAAAAAAAAAACAACAAAAATGGCATTGTTTTCTTACTAATATGCTGATAGTTTTATTGTTTTTTTTTTAACGGTTTTCAAAAAGTCAAGGTCAAATCTAAATCAATAATTTTTCTATTCCAATTTACAGTGTGGCGACGACGACGATTAATTTATAAAGTGTGACAGCTGACATATTTAAACCAAGAAAACCAGAGCGCTTGTTGCTTAGCAATGATGTTGTTAATACCACCACCACTAAAAATGTATAAAATACCAAGCAGGATCACCAACGTAATAGAAAATGCAATGAAAACATGGAGACTGGAATTGACAGTTGATGGACAACACATAACAGAAATTAACATACAAAGAGGCATCTTCCAAGGAGACTCGCTATCACTACTGCTGTTCATCATAACCATGATGCCCTTGAACAGTATTCTGAGAAAGTGCCAAGCCAGATACAAGTTCTCCAATACAGAGGAAAAAATGAACCACCTGATGTACTTGGACGATCTGAAACTTTTTGCAAGGACCGAAAAGGAGCTAGAGACACTACCAGAATCTTCAGCCAAGATATCCAAATTGAATTTGGAATGAAAAAGTGCGCACAACTAGTTATAAGAAAGGGAAAACTAGAAACGACAGAAGGCATGGAACTACCCAACCAAACAGAAATGAGGGCACTAGGGAAACAAGACGACTATAAATACTTGGGAATTCTGGAAGCGGACACCATCAGAGCAACAGAAATGAAAGAGAAAGTTGGAAAGGAATACCTCAGGAGAACAAGAAAACTCCTGGAAACTAAATTATATAGTAGAAACCTAATAAAAAGGTATTAATACATGGACAGTATCACTAGTAAGATACTCTGGGCCGTTTATAGGGTGGACAAAAGAAGAACTGAGACAACTCGACCAGAAAACCAGGAAACTCATGACCATGTATAATGCACTACACCCAAAGGACGATATTGACAGACTCTACGTGAAAAGGAAAGATGGTGGGAGGGGACTGATCTCTATAGAAGACTGTGTGAAGGACACGACAAAAGAACTAGGAAAATACATAATGCAAAACACTGAAAGAATAATTATGGCAGCGAGAGACACTGAAAAAAACAAAACAGAAAACAGAGACAAACGACAAAACGAGAAAAGAGAAGTGGGAAGAGAAACAACTCCACAGAAGATTCATAAGAATGACAAAAGATGAGAATAACGAAAACACCTGGACATGGATGTGAAAAGGACATATAAACCGAGAAACTGAATCTCTAATAACTGCAGCACAAGATAACTCGATAAGAACCAACCATATCAAAGCAAGGATTGATAAAAACACAAGAAAACAGCAAATGCAGATTCTGTGGACAAAGAGACGAAACGATAAACCATATAGTAAGCGAATGCAGCAAACTTGCCCAAAAGGAATACAAAAACAGGCATGATCAAGTGGGGAGGGTGGTACACTGGGAATTGTGTAAACGACTGCATTTTGAGTGTACAGACAAATGGTACAAGCATAAATCTGCAACAGCACTCAAAAACGAGAACCACAAAATCCTATGGGACATGGACATACAGACGGACAAACCAATCCAAGCAAGAAGACCAGACATCGTAATAATTAACAAGAAAGAAAAATCCTGTCTAATCGTGGACTTTGCAGTCCCAACTAATCACAGGGTGAGTATGAAAGAAAAGGAGAAACGAAGCAAATACACAGAGCTAGCCAGAGAGTTAAAAGGGATTTGGATGATGAAGAAAGTCCAAATAGTACCGATAATAGTAGGAGCACTAGGAACAATCCCGAAAAACTTTGAAAAAAGAATGTCAGAAATTGGAATCAAAGGAATAACTGCAAAAGTACAACGACTAACGATAATGAAAACGACTGAAATATTAAGGAAAACCCTTGAATGCGGAGAATAATACAAGACAATATAACGAATAAGCGTTACAGGAAATGAAGAACACCGAAACTGCATATTTGCAAGTTCTACACCCCCCATCATGCACTCCCCCCATTGTTTCATTACCGATCCCTCCCCCAAAAAATGATACCAAAGGGCCGAGAAGGGTCAATAAGGACTGAAAGACCGAGGAGCGAGCGCCAACCAGACCTCGGCTGGACAAGCGCAAAGAGAACTGGGACCTTGGGAAGGCTGAGTGCCACTCAAATTCCAGCATAAACCAATGGCCACCACCAGCGAGAAATCAATGGTAAGCGGCTGTTGCGATGATGCAAATTCATTTGCAAATGCTATCGAAGGAGGTGGAGAGGTCTGGACGTCTGGGGAGACTTGTTGTCACTCAGCTTCCAGAGAATACCACAGGTTTCCAATCAGATCGTTTGTTGACTTGTGTGGAAGCTCCATGTGAGCCAATAATAATAATAATGGTATTATACTAATATCATAATTAGTAATATAATACTGTATTGTTTAATGAGTAAAGAGTAACTTACCAGTTTTTGCCGGTTTGTAGAAGGGGCGTTTTAAACCATTGTAATTCATTTCATGCATATTGTTATTAGTTAAACATATCGCCATGATTAATTTATAACTTTTTTTTCTTTCAGATAATTCATATTTATAGATCATATTTTTCTGTAGTATTCTCATCCATGTTGATTCAAAAACGACCTCAATAGAAAAAAAAAGGTCATTTTTCCATCATGATAATGCTTTTTTTTTTTTTTTTTTTTTTACACAGCAGCACTGCTGACCAAAGATCTAGGAGAATTTTGTTGGGAAATGTGCCCCCCCCCTCCTTCATATTCTTTGGACCAAACTCCCTCAGATTATTATTTATTTCGAGGATTACAAAAGTATTTAGATGCCCTTAAGTTAAAATCATGAGATGAGATTGAACACTAGGGTGATTTCAACAATTTCAATGACAATAAAACAAAAGTGGAGTTCAATGTTTACAACTTTTGTTGAATCAAAAAGAGACAAAAACATCGGCTCAGTTATATAGTTTTTTTGTTTTTGTTTTTTTTTAGCGGCAGAGAGCTCGACGTCCATATTCTTGACTGACCCAACAAGCAGCCCCCCCCTACTGTAGAGGTCCCTAGATGCTGTAGAAAGCCTTCTACTCTAATAATTTCTCCCCTCGGACTGCTAGACTTTGAAATTCCCTCCCAGTTTCCTGCTCCTCTGACTATACCAACAAATCCATATCTCACATGAAAACCCTAAAGAATTTTACAAGCAAGGCATTTATAAAGCTTATTGACAAATGGAATCAAGTTATAGAGAGCAAAGGTCGTTATTGTTATACAGAAAGATTTTCCAAACCGTTTTTTCATTTTCAAGATGACATTTTAAATCCACAAAACTTTTGTACTAACTTTAGAGTACGAACCCGTTTGGCATATTGGTTAGAGTTTTTCAATCTTCAGTTAAGTCATGCGAAAAACTAAAAAGAAAAAAAAAAATAGTACTTGATGCTTCCTTGTTAAACACTTAACACTATAAAATGAGGATGAAGGATAAGTGGAGTAATCCTGAAAAGGAATGGAGTCCTTTCCTACATCTCAGTGTAGCAGCTAACAAAAAGGAAGCCTTTGAATCGCCCTCGACTATTGTTGGCCACTTTTTCTTTTTTAGTTAAGAATTCATAGTTTAATGAAAATATAGTATCTGTATATTAATACGATAGCGTGTGTGTTATTTTGTGTGTTATTTTGCATATCACGCTTGCATCTTTTTTCTCCTGAGTGACTGTCATTTAATTGTTATGACCTTCGATTTCTTATAAATAATTTTGCCAAGAATTCTTCATAAGTTTTGGTTTCCGTTTCGGTTATAGTTGAAAGAACTCAAGTTATATATATATATATATATATATATATATATATATATATATATATTTTATAAGTTTTGATTCAAGCTGATGCACCTAAGTCATATGGATATTTTTTTATATTTGAAATCACAGCTTTATAATACATAAGAATCGATAGAAAATTGACTATAATAATATATATGAAATCTGAATACATTAAAATATCATAAGTGTATTTTATGACAGGGTTATGTTGGGTGTCCCAGCTAGCTTAGATAAATACTTTTGCAGTTTTAACAAAAGAGCTACAATAAGATCAGGGCATCTCCATGTACGCTGATCAGCCAACATGAATATATTACATGTGAAAGAGTCCGCTGTGGAATTTCCACAAGTCCTGTAAGTTCTTAGTATTAGTCAATGTGCACTGCTTTTTTTTTTTTTTCTATACTCACGTTCACCCCTAACAAGGCATATCATCACTTGGGCGTAATGGGCTACTATTTGGGGCCATGCCTAGAAAAGATTAACAAGATGTTGGTTTACATTACATTTAAATTTCTCGGTCACAATATCATCAGGGAGGTCGTTTATGAATATCAGGAATAATAGTGGTCCAAGGATCGACCCCTAAGGCACTCCCACATTAATGTTATGCTGCTTGGATGTACATATCTCCATGGCACCCTGAATGGTCCTATTGTCTAAGAAGGATCTAATTATATTTAGTATACATCCAGTTATACTGCACAATTTAATTTTCATTAGCAACCCTTTGTGCCAAACTTTGTCAAAGGTCTTAGATATATCAAGGGCTACAGCCCTGGCTTTGCCAGCCTTATCCACTATATGGTATATGTGTTCAGAGATGATTTAAAATATCTACAGTGGAACGACATTGCCTAAATTCATACTGTTTGTCCGAGAGAAGATTTGCTTTTGCAAGGTGGTGGACTAGTGCTTGATTAATTAAGGTCTCAAAGATTTTAACAAAGACCCACCTTTTAGAATGTTGACTTAAAGGGGTAACCTGGCCCGCTACAAACGAATATCACCTTTAAATTTATCGTCGACAAGTAGTTTTTTTAGTATTAGCGCATTCAGTGTGCAATGTTATTTTCTAGTATTTTAGAATTGTCCGCCATGTTCGTTAATGAAAGGAAGTTGTTCATGGAGCATGCGCAAATGCTGTTCGAGTTTTGCAGCAGACGACAAGTGCACTACTTTTTGTGAATACTTATAATTGAAGAAAGCCTCCCTCAAAAAGAATTCAACCTGCTCGCTCTTAAAATTTTTGTATTTTGCTTGAAGAAACATTTTTTTTTTTAATTCGTTGAAGAAGGAAATATTTTTGTAATTGAAGAAGGAAGTATAGTATCCCCCTGATTTTATTTTAGTATTGAAGTTTTTTTTTACGAAAAGTATCCCTGCTCTTAATTATTATTTTTTTTCTTGAAACATTTTTTTTTTTTTTTTTTTTTTTAAATTCGTTGAACGAAATATTTTGGTTGGCTGGTTGCTTTTGTTTTACGGCATATCAACCCTTTTCGGGTTATTTAATGCCGAATCCAAAGATTTTGAAGAAAAATTTTTAATAGAATATATTTGTTGTTTTCAAATCAGTTTCTATTTAACCCATAGTTGGGACCCTAAAAGAGTGGACCTGGGAGCAATGGTAATTAAAGGGTGGCTCCACACTCTCCAAAGCCCGCAAGCTGGGGCCTCACCATTGGATATAGTTTAAGGTCATATCCAGGACCACAAAATATTTTGTTATTGAAGGATGTATCATACCTGAATTCTTTCCATATTCAGAAAATTTTATTTTTGGTTTTGTTTCCGTTTGAACATGCACACAACCTGCAGTTTCTATTAGCTGCTAAAGCAAGAACAAAATGGCTGCCAGGCGAAACTACTACAGTAAAACATGGGATAATGAATTTTGTTGTATCTTTCAAACTAGTTGTCAGTGATAAATTTAAAAGCGATATTCGTTCATAGTGGGATTCGATTACACCTATATATCCTTAAAGTCAACATTCTAAAAGATACTACTTCAGTTGGACAAGCAGCACACATTGACCTTAATTTGATGATGGCACCACGCTCTATAACAGGCATGAGGGGGGGAATGAACACATATCTTAGGAAATGTCAGAAACACTAGAGAAAGACCTTCAATCTGCAGTGGAATAAGGACAAAAATGGATGGTCACATTCAATGCTGCCAAAACTAAGCTTGTTTCCTTCAATAATTACAAGAAACCTTCTCTACCATCAATAGCAATGGCCAAAAATACATTACCTGAAAGTACTTCTTTTAAACTCCTCGGTCTAACGTTCACAGGGAACATGAGTTGGAACAGATACATTGAGAGCATTGCTAAGGCTGCTGCGAGGAAGGTGGGCTCTCTCTATTGTGCTAGAAAGCTACTTACACCTGAAAGTATCCTGTACCTCTATAAGGCCACCATTCGCCCATGTATGGAGTATTGTTGTCACATTTGGGCTGGTGCATCTGCTACTAGTCTCTCCCTCCTGGATAGGGTTCAAAAGAGAGTCGCCAATCTGATAAGTCCTGAACTGTCATCTAAGCTTCAGCCTCTGTCCTATCGACGAAATGTTGCATCCCTCTGCTTGTTCTACAAGTATTTTAATGATGAATGCTCTGCTAAACTACAAGCACTGACAAGCAGCTAAATCCCACCTCTACACAGAGATCCCTAGATTTAAGAAAGCCTTCTACTCCAAGAGTTTCTTCCCCAGAACTGCTAGACTTTGGAACTCCCTTGTGTGATTCTGCTTTCCCAACTGTACTGACATGCAGAAGTTCAAGTGTAATGTGAACAGACGTCTTGCTGCTCATCTCCCTTCATAATGTCCCTGCAACTTATGTCCCCGATAGTAGCCCCCTACTTCAAAGTGGCACTGTGCCTTGTTTGGAGTGAAAGTTGAACTGAATTAAAAAATATATTGATACAATGACTATAAGTAATATATATACTATCATATAACTCGGCATTTTCTCCAACCCGATTCTGAACATGATTTTTATACTATTGGGTCACCACTTATCAAGGCCAGTAGTCATCTGAGGATAAAGGTTAATGAGACGGAACGATTATCAGTCAAATAGACGAGGAACACCATGAGAGTACTAGCATTTATAAATGGTCCATATTTACTTTCCTCTCACAAGGATCGAGTTAGACACAAGGTTGGCTTTTAACGTAGATAAAACATCCAGCTTCTTCAAAGAGAGGTACTCTGGGACAAAAATTATAATTCTAGTCTAGAAATCCTTCACTGATTGAGGACAGAAAAAAATTAAATGTAGTATCAGAAAAAAAGATGCTAAAGTTTGTTCTAAACCAAACAGACCAAAGAACTAGCACTGACCAATTGTATGAACTGTGTCTGATTACTATGGGATATTTGGGACAAGAAATTTTTGACATTGACCAATCAAAATTTTTTTACAACACCTACTAGCTGGATTACTCGTGGAAGTGAGGGTGGGGACTCAATGAGTGGAAGGGGGGGGATGAAAGTATAAAGACTCCCGGAGAATACCGGGTAGATGCAGTTACTTAGAAAATAAAATGTTGTTTTCACTATTTGTGGATGTCTGCTATGAAAATTAATTTGTGATATTAGGTCTTGGAATTTTTAAGATAAGGATTAATTATATGTATCTATCTACTATTATATATATATATATATATAAGAAAAGGAATTTTGTATCTTTGTGTGTGTTTGTTCGTTCCCTACGGACTGCTAAACGAGGCCATTTTTTTTTTTTTTTAATTGTACACAGATGTACTTTATGTACCTGGCAGTGTTCTTAGATAAGTTTTGTATCAAAATGTATTCCATCGGTATAATCACACACAAAAATCTGATGAAAGCAGGAACAGGCAATTTTGACTGACGTTAACGCCTTATACAGCCTAACATCACAAGTGCATTTGAGAAGTTTATCACCGCACATGCTGAAAAGCCTGGAATATAAAAATCAATGGGAAGTTCTTTGATATGACAGAGGTGCGTTCAAAATGAATGTTTCTGTTTAAAGCACAATTGAAGCATGATATTTGACTTTTTCATTTTAAACTTTAATTCAAGCCATTATATATAAAAAAATTTGTTATAAAATCAAGAATAGGTTCTCTACAGAGCAATACAAACTACAATGTATTGTGGAACAAGTTACTGTAAGAAGGCATGTAAAGCTTCCTCCCAGTGCACCACAGTGAGTTCCTAACTAGAGCATGAAATTAATTGATTAATTGAAAAATGGTCGATTTCACAAATTTTTGATTTAAAAAGTTAAGTTTAATGATTATAACTTTTGCTGTATCAAAAGGAAATGAAACCATTGGCTCAATTATATATATATATATATATATATATATATATATATATATATATATATATATATTGGAGGTGGAGAACTCGTCGTCCATATTCCTGACTGCAAAATACCATCCCTTTATCGTAGAGGTCCATAGATGGTGCGGAAAGCTTTCTACTCTAATAGTTTCTTACCTCGAATTGTTAGACTTTGGAATTCCCTCCCCATTTCCTGCGTCCCTTACTATACTAACAAGCAAAAGTTTAAATGTAATATAAATAGACATCTTGTGGCTCAGCTCCCTACACAGTACCCTCTTAGGCACAATCCCAAACAGTAACCCCTTACATTCCAAGTGGCAATATGCTCTGTTTGGGCAGAAAAAAAAAAAAAAAAAAAATTAGTGATTATTTTTTTTTCAAGCAGTTCAATGTCAACAACTTGCATTCCACAAGCTGCTGCTCCAAACTTTATGGAACTGGAACAGCATGTGATAACTTGAAAGTTTTATGGACTTTCGTTGTAATGCTTTGCAAGAAGCTGGTTAAGCAAATAGCTAACTGCAGTCATCTATTATTCTAATTAGTAAGTACTTTTTGCTAGCCTGTGAAGATGTTCTCTAACAAACATATGCTAAACTGCCCCCTCCCTAAAAGGAGGTAATGCTTGGGAATATGGCATCATGATGAACAAATATATACTAAACTATCCTCTAAAAGAAGAGGTGATGCCTGAGAGGATGGTCTCATGCAACAAAACACTACATTAATACTACACTACACCCCCTCTCCTGAACGAAGCATTAAAAGATAGTGCAATAAAACATTAAGTTTCAGACAGTCAGATACTAAATCTCCATAAGTAAAAGTTAAATGAGTTAATCAACGCTTGTTTCCCCAAAAGCTTTTTATCCCAGAAAGTTAAAGTTTAATAACAGAATACATGCTAAAATACACTTTAGTTTGAGATTGAGCAATGTCTGAAAAAACAATTATTTTAATTGTTCTAATTAACCATGATTTATAATTAACTGAACAAATCACCCATTTTTCTTTAAGTAGGCATAATAAAAACAAGCACATCCTTTAACCGAGTAAAACTGCAATTTTATCAAAATTTAAATTTTTCCTGAAATATTCAAAATGGACACTAATCTCAAACAGCATAAGTACCTTAATTATGAAAAAAAAAAAAAAAAAGCATTAATATTGAAAAAAAAAGTTGCTGAAAAGTAGTTAGAAATCTACTTAAGTGAATGAGTCATTTTTTTATTTTTTTTTTATTATTTACGGTAGATAAATGGTTAACGACACAAACTAAAAACCTGGATACGATAGGTTCAAATCCAGTTTGTTCCACAGAAACATTTTCATTTAACCTGTACTTGACTGTGTCTAACATTTTGAAATAAATACTCGAAGCGGCTATAAATCCTAAATTGTAAAAACATGTATGCAAATTAGATAAAAATTGCTATTTTCATCATTCATTTATTTTTCGTTTTTTTTTTTTCTTCTTTTTATTTTTGAACATCTAAAAGTCTCAGATTCGTTCTTTGGTTTTTGTATAACTCAACCCTTGGAATGGTCAAACCAGAAGTCTCAAATTTCAAACTGCTTCAGCAAAGTACAATAGCAAACAAGCAATTTGAAACCAAGTCAGATTACGGGCATGAGCTTCAGATGTGGCCGGATAATGGACAGATGCTTCCCTATTCTAAATAGACAACCCCCTCTCACATCCAAGGCCTTATTCCAAAAGGCCACACAACTTATCTTTCCTGACATAAATTTTATACCTCCAATATATATTAGACGTTGGTGTGGTCCTTGGCTATGCATCAAGACAGTATTGTCATTCAAAGATGACTTCTACCAAGGCCAGGAGCCATGTCACATTAAATGTTCATGGTGCAAACATGTTTGGGTAAAAAAAGTTGAGTGAATAGTAATCACAAATCAATATGTTAATCGAGTGAATATGCATATGCAAGTATTTGGCAGCATGGCGCTGTATGTGTGTTCGTTTACTTTGTTATTGTCAGCGCATGTATAAATGTGCAGGAGTTGATAAAGCTGGTTTGTGAGTCATTGAGTTCTTTTGCTTTGCTACCCCTACCTAAAGGGTATAGGGTGGTTTGTAGAGAATATGTTCGTCCATGTGGCAGCTGGTGAAGTTTTCCTGGGCAGGTCTTTAAGGAATATCTAAGTTTGCACTGGCTTACTACTTTCACATGTATGTGTTACTTTTTTAATTCGGAAAGCTTTACATTGGTTGAGTTCACATGTTCATGCCAAAACTTACTTGCTTTAATGAGTGAGGAGAAAAACGAATTGCAACAAAGCAGAGAAAGAAAAGAGTATAAGCAATTATAGCCATTTGCTTTTTAGTGTTTGTCAGAATCCTTTCCTATCTACCACACAAACAGACCCACCATTACTACTTCTGCTTGTGTGTCCTTCGCTGTGTAACCAAACTTTACTATTTGGAGTTAATGTTACTGCTTACATTACCTCATATCTTAACATGAACGTATTTTCAGATAATGTCCCATTATGACTCATTAATAACACGTGTTACAACAAGGACCGTGAACAACGATTTATTTAAACTTTGCTTGGCAATTATCTAATTTTTACGATTTACGGAATATCATAAATGACAATTAATGTAAAACTGTGAAAATAAACAAATAGGCTATTGCGGTAATTATGGTCAAATACATATATAATTAACATTTATCTTTAAGACCCGATTCAGAATCTTAAATCGTTTTGTATTATAACTTCCAAGTTTTACAGACAATTTGTTTTGTGGTGCTTTAGGTCTTCCATATCAACATGCAAATATACTGACACTACTTATTTTGATATTGTGTTTTTGGACAAACATGTGAATCTAGAGAGAGCGAGAGAGAGAGAGAGAGAAAAGGAAAAAATTCCTTAAAATGGGTTGATTTCCTGAATTTGCCGAATTTTTTTAAATGAAGGGAGGAGTCCAAAATGTTTATACGTCGTATAGATCGGCCATTCATTTTGCACGTACATCTCTCTCTCTCTCTCTCATATATATATATATATATATATATATATATATATATATATATATATATACCGGCATTGCTCGGATGAAAAAATAGCATGAAACCTGTAGCAGAAACAAATGGAACTTTTTTTTTCTTTCGCAAATCAATGCCTCTCCCCTGTGTTATTTGGCCACAAACTAACCAATCAGGGGTGCGGCGCATTGATCCTTTCTCTCCCCTAAGGAACTCGGACAACTTCCGGTTTGAAGGAAAAAAACTCTTTCTTACCGAGAGAGACGCCAAGTCGATCGAACCCTTTTCTTCGTTCTCTCTCTCCATCTCTTATTTCATCCGGTATCGACGATTCCCACTGAAAATAACTACCGTGACTGCACCATGTGGCCAGAGTCGGGTTGTGACCAGGAATATATCTCCCCGTGAACATTCGCCTGAATAAACCTTTTCTTTGTTACATTTATTGAAGTTGTTGTGTTCGTTGTATCAGAAGCTTGTGTTGAATTATTTATTTTCTTAGGTTGTGCCCCAAAAGCACGAACCCTAAAAACCTGAGCAAATTCATTGCAAGAACTCACCCCCTCAAAAACAAATTAGACTATAATTATCTCATGCATTATCGTAGACCAAGCTAATTATGTTTTGTTTCATAAAGTGGTTGGTAAGTTAAGAATTGAGGTTTCCACTAATAAAAAACAATGTTAAAAAATACGTTAATTTACGTATAAAAATGTGCTTCCACCCTCACCCATTAATCGAACCTAGAGAATAAAAAATGTTTATAAAGAAATATTTCAAGCAATCCTGAAACATTGGACGATTCCAATATTTTTATCGATCCCGATATAATTACCGACTGTTCTAAATCCCGATTTCGATAACAATTAATTATGATTCTTTTAAAAGCTCTAAATATTTAAGCTATGGAGTAGTTTTTTTTTTGTTTTTTTTGTTTTTTGTAGTTTTTCTTAACTTTTGGACTAATGTAAAAACTTATGTCTTGTGTGCATATATTTTCGCAAACGTAAAAAAAAAAAAAAAAAAAAAAAAAAAAATACACTTGTAGTATTTTACAATCAATTTTAGAATTAATACCAGCAATAGAAAATTCAGTTTTAAACAAAGAAACAAAAAAAAAATAAATAAATAAATAAAATAATAATAATAAGAATTGTTTTTGGCCTCGGAAAATAGGCACAAATTTTTCCGATTCTGATTTCAATATTCCAAAAAGTTCCGATTTTTATAATTCTTGATTCTGATTAATTGTCTCACCACTTTATATATATATATATATATATATACACACACACACACACACACACACACACACACACACACACTGGAAGCCGCCCAGCTTTGTCTGGTCATAAAATACGGTTAAATATATTTTAATTCATGCAAATTTCTTATTATTAGAGAGCCAATTCTCTATTGATTATTATATTATATTGTACCTAATATATAGTATTGATTTCAAAAGTTAAAAAAAATGACTTTGGTGTCATCAAGACCAAAATATTTAATGCTCCAACCACGTTTCCTACCGTTTTAGCTATCAATAGATAGACAAAAAAATAAAATTAAATAAAAAAACATTTAAAATTAAACCACTTCAAGCTACAAATGAATTTGCACATATATCAGCAAGTTGAAATGAACATTTTGCATTTTACCTTGCTGACATTTCTGTACGCATTAGTCATCCATCCAAACAAAGATTTTACTCGTTATAATTTAATAGTTAAAAGATATATATGCAGAATATAATAAAAGTAACCAACCAAATACACATGCAGCACCCCTTTTGCCGATAGCTTGTGGTGAAAGTAAAGTAAAGTCTATTTTTGTTTGTTTTGATTTCTTAATTTAACAAAATTTTCAATTATAGATAAAATTTTGTCTATTTACATATAAGAAGCAATTTATAATTGCTTGTATTCGAATTAAAATGGGTTATTTTATTTTATTTATTTACTAGCATTTCGGCCCGGCGTTGCCCGGGTGTTTGGAGGTGTATGCTGAGCAAAAAGAAAAAAAAAAAACCCAAACAAACAAACAAAAAAACGGTAATTTTTTTAACTTTTACCCCTATTATGACCCCTTAATATTTATTGTTTTGGACCCAAATACATTTATTAAGTTAGATCCATGTCCAAGGAACCAATATCTAAAATGTCAAGTGTTTAGACCAAAAATTGTCGGAGGAGTTTGGTAGAGTTCTCAAAGGTCAAATCGTTTAACTTTGACCCCTTAACAGCGAAATTTCTGGCCGAAACCCAATCACATCGATTTTCCCAAATCTCAGTACCCTGTATATTAAATTTCGAGGCTGTAGACTAAAAATTGACAGAGTTATTGCGTTAGAAATATACACAGACACTTTCACACACACATATATATGAGAGAGAGAGAGAGAGAGAGAGAGAGAGAGAGAGAGAGAGAGAGAGAGAGAGAGAGAGAGAGAGAGAGAAATAAATCATATAGGAAAGTAATGGACCTTTTGTATATGTTAATCAAATTGTAAACAAACAAAAGACAGGAATAAGAATTTATATATTTAAATAAATATGTATGTATATAATGAACCCCCCAAAAGATATCGTCGTTTCAAACATACATACATGGATTGTCTGTTCATAATGTGCACATTTTCTTAGCAACGAATGTTTTATCGATTTCAATTATTTTCACGATGTCTATAAAAACTGGTAGATCATTTAAACTGCAGACAGAAAAGGAAAAAAAAAAAACAAAAAAAAAAAAATGATTCTATTCTACTCACGTCTTTTGAGGGAAGAAGCCTGGAGAAAAGCCGTTAGGAGGTCAGAGTTGCAGTTTAACTTAGCAACACGGTGATCCCTTCTCTTGAGCTGTCGGACAAGGCGAGCAGACATTTGATTGATGCTATAACGAAGGTTGGCATGGATGCTACGCAGTTTATCCACACCTGAAAAGAAAGGAAAATTAAATGAAAGAACCAAATATACATAACAGGACAAGGACATCTCTCAGTATGAAGAAATAAATATTCAGTTACTAATTGTTTTTTTTTTAACTGTTACATGTTAATGTGTCTTTGATCTAATAAAAATAAAAATCTAACAAACTTACAACTGAATGTACCCAAGTATTTTATCCGTTACGCCACGGATCTTTTCGGACAATTCTAGTATGAATTTTTGGAACCTTAAACCTATATTATTTTTAAATTTACAATCATACTACAAGTATTCCGGATTAATATAAATATATATATTACACACAAAGGGTGTTCCAAAAGTAACGCCTCCTATTAATTTTTTTTATTTTTTTAATTCTGCCCAAATGGATCAGACGGAGGATTGCAAATGGCATTGTTATGATGACTGAACTTAGGTCTTCATGATCTGAAAGTTTCATAATATGATGCAGTTATTGAGAATGTGAGATTCAGAAAGCAATCCCTGTCATGGACCTGTGTCAGAAGCAGAATTGCGTCATTGAATTCATAGCAAAAGTGCATTGACAATTGTGGTGACTATGCAGAAAAATAAATTCTGGAGAACAAGAGGTCGCTCGTTTTATGGTACCATTATCATTATCGTAGTTCTTCAACTTTGTGAGTTAAAAATAGACGTCTTTACTTTTGGAATGACTCATGTGTGTGTGTGTGTGTGTGTAGGAAAGAGTGAGGGATTAATAATTGTGAAATTATTAATTAAGTTTTCAGAGGAGAAAACATAAAAACATGTTTATATGTACGATCGTTTCGGACACGATATCCTTTTATTCATTCGATATTTACAAATAAAACCATCGAGAAATAAGTAAAATATTTCTGGATATTGTCTCAGCAGCATATATGAAAGGGGAAGGGGGAGAGAAGATACCAAATTTTAACCAGATTATTGAAGTAAATATAGTTTGTGAACCTTTGTAAGGAAGTGTTTCCAGATTGTATTTTTTTTTAACCGTAAGGACGCCTCTTGATGCGCAAAACTTCTTGGATATTTTTTAAAAAATCTAAAAGAAATCGTAGGTAATTGTAACCTTTTTTTTTTTTTTTTTTTTTTTTAAATCTAATTACTGTCTATATCACACTATAATATATATAGATATACGCACACAGAACTCTATGGACAAATTTATTTATAGTTAACCTTTGACAACTAAATATTTTCGTTTATTAACCAAATAGAAAAGTTACTAGCCAAACCCACATGATTTTTAGAATATGATATCTTCGTTCTCTGACAAGTATGTACATCATAAAAAATTTTCTGTATATTTTTAAATAAATGGAATTCTAAATATACAACAAATTTTATGTTGATACTTGAAGGTATAAATATTGTTGATGCTTTTTTTTTTTAACAACCTTCGTAAAAAAAAAAAAAAGAAAAAAGGAGTACATTGTTCTATTAAACTTTTATTGTTTAAATAATTTAACTTTGTTCATTTTATTAAAAAAAAAAATTGAAAAGATATTTTTCACTCAGTAGGTAGTCTTGGAAGATTGTCAATGAAACAAATACAATCGCCAAAAGATAAGCGTTTCATTATTTCTAGTCGCCACTTAGAAAAATCACTCGCACATGCGACTGTTTCACTCGCAATGTAGAGCCCCTCCCCCCACACACACACATACACACACTCTCAACGTTAAAGGTATTAAAGAGTGATAACTAATGAATTTAACGAGATTATTAAGAGTGATCAATAAAAGAAGCGCAAGGTATATTTTTATTAATATAAAATATTTAAATGGTTGTGACACTGAACATGTTAATGTTTCGGACAAACGGTCGGCTAAAACCAGAAGTCCTCGTCAGGCAACTTAATAAATGGTTGCTTTCCACAGAAGAAACCTGAACCGACCATTTGTCTAAAACATTAGCATATCCAGCGTCGTGACCATGTTTATATTAATACTACTAGTAAAGATACTCGTGCTTTGTGTAGGACTTTGCTGTACACTTGGGTACCCACTTCGCGGGCATCCTTGCAGTAAGTGGATGTTGCAAGAGCAACTATTCCTTAAAGGTGTTTAAAACATTTTCCAACTATCTCCTGAGGTGAGTGAATTCGAACTATGAACTTTAAAGCAAATAGTTTATATCAAAGTTGACACATATTGTTCCACATAAAATATTGAAACAATTACAAAGTGATCTGATTTAAATTCACAAAGAAGTTGGCCGGCGCCATGGTGGCGGCCCCCGGATAGTGGTGAACCTCAACTTGGTGTCCATCATCCCTAAGTAGGGGAGTTTATGAAGAGTCACACCAAATATGACTGACCTTGAAAAATGGTGTACACCGTCCCTAGGATGGAGACCATCATATCAGATTTGGTCATGATCGGTCCAGTGGTGGGATCTGTAGGAGAGTATATTATGCATAAGCTATGACCTTGACCTTGAAAATGCTGTACACACTCCCTAGGTGGGGGACCATCATCATTCCAGTGATGTGGGCTGTAAGAGAGTTGTAACCACAGACACATGAATACTACTACTTTATATATATATATGTTAGTTGAGTCTTTTTTTAATTTTTATCGCTCTGACATTGATATTCAAGTTTACTTTTTCTATTTAAAAATAACTAAAACAAGCTTTTTAATGTACTCATTCATGGATATGCGAGCGACTACATCATGAAGGTAAACTAATTTGCATATTCCTTAAAAAAAAAAAAAAAATGAGCCATAATTATTTATTCAATTTTTATAGTTTCTTATTGGTTCTATTTCAGTATTAGACTGAATTCTATTTATGCATAGTTTCTAGATTCTACATAATTGCCCAAAATTTAAGATGAAAACGTCTTAGCACATGGATATATATATTACAATAGAAAAATACGAGCATGAAAAGTAATATGGTTAAGCTTAAACATGGAAAAGTAAAGGACAAGATATTTTAGTAAAAAATTAATAATCTAAAATATTACCGCATTAAGAATTGATTATATAATGTCATAAATTGAATTAAAAATTTTTTTTTAATGCTGCAATATTTTAAGTTATAAATTTACTATATTTTTTACTAGAATATCTTGTCTTTTTCTTTTCCAGTTTTAACAACTAGTCCTTTACTTTTCCATGTTTAAGCTTAACCATATTACTTTTCATGCTCGCATTTTTCTATTGTAATCCATGATTTTTCCAAGCTTTAAATAAATTCACTTGTTCTTTGTTATTACATATGTGTTTATGGGGGCGAAAAATAAGACTGAAATTAAACAATGTATGGCACTCGTCTGCTTTCAATAAAATCTCCCCAATTATCTCCCTTTCATGCTTTCATTCTCACTTGTTACTTTTCTTTTCACATTAGTAGCAACAGTAATTGTTGAAGCGACGTGGTTGCTATGGAAACCAGTCATAAAAAGCGTCACTCACCTCCTTACATATTTTTATGATTTTGAACATCAGAAAATTCATGATAACTTGTTTTACTGAACGAAAATTGAATTTTCTTTTTTCACAATATAGCTGAGAAGGTGATCTACAAACCGTAATAATTGTTTGAAATTTAGTCGAAAAATGAGTTTTAAAGCAGTTCTAAATGACTAAAACTGCCACTTAACCATATATTCAAACACGGTAGTGTTTGAATGATATATATTGATGCCTCTGTTCAGTCTTAAGAGACAATGGACACCTCTGAACAAGTAGCTGCACATGTAATTGTGAAGCAAGAGTTGCACAATCGCTAACCACACCTCTCCTGAATCAGCACTGCTTGGGTCTAGTGGTAAGGAGAGGACCAAGACTAACTGGAAGCAATGCCAAGATTAGCAGAGAGCACATTCCAAAATGGTCATCCATTTTAGTACTGACCAGATTTAACTTTTGTGATCTGACTGGAACCAGCAAAAATAAGTGACCTTGTCCGTGTGTGTGTGTGCAAAGAGTCTACCAAAATACTTCCTGAATATTTTATCTACAAAATTGAAATTTAATATATAAGGTATTTGGACCTGTAGCACACTTTTCATTTGGTTTTTAGCTGGCAAAAATTGTTACTAAGGGGTCAAAATCGAAAATAGACAATTCCTGGCTGCTGTTCCCGACTGGTAGTACAAGAGCCCTAACTCTTGGTAGCGCTTAGAGCAGCTGCTCCATCAGCAGTTGTATAATATCAGGTTGTTTGTAGTGCCTTGTCGCGCATGGAAAGGGACCCTGCACTCATCCCCGGTGGGCTATCCAGAGGCCACAATCCTAGTAGATGGCAGGACAACTGATGGTCTGCTTGTGTTACATGCCTGGTATTCTGCATAACCACTTGTTTAGCATCCCTTACCTAAACTGAAACTCTTAAAAAAATAAAAAATAAAAAAATAAAAATAAAAAGACAGTACAATAAAAAATTACGCTAAAACCAGGCTCAAACTCAAACAAAATCAACCTGCCCTCTCCCTTGAGGCTTGCATTTATGAACATCCGTGGGCTTAGAACTAATTTAAATGATGTCAAAGCATTTCTCCTAACAAACACCCCAGATATCTTAGCACTAAGTGAGACTAACTTACACTCCTCCATCCCCTCTAACTACTTTAACATACCTGGATATCTCCCACTCTGCCGTAAGGACTGACAGACATGCACGGACTTGGAGTTTACATTCGTAACACCCTCCCCTTGACTAGAGAAATAAACCTAGAATCAGACGATCAAGCCTTTATGTGCTTTAGACTAAACATACAACATAACATGAGCTACTTCATTTTCTCTACCGCTCTCCCTCGACCCAGGACTGCACCATAATAAACAAAATCTGACAGCATAGACACAGCACTCTCCCTCGACACTAGCACACAAGTACATGTATTTGGTGACTTTAATGTCCACCACAAAAACTGGCTTGGATTCTCTACTTACACAGATGCAGTGGGCAGCACAACACACAGCTTCGCTATATCTCACTCCCTATCACAAATGGTTACGTTTCCAACCCGTTTCCTGACCAGCAAGAACAACACGCATCACTTCTAGATCTGTTTCTGACCACAGTTCCCGAGGATTGTATAACAAATGCTGACAGGCCACTCAGGAACGCTGATCATGCAGTGATAATGGTCGGAATCGCCCTAAACTCTAGACCCAAAATGCTCAAAACAACACGATATAAAAAGGCTGACTGGTAAGCCATCAGAGATCTTATCAGAGATGCCCCATGGGGAAATATTTTTTTCTCTTCCTGCTGAACAGTGCGCAAATGAGACCACTGAATGGTTCAAAACGGCAATTGAAGCGCATGTTCCCATGCGGAAATTTTATAGTAAGCCCCACTCTCCCCAATGGTTTACTTCTACTTGCACAACTGCCATTGCTCAAAGGCAGCATGCATGCCACAGATTTAACCAATATAAGTCCAGTTCAGACAGAAGTATATAGAAGCTAGAAGTAACATTAAGAAAGAAATAGCGACAGCTAAGATAGAATTTACTGAAACCATTAAAAAACGCATTGAAGCACAAAAATTAAGAACGCGCAACTTCTGGAAAATCTACAACAGTGTAGTAAATAATGGGCAATCAACAATTCCCCCACTAACCAATAATCACGAGGTTGTTTGCTCAGCAACCAACAAGGCTAATATGCTTGCTAGCCGATTTTGCCTCAAACTCCACACTGGACCCTCCAACCACCCCCTGCCTGACTTTCCTTTGCGGACAGACGCCACGCTAGACGATCTAAAAATCACCCCTGCTCAGGTGCATGCTATCATGAAAAACGTTGACACTTCAAAAGCATGTGAACCCATTCTCATCCCAGCTGTGCTATTAAAAAAGTGCTCAGGCGAAGTAGCTCCAGTTCTTTCCAAACTCTACAACAAATGCCTTAATGAAGCTTGCTTTCCGGGTTGTTGGAAAACTGCTTCTGTGGCAGAAGAACTAACCCATCAAATTATCGCCCCATTAGCCTCCCACTTTTCACCAAAATATTTGAGACCATAATTAACCATACTCTAGTCCATCACCTTACAAATGCTAAACTTCTGACTGACAAACAATATGGATTTAGACAAGCCCGTTCCACAGCAGACATCCTCACTGTAATCTCTGAACGTATATACCATTCACTGGACAAAGTAGGGGAGGGCAGAGCGATAGCTCTAGATATATCTAAGGCTTTTGACAGAGTATGGCATGAGGGTCTCCTCAGAAAAATTAGATCATACAGTATCACTGGTAGAATACTTAACATAATTAAATCCTTCTTACATAAGAGAAAAATTCAGGTTGTCCTCGATGACCGTACATCTAAACAATATGATATAAATGTAGGAGTGGCTCAGGGGTCTATCCTTGGACCTCTATTGTTCCTAATATTCATTAATGACCTCCCTGACAAAATTGCCTCTGAGATGGGTATATATGCTGATGACACTACACTCTATAACAGGCATGACAGGAAAACAAATGAAGAAATGACAAAAAACACTAGAGGATGACCTTCAATCTGTAGTGGAATGGGGACAAAAATGGATGGTCACATTCAATGCTGCCAAGACTAAACTGGTTTGCTTCAATAATTACAAGAAACCTTCTCTGCCACTAATAGCAATGGCCAGTGACTATCTGAGAGTACATCTTTCAAACTGCTTGGCCTAACGTTCACAGGAAACATGAGTTGGAACAATTACATTGAAAGCATTGCTAGGGCCGCTGCAAAGAAGGTAGGCTCTCTCTACCATGCTAGAAAACTACTACCACCCAAAAGTATCCTGTACCTCTATAAGGCCACCATTCGCCCATGTATGGAGTATTGCTGTCACATTTGGCATGGTGCATCTGCTACTAGTCTCTCGCTCCTAGACAAGGTTCAAAAGAGAGTCGCCAATCTGATAGGCCCTGAACTGGCATCTAAGCTTCAGCCTCTGTCCCATCGACGAAATGTTGCATCCCTCTGCCTGTTCTACAAGTATTTTAATGGTGAATGCTCTGGCGAACTGCACATACTTGTGCCCCCACGACGTAAACACCCTCGACAAACCCGACAGGCAGCTAAATCCCACCCTCACACAGTAGAGATCCCTAGATGTAAAAGATCTTTCTACTCCAGTAGTTTCTTCCCCAGAACCGCTAGACTCTGGAATTCCATTCCAGGTCCCTGCTTCCCCAACTGTACTGACATGCAGAAGTTCAAGTGTAACGTGAACCGACATCTTGCTGCCCAAATCCCAACATAGTACCCCAGTAGTTGTTGCCCCTGATAGTAGCCCCCTACACCAAAGTGGCAATGTTCCTTGTTTGGGGTGAAAATGTAATAAAAAAATCGAAAAACAAAACAGTTGACCTTGGCAAGGCCAGCCAAATAAAAAATCATGCCTGCTGTTTCTTTTGTGCTTGCTCAAAAGTAAACATTCATAGCTCAAAAGTAAACATTCATAGCTCAAAAGTAAACATTCATAGCTCAAAAATCGCTTAATTTTTTTAACAATTCTAGTAGATGACAATCAAGTAATATTTTTTTTTAAATAACTTTTGAAATCATTATTATATATTGGATAATAATCAATAGAGAATTGGCTCTATAATAATAAATAAGAAGTCTGCATAAATTAAAACATAATATTTATTATTTATACATATTTTATGACCCGGCAATGCCGGGTGGCCTGCTAGTATATATACATATGACTTGTACAAGCTTCTGGGACTGATTTTCACTCTTGATCTTAAATGGAACACATCAAATCTGTTGCCAAGATCGCTGGAAAAATGGTTGGATCACTCCACCACTCCAGAAGGTATCTCACTGTCAATATAAGAGTCAGGTATGCTCTAAAATGGAGTACTGTTGCTACATAAGGGCAGGAGCCGCTCAGCGTGCCCTAGCCAGCGTTGATAGAGTTTAAGATCAGCTTTGCAACCGAGTAGGTGATGTCCTTTTCTCTTCCCAGCAACCTCTTTCCCACAGATGAGACGTTGCGAGCTCTCTGCTCTAACGTTATTTTCATGGTAAGTGCTTGACTGAACTTCAATCAATGGTTTCCCCTCGCCAAAATTTCACAAAAAAACACTCAACTAGCTACAACCACTATATACGATTTCCTCCCACTATCTGTGCCTAAATTTAAACGCGGATTCCGTGAACAAAGCTTCTTTCCCAGCACTGTTCATCTGTTGAACACTGTTCTGCTGGCCTGCTTCCCGGTTGAATACAACATGGTAGTCTTCAAATCCAATGTAAACAAGTTCTAATTGAGCCGTTCTCATAAATAATCAAATTCTACACAAATTTACACCATTAACGATTACTAAATACTAAATTACCACTTTACATTCATCAACCCTTCTTCTCAAGTGGCATTTGGGCCTTGATAAGTGGTGACTCCCAAGTAAAAAAAAAAGAAAAAAAAGAAAGGAGAACCCAATATACCTAACTGGAACAATTCTTAGCATGACAGTTATATGTTAAAGTTTTTTGAAGTGGAACGATTAAAAATCAAGCACCATGTGGTGATGATAACACTTGTTTCCTCACCACGTGATGCTTCTTTCCGTGCCTTTGAAGCATGCGGCTATACGACAGCTTCAAACCGTTGTTTGCATTGTCATTGGACTCTCCTGGTGTTACCAGATCAGGTTGTCTGAAGATACTTACTTCCTAACGTAAAAACGCACAAAAAAAATAAAAAATAAAAAATTATAGGGGGGGGGGGCAACTGGAGTTTTCCTGGAAAATCCGTTTTGTTACTTTTTTACTCATACCATGTTTAATGTTCGTGCAAAATTAAAAAATATTCCAAGGCGTAGTTATTGAGAAAAGTGTGGACAGACGAACGGACAAGGGTAAATTTAAAAGGGCTACCCTCCTTTTGTCGGGGACCAAGAATTGAACGACGACATAAGAAAAAAAACAAAAACAAAAAAAAAAAATACATTTGCAACTTAATCTTATGACTGATATCGTATATACATAAACGGCATTTCTTTGGTTTTCATTTTTTAAGAATTCCATTTGCAACAAGTGGATGTAGGGAAAAGGATAACGACCGACATCCGAATTCATAACTGTGACAGGAGCATAGATCGAAACTCCTTTCAAGTGCAAGTGGATAACAAATTCAAGAAGAATTAGGTGTCGAACGTGATAGACAAAACTCTAAAAAATGTTACATTTACTATGGTCGGTACCAGTTCTGAGGTTGGCTTATTTGGACAAGAAATTCAGCACTTGGATGACATACGTAATGATTAACCTGATCTCTAACCAATGTTAGCGAAAGAGTGTGTGTGTGTGTGTGTGTGTGTGTGTGTGTGTGTGTGTGTGTGAGAGTGAGTGGGTGAGAGTGAGTGGGTGAGAGAGAGAGGGGTGTAAGACGCAAATATAAAGAAATAAATTGGATGAAAACGTGTGTGTAAATCAATAGTAATTATTTATTTTATAACTAGCAACGGTGGGGAACAATCTTGTCGGTCGTAAAATACGCTTAAATATATTTTAATTTGTGCAGATTTGGTATTAATTATTACCGAGCCAATTCGCTATTGAGTATTATATTGTACCTAATATATAGTTCCTATTTCAAAAGTTAAAAAAAAAAAAATGACTTTAGTATTATCAGCTAAAATCGAAACCAAAACATTTGGTTTTCAAGCCACGTTCCTTCCCGTCTGAACTAACACAACAGATAGCCAAGAAAAGTTAAAATCAAACCACTTTTAACAAGGATTAGTTTTATGCATGCGCAAACTAGTACAAATATGTCAGCAAGTTGAAACGAACATTTTTCATTTCAATGATTTCTGTACGCGTTATTCATCCATTTAAACAAAGATTTTACTCATTATAAATGATCTTTGGCGTATGATTGCTATTTCTGTTTAATTTCAGTGTTATGTGACCAGTAGTTTAAAAGTTTACCTGTTAAATATTTACACACACGTTTGGTTTATATAGAACATATCTGAAAAAAAAAAAATACTTTGAAAATGCCTGTCATTGAGAGAACGTCGATTGAATGTTTTCTCGTTATTGTCTGATTCCAAATGCAGAGGCACGTAACTACTTTTCAAAATGCCGTTTTCATCAAAAGAGATAACATTAAGATGTGTTATTCTTCTTTAAATACTACTTTTCCTAAATAGACATCTGTACTATCTAACAGTTAGCCTGCTAAACTGATGGTGACGAAGACACGAGTGTTTGAGAGGGGGGTGGGGGTGGAAGGAAACTCGGATGGAGAGCTTGCTCGGGACTTGCATAAATCCCCTGAAATAAAAAGAAATACACTTCCAAATAATGTAAAATAAACTTTTGTTTATTTCCGTTAAAAGAAAATAAATTACTTTTTAGTGTGCACCAATATAGCAGTCTGTATGAAAGAAGGAAGGGAGGAATCAGGTGAAGACTTGAGAGCGTGAGAGAAAAATCAGACTATGTGTTGTGGCAAAGTGAGAAAAAGAGAGAGTCAAGCAATTTTCTTTAACGTGCAAGAAAAGCTGTCATTTCAGCTACTGAATTTCACTCGGTGAGCGTTGCTGTTGGTATCGGTTATCCCTTTCTCTGAGGAGAGAAGTTATCCGTGCCTTTTATATTTCTTTAGCGGTTCCCAGAGGCTTGCAAAAAAATAAGTTATTTTAAAATCGAGCCCTGATTGGTCAAAAATTCATTTTTTTTTTTTTTGTCTATAAAGTAATATGTATCAATTTTATTAACTTGTTTTTAGAACGCAAATTAAATGTTAGCAATAAAATGAGGAATTGTTTAGTGCATAAGAAATTGAGTAGCCATGTTTGTTACAGTTAGCAAAATGTAAGTTTGCATGAGACAATATATACAAATGGGGTAGGCATTGTAAATGTTTGTATATTAGCTTTTTTTTTTTTAACTGAGGATTACCATTTATTATAGTTCCTATGGTGGGGATTACTCGAGCATAAGGGTTAAAAAGGTCGTCATTTGATGATCGCTACCAATTGGAATTAAAATAAATAAATAAATAAATAAAATGGGTGAAATGGACAGAAGATTAGTTAGAGGGAGCTCAGCAAGTAGTTGTTTGAATTAGACTTGAAGATGATCATGCTGTTGTAGGTTGGGAAGCAGACTCATGCAATCGTTTTCAGGGGTTTTGTTAATTATAATCCCGTTAGGTGATAGTATACCCTTTTGATGTTAGATATCATAAAGAAAGGAAGTTTAAAGTTACAAAACAATTATTTCTAAAGTTTACAATTTATTGCATTTGACGATTTTATTAAATATATTTAAACTTTCCCACACGAACGATAATTAAAGTACACAATAGCAAAATAAAAACGAAGCTAGTAGAGAGAAAATTAAAAAAAAATAAAAAATAAATAAATAAAATGCTTACCAAAGTGATGAAAGAAACTTTGTTCATGGAAGTTTTTTTTTTTTTTGTACTGAATGCACGCACGTGTGAGAGAAAAATGAAAAGTTCTTTGCTGTGGTTGTAGCTAGACGAGTTCTTTCTGTGAACGTTTTATAGGGAGAGCAGATTGGAGCTCAGTCGAGTGCCTAGCATGAACATAACATTGCAGTAGAGAGAGACTAGCAACATTTGTGTGAAAGCGGTTGTAGAGACGGGAAGAGATCAATCTCCACTAGATTGCAAAGTCGATTCTGTACTTTATTAAGACAACAGAGAGTGCTTTGAGGGACACCTTCACAGATATGACAGCTGCACTCCATCTTACCGTTTTGCCAGTGGGAAAAGTGTGTGAGAGAAGTCGGTGAATAGAGGAAGTAGAATTTAGTCTGCATGAGAGTAAGTGTGAATTGGTGTGTAAGTGAGTTTGGCAAGCATCAAGTAAGGTTTTGCAAACTTAAGATAGTGGACTCGCTAACCACCACTGCTAATACAACAACCTTTTATTGCGAAATAACAGGTTTTTCAACGTGATATGGTAGATTCGTGGAGTGTCTTGGTTGTAATGAATGTGTGGGGTCACCAGTTTCAGTAACAGGATCTTCTTGGCCAAACAGGCCTACAGGCCACCCCACCCGCTTCGGCGGCACGGGGGGGACAAGATCAAAGTGTAGTATCTGTTCCGGCAGATACTGCACTTAAGATAATTTGTACCAGTCAATGGAGGGGAAACCCTCTATACTGGGACAATTATTATTTTTGGTAACCAGAGTGACCCCTTTTAGGGGAGCTGGTTTTTACCTCACATTAAAAACGGCCTTGTGCCTAATTTGCTCAGTGGGGGAGCAAATAAACACCATCTGTTCCGGCAGATACTGCAAGCAAAGACCATATGTGGGGGCAACTCCACATATAAGACCTTGGTCAATGTAGGGGCAACCCTTCATACCAATTGTCACTATCCAGCTCCCCTACTCCCCGGGGAGTTGGTCCCCATTTCCCCTTCACTCATCACTTTAAAAATCGGCCTTGTGCCTAATTTGCTCGGTGGGGGAGCAAATAAATACCATCTGTTCCGGCAGATGCTGCAAGCAAAGACCAGCTATGACTAGCAAAGACCATATGTGGGGGTAACCCCACATATCTGAACTTGGTCAAGGTAGGGATCACCCTACGACCACAGTTACTATCCAGCTCCCATTTCCCACCTCTCGGGAGCAGGACCCCCCTTTCCCTCCCCCTCCCTACATTAAAAAAACGGCCTTGTGCCTAATTTGCTCAGTGGGGAAGCAAATAAATAAAAACAGGATCTTCTTGGCCTTCGGGACAAGATCAAAGTGTAGTATCTGTTCTTCAGATACTGCACTTCAATTTCTTGTTCTCTGTCAGTGGAGGAGAAATCCTTCACGACTGAGACAATTTTTATTTTTGTTCCTTTTCTCCACGTTAAAAAACGACCCTGGTGTCTAACTTTGTCCCGTGGGGAGGCATTGTAAATAGGAACAGGATCTTGTCACGGGGGGGGGGGGAGTTGACATCACAAGTCATAACAGTAATATCAATAGCTGCCATTGACAACCCACAACATAAAAATGAGTCGCAACACTTAAGAACATCAATCAAATAACAATCAACTCGAACTACTTTGTTCACATGTATGAAAAAAAAAAAAAATTATTTTTATTTAAGACAGTAATTATTTTATTTATTTTTTTATTCCATTTTCACCTCAAACAAGGCACAGTGCCACTGTGTTTAGGTGGCTACGATTGGGGGCATAATTTGCAAGGATACTATGTAGGGAGTTGAGCAGCAAGATGTCCGTTCACATTACCCTTGAACTTCTGCATGTCAGTACAGTTGGGAAAGCAGGAACCCGGAAGGAAGTTCCAAAGTCTAGCGGTTCTGGAGAAGAAACTATTGGAGTAGAAGGCTTTCTTACATCTAGGGATCTCTACTGTGTAGGGGTGGGCTTCTAGTTCATTGCAGCATTCACCATTACAATACAGGGAGAAGGATGCAACATTTTGTCGATAGGACAAAGGTTGAAGCTTTGATGACAGTTTAGGACCTATCAGGTTGGTGACTTTTAACCCTATCCAGGAGGGAGAGACTAGTAGCAGATGCACCAGTCCAAATGTGATAACAATACTCCATACATGGGCAAATGGTGGCTTATAGAGGTACAGGATACTTTCAGGTGTAAGTAGCTTTCTAGCACGGTAGAGAGAGTTCACCTTCTTCGCAACGGCCTTATTAATGCTCTCAATGTATCTGTTCCAATTCATGTTCCCTGTAAATGTTAAGCCGTATTATTTGATATAGATGTGGAGTATAGGCTCTGTTTTTGGTTGCCCAGACCATTATGAAGTTAGTAAGGATAGTGTTCTAATTAAAGTTCATATTTTTTTTTAGAGAATGTTTGGTAATATTTAGTAAATATTTAGTGAAGACAGTTCGAAATAAATCCTGTGTCAGAATAAAAGAGAAAAGTTTGGAAGAAGATTGTTCATGGTAACTTAGGCAGAAATTCCAGGTAAGGTAATCGTCCACGTGTGTTAATCCCAGTGGATGCGAAATCCATAGTGAAAACTTAACATCTTTTGATGGAGCTGGCAACAAGGAATTAAAAGTCACTAACTCACTAATGTGATTCTTAAAGACAGGCTTAGTTCAGAGGGAAATTGAATCTGGACATTATAAGGAGAAATGAGGTACCTTCAATAAGTTTCCAGAATTTTTTTGTACAGGCATTGAAAATTGTTGTAGACTCTTGAAAATTCACTATGTTATTGCTATACATTTTATGAGATGACTGACGAATCATTATGATTTCAGGTTCAAATGAATAGCTACAGCAAGAATTGGAATACACTCTACTAAAGACTGATTGTCACAGCTGGCAAATTTTAAAAATGCAATCTAGACATAAGAACACTTTAAAAGAACGATATGCAATAAAATTCTGTTTTAAACTTGGAAAAAAAAATGCCACAGAAACGTATGGAATGTTTCAGACTGCTTTTAGACCATCTTGCATGAATCAAGTATCAGTTTTTGAGTAGCACAAAAGATTCAAGGAACACAGGGACTCTGTGAGGGATGATGAGGTGTGGGAGGAGTAAGGAAGTCAAAACACCAGAGTTGATTGGCCAAATTAGTCCTCGTGTGAAAGAGCAGGACACAAAATGCTTTAAATAATAAGAGAATAACAAAGACTTCCGCTGGTGAGGACTACTACTGACCGTAGCCAGTTATACATTCGTTTTGAAATTTTCATCTCTATTTTTCTCGTTATGTACTGAATATTTGTTAATGAAATCTATATGAAATATGTTCCTTATTAAATTTTAAAGATTTTCTATTCTGAAAGAAGTTTAAAAAATTTAATCTAAAAAAGTTATTTTAAAGTTTTTGTTAAAAAAAAAATTCAGGTTTTCTCATTATTCAGACCTGTATTACAAAGAGGGAGTTGCAAAAAATGAGTTGTGGTGTGAGGAGAAATACAAACTGAAATAGAGAGAAGGAGAGTTTTAAAATATAATCTTAAAAAGATAAGATACAAGTTAGAAAAGCATTTCATCCAAGGCATGAAAATTGTTAAACAAAATGTTTTTACTATAGGCTTTAAAAATAAAGGTACAAGATTCAATTTGAAATTCATTTATCTTCACAGTGCACTTTCATAAATTTTACAAAGTAAGGTATAAAAATTTAATTTAAATTGAATCAAAAAATTACCTTGGATTTATTTTATACAATGTACATTTTGTTGCAATTTAAAAACATTATCTTTCATCTAGCAATTAATGATATAAATTTTTCAATTATTTTCTTTTTTTTAAAGTGCAACAAAATGTACATTGCATAAAATAAATCCAAGGTAATTTTTTTGATTCAGTTTAAATTAAATTTTTATACCTTACTTTGTAAAATGTATAAAAGTGCACTTTGAAGATAAATAAATTTCAAATTGAATCTTGTACCTTTATTTTTAAAGCCTATAGTAAAAACATTTTTGTTTAACAATTTTCATGCCCTGGATGAAATACTTTTCTAACTTGTAAAAAATTTCATGGATAAAGACACAATAAGTGCACAGTTTGATGTCAGTGTGGGAACTGTACACACAATTATTTGTGAAAAACTGAATATGCGGAAGATTTGCACAAAGTTTGTCCCAAGAGTGCTCAGAGAAGATCAGAAATAAAGACGTTGTCATGGGCATCAAGACAAGTCTTCACCCATCCTATAGTTCAGACCTTGCTTCCTGTGACTTTTGGTTATTCCCTAAGCTCAAGGAAAACCTAAGAAGCCATCGTTATAAGACAATTGAAAAGATGAAAGAAGCTGTGACAACTTTCATGAGGCCTTCCAGAAGTTGTTGGAACGGTACAACAAGTGCATTGCAGGCAGAGGAGATTACTTCTAAGGGGACTAGAGTTTCATGTGTGTACTATCAATAAAAGTACCCATATGATAAAGTCTGGAAACTTATTGAAGTCGTGTCGAATGTGCAGAACAGGAAACTTTGATGGTACGGCCACATTGAAAGAATTGATGAGGGATTTTGGGTTAGTAGATATAGAACAGTCTGTGGTTAAATAATAAATTAACTATTCTATACTTTCAAAAATAGATTACTAACTATTCTGTACTTTTATTCTTTGTGGTCAAATTCGTCACACGATTTCAAATTCAGTCTCTGAAAAACAGGCTTTCTATACAAGCCAGCAGCATATCATTTGCATATGAAGTAACAAGAAATCTCGTTACTTCACAAAACCAGCAGATAATTGGATGAAGCAGCCGTTATTTTTATTTTTTGCCCTTTTTTATTATTGGACCCTATATGCTAACTATTATAATTTGCTTATGAGCATTTTACTACGCAGTTAAAATAATGGGTTCAAGGAGAAACCAAAGAAAAACATGGGAAGTGATAAATGAATCCGAGAGATAGGTTAGCTTGAAAATCAATTTTTTGAAGCCATCCAATGCATGTCAGAATGTAAAATTATGATGGTAGTGGTGATGATGATGCGGTTTTTAATAATTTTGTTAAACACTTATACTTACTGATATACAGGGTGAAACGATAAAACTGTCGCCCTACAGAAAACAGCACTACAAATTTATTTCAAACTTTTTATTGAAAAAAATAAATTCAGGTAACTTGATTATGTAGTAGAGCTGACATCTATTCAATGTAGCTGCATTCAGCCTCAATCACCGCCTTCATACGGGTCTGGAACTGTGAACATGCCTTTTCCACAAGTGCCAGTGGGCTCTCAGCAAATACTTGGAAAATGGTGGTGATCAGATCATCTTTGGTATTGTGGGAGGTTATGTTGGTGATGTTCAGATACAGATTGGGGAGGAGGGGGCAGTGAAAAGGGTACAAAGTCGTATCACTCCTTTTAAAGCCAAGCTGGATCTCTTTGGACTTGTGAACTGGCAGAGTCCTGCTGCCACACCCAGAGTCTGCTAGCGGCCACCTGATTGCACCAGATCACCACACTCTTTAGCACATTCATTGGTGTTGACTTTCAAACCGACTTTGAAGATGTGAGGTGGCATGATGTGGCCCTCACTTGAAATCACACCAAAGACCAAAACTGTGGCCAAAAATTGTTTTCATCACCCTAGGTACGTCCCTGTTATTTGTGGCAATCCAGCAATGCATTTAGAGGGTGCTGGCAATGGTCCTGTTGTCATAACTGATCGGTAGAGAGTATGAATTGTTCAGCTTTATTCTCACTCGTTAAAGGCTCCTATCGCTCTTGGAATCTGAACACAGCTGGCCAACTGGTATACGGTCTGCGACAAAAAAATGTTTTTCATCAAACGGAAATAGAATCATGTAGTCTTTTCTCGGGCAACAATTTTAGCATTCAATCCTGTACTACTTTGTTTAATATAGCTTTTTTTGTAATGAAATCACTAGACATGATTTCTTTGACAGGTGCCACAAGGAATTAGTAGTTATATCAGCACCCCCTATCCCATCCCCCACACACACCAAGGCAAAATGTAACACAAGGTTGTTTTAATGTGAGAAGTCCAGCTCTTCTGAGAAGAGATCACTGAATAGGAAGAATATAGCTTAGTCGATCTCGTAAAACTGTCTTCGCAGTAGCAGCAACAATAACAGCAGCAGAGAAATGATCTTTGTTAAATATCCGATGTTTGTTTTGTTGCTATACTTAATACTGATTGGTCAATTCTATCAAAATACTTGATATCGATTGATTGCCTATACGGGACTTCAACCAAACACAAAGGCTTGTTCTGAGAGCCGTGCATCTGCTGGTATTGACTAGCAAGCAAGAACCTAAGCATAGCTAGGAGTAAGAGATTCAGTTTGATAAACGAACCATTATCAGTCAATCACAGCACTACTTCACGATTCTGTACTCTGTCAAGACAGGAGAGTGTAATAGAAGATACTACCAACAGAAGTAGCAGTTCATTTGTTTGGTCTATCGTGAGTGAGAATAGGAGAAAAAAAAACAACAAAAACCCCCCCCAAAAAAAACTAACAAACTTGTGTTTGAAGCTGAATTCTTTTCATTTGTCATAAATTTGCAGATGAGAGGAATAGTTGCTTTAAGAAAGACACATTGAGGAGGATAGAGAGTTTAGTGTTTAACAGCCAAGAGAAAACACTGAAGCTGAGTACGGTGTTAGTGAAGAGGAGTTCTTTTTTTTTTTGTTGTTTTTGTGGGATTATAGAGAGAATATTCAGAGTGACATCACAGATTCGGCAACAGTACTTCATATGATACAGGTAGAGGATTGCGCTAATCAGTGTAAGAGTTTCTGGAGCAGTAAAAAGATAGCATCATTCAATTCTATATAGTTACTAGCATGCCACCCGGCGTTGCCCGGTCATAAAATGCATAAATATTATATTTTAATTCATACAGAAACTGAGACATGTACAAGCGAGCATTATTTTTTTCTAAACAGTCCACTTCTTGCAAGTAAAAAAAAAAAAAAAAATACTCGAGCTGAGATTGAAACCAAAACCTTAAGAAAGCGAGTCAAGTGTGATAACTATTCGGTCAGCATGACACGCTCTGTTAAAGCTGTTTTTAAACAGACTTATATTTAACATACAGAATCTGTAATGTGAACGATTCACGCATGCGCACTTGTGAAACAACAGAGAAAAATCCGACTCCCACCACGTACCAATTTTTCAATTTTGACGCCCTTTGAGCCCTTTTTTCTGATTAAACTGACTAAAACGTTTTCCACATATCTGAATAAACTATATACGAAATTTCAAGTCTGTAGATGAAAAATTCGTTGAGTATATAGGTTGAGAAGTGTCCTCACACACATTATCACTTTTATAGCTATAGATTAACTGTGAGAAAAAACTCACAAGTCACATCCAAAAATTATATAAAAAAAAGTGATCATTTTTTTTGTTGAAAATAAGGCAAAGAGTAAAAAATAAAGGCAAAAATATCAATCACATGTGATCAGTCTACAAATACATGTAAAATCATTCCTTATAAGAAATAATTGATAACAGTTCAAATTTAAATAAACTTAAAATCATCCAATAAATGAGGAAAAAGAAAAACTCTTTAGACAATGGTATTTCGAAGCTTAATGCTTCTCATCAGAAGAGAAGAGCAAAATTATATATATAGATATACACAAATAAAACTGGCATAGTCTTCTTATGCTAGGCTTTATTTATGTATATATATACCTTGCTCTTCTGATGAGAAGCATTAAGCTTCGAAATACCATGGTGTATAGTTTTCTTTTTTTCTTATTGCTTGGCTGATTTAAAGTTTAATTTGTAACTTTCATCAATTATTTCTTATATTTATTTGCTTCACCCATCTGTGCAGAGCTTTCTGTATCTTTGATAGGTTATTGTATAAGGATTATTTTTATTTTCATCAATATATATATATATATATATATATCTGTGATAGGTTATTGTATAAGGATTATTTTTATTTTCATCAATATATATATATATATATATACTAGCTGTACCCTGCCACGCGTTGCAGTGGCTCAATTTGGTGTAATGGAAAAATTTAATAAAAGAGAAAATGCATGTTTCTTATATTAGTACAGCACTCCACTGCAAAAAGTGAAAAAGAAGGCGAAACTGAAAAAAATGGTGCTCTTGCAGAATTTGATCTGGATCCTCGAGAGTTTCTGTCAATCATTCATGTTTTGGACTTGACCAACAATCAATGGATGAAGCCGAACGTAGCAAAAATGTTGAAACGCTAAATGCTTTTAAATGTGATTTAGTAATTAATATTTGGTTGATGGTGGGGGAAGGGGGGGTTACTATACACAGATTCGAAAAAGTCGTCCAAAAACAAATAAATGAAAGCAAAGGTAAGGTAATTTACGTTTCTACCTAATTGGATAATTGTTTCGTGTTTTTATGTAATGTAAAATGTTTAATTGACTCAAAAAACAGAAATGGTCGCGAATTCTGTTGAATACGTTAAGTTTGGGAAAGTAAGTTGAAAACTAAAAACTATACAAAACAGTGTCTGAAACTCACCGAACATATGTTACCATGACACAGAAACCTATCCATTATGCCAGCCTGTCAGTATTTTGTATAGTTTTTTTTAGTTTTAACTCACTTTCTCTAACTTAAAGTAATCAACAGTGTCCACCACCATTTGTAGCTTTCAAATACACCAATAAACACTGTTTTTCAAGCCGACTAAACGTTACATTAAATGAAAAGGGTTTATATTACTAAACACAGATACAAAGAAGTTGTCAAAAAATAAATATATAACAAATAAATGTTATCAAAGGCAAGAAAAGTAAGTGTTCTACCTAACTGGATAAGATTTTAGTGTTTTTATGTAATGTATAATCGGTTCAAAAACATTCAATGTTTATCGGTATATCTGAAAAACACAAATGGCGGCAGACTGTATCGAACACGTTAAGTTTGGGGAAATTTTGGGAAAATGAGTTTAAACTAAAAAACTATACAAAATACTGTTAGGAACTCACTCAATATATGTTACCATGATGTAGGCTGGCATATAATCGGTGGTTTTAAACTTTTGCTCGATACAGGTGACGACTTTTAAAAATCCCTTTTAGTGATTACCTGGTGTGAGGATATTTGTACAACTAAACGGCAAATCTGCTAAAAAAAATCCGGTATTATTTTACTTTAAGGCCCATTTCACGTTCATATATAACAAAATATTTTATTGTAGATTTCGGTGTGCTAAAAACGAATCTGCAAACCGTTTACGTAGCAAAAAAAAAGTTTTCATGACATTCATGAAATTACTTTTTCGAAAAGTGGGTGATCACTTTTCAATCTAAATTTAACTTAGAATGAGCACCCACTTTCTGGCCACCTGAGAGAGGGGCATTTTTCTGTTTCTAGGCTAAAAAGTTTTTTGTTTGATTTCTTTTGCATGGTAATAACCCCTGAACTCTGGGACTATTTTCCATTTAACAGCCGTAGCCTTCGTTTACGCTATGCGTAAGCATAAACGAAAGCTGTTTAGCCAATAAACATGGGAAAAAATCCCCCCTCTCTCAGGTGGCTAGAAAGTGGGTGCTCATTTTAAGTTAAATTTACATGGAAAAGTGATCGCCACTTTTTCGAAAAAGTAATTTCTTCATATCATAAAAACTATTTTTTTGTGACGGAAACGGTTTGCAGATTCGTTTTTAGCAAAAAATTTTGTTATTTACGAACGTGAGACGCACAGCCCTTAATGGAAAATTATATCTAAAATCCGGGGGAAAATAGTTTTCAATAAAAACAGCAAATGAATTCGATAGAAAAAAAATGGATGCTACTTTTTTTTTCTTTCTGTTTATTTTTGGCTTAAAAGTCTTTTTGTTTGATTTCTTTTGCATGGTATTAACCCCTGAACTCTGGGACTATTTTCCATTTCACAGACGTAGCCTTTGTTTATGCTATGCGTGAGCATAAACGAAAACTGTTAAATATGCATTCGCGTACCAAACTGCCTTGTAAAAAAAACCTTTAAGCCAATAAACACGAAAATAAATGCCCCTTCCTCAGGTGGCCAGAAAGTGGGTGCTCATTTTAAGTTAAATTTAGATGGAAAAGTGATCACCCACTTTTCGGAAAAAAAAAATTTCTTCAGATCATGAAAACTATTTTGATACTCCTTGGGCGTTGAGTTCCATGGCGACCCGCAGAATTATTTAATGGTCGTTCCCTTAGTACCCCCCTAGTCAAGGCTAACGCATGCGCATGTAACATTTTTTATTTATTTACTTACGTGGTGGAGTTTCTATACTGATAGGTTTTTTGAAATTTTTTCACTGGATTATTATTGATTGAACACTAACCAGATTATGAAAAAAAATTGAAAAAAAAAAAAAAATCATTTCAACATTTGAAAGGGGTACTCACTTTTTAGTTACCACGTTCTGGTAAATCGGTCACTTTTTATTTATTTATTTATTTTTTTTTTCTAAATACGGAAGTGTCTTCGGGAGATATAAAATGGTCGCATGTTGACGAAGCAATGTATCGGGAGGCGTACGGGATTAAAAATTATTGGTAAATTTTTGTCCACCTCCACCTCCTCAATTTTCTTTTAAATGACGACTTGAAATGGTTTTCGACTATGCTGAATACGAAAATCGCATCGAAATTTTGCAGAAATAAGTAGTTATCAAGATATAAAAAGTTGTATTATGCATTGTAATCTTTGGCGGCCATCTTTTTTACGTGTGTGTATTTGTTTATGGCGTGTGTGCACGTAAAAAGATGGCCGCCGAAGAATACAATGCATAATACAACTATTTATTTCCGCAAAATTTCAATGCAATTTGCGTGTTCAGCATACTCGGAAACCTATAAATGTCGTCATTGAAAGGAAAATTGTGGAGGTGGACCTAATCTAAAAAAATACCAAATTATTAAACATTTTTCCAGCATGTTAGTGAAATTTATAATACTAATTAAAAAGAAACAAAACAAAAGTTTTGAAAAAAAACTCACCTTTCACAAAAACAATTAAAAAAAAAAACACAAACTGACTAAATAAGTAAAAAAAAAATAATAATTAAAAATCTCGAAACTTTATTTTCATGAAAACAATAAAAAAAAGTCATGTTCTCTCTATTTTTTTTTCTTTAAGAAACAAATATATTTCTGACTTACAAATGCGGTAGAGACTCATTATTTTTACTTTCTATGGTTTTGATATACCGCGTTTTTATTGCTTACAAAATGGGTGACTGATTTATCAGAACGTTGTAACTAAAAAGTGAGCACCACTTTCAAATGTCGAAATAATGATTTCTTTTTCACATTTTTTTTTTTTAATAATCTGTTTAATTAGTGTCCAATTAATAATAATCCAGTGAAAAAAAAATTCCAAAAACCTATAAGTATAGAAATTAAGCATGGGAGTAATGTTTGTACAACAACGTAACGTCGCCTTTCGCACTTTTACAAACATCTTTAAAAAAAAGTAACTAAACCATTTATTGATAATTTGTCACGTGTACAAACATTTATTTATTTATGTAGGCTTAACTCCTTTCATGAATAAGAAAAGTTTTACTCTTTAAGAATAATAAAAGGAAAAAGTTACTGAACATTTATAAAAGGACTTCTTTTCATGAAGGCCAGAGGAATAGTTGGCCGAAAATTCGTGAAGCAACAACAATAAATAAAAATGGTGCTAATGCAGAGAGCCGCGCTATTTTTTAAATCATATTTCCACATTTAAATAACGTTTTACGATATGTTGTTTTTTTTTATTTATTCAATTGTAAGGTTAAAGTACAGAATAGGTACAAAACATCCTTACCTCCCCATGTTAAGAATGACTTTTTAAATAATAACATTATTTCAGCACGGATCACTCTCTGCATGAGTAATCTTATATAGAAAAAAAAAAAAACTCAAAAGCAAGCAACCAACTTTTTTTTTTTTTTTGGCCTTATATAATAAAGAAAATATGTGTAAATTAAAAAATTTGGAAGATAAACAAATGAAATGTTTTTTTTTGTTTTTGTTTACTTATCGAGTTAACAGAAAATTAAACCTTTCGTCAATTCGTGGCTGTGAAATGAATCGAACCGGAAGTTCAGTTTTATCAACAGAACAGATTCGCAGAAACGATAAATAAATATATTTATTTTATTTAATATTTTAATTTTAATTAGGTAAATGTATTTTAATAACATAAAAACATACCTCGACTCTAAAAATGGGTTGTTTGAAAATTTCAAATAAATTGGTAACGTATAAACATGGTTTTATTTCTTTAGAACGAACCAACTTTACATTTTTATATATATATATATATATATATATATATATATATATATATATATATATATCTCTGTGATAGGTTATTGTATAAGGATTATTTTTATTTTCATCAATATATATCTGTGATAGGTTATTGTATAAGGATTATTTTTATTTTCATCAATATATATATATATATATCTGTGATAGGTTATTGTATAAGGATTATTTTTATTTTCATCAATATATATATATATATATATATATATATATATATATATATATATATATATATATATATATATATATACACACACACACACACACATATATATATTTCTGTGGAAATCTACTTTATTTCCTTATAAGACATACCAATCCTTATTTAAGCTCAATGTAATTCCAGAGCAATATACTGAATGAATGACAAAAGTCTATATTCCAAAATTCATTATGTTAACCATCTCACAATTTATTCCTTTAATTCAGTTGACATTTATAATTCTTGACAGTATCTATTTCATAGCATAAAATAAATCACTTAATTATTATATCAATTCGTGAATCTATTTTGCCCTTAACTCATCAGAAGAAATAGCAACAATCAATCCATCAAAAGGAAATAAAGTGTATTTTGACATGATTAAAATCCGAAAATTGTAAGAGAATACCTTATATGAGGACCGTGCAATAAGTAATGCCCCTGGCTCACTTCCCCTAGGAATAGAGCAACGAAACTTGGCACAGTTATTAGTCTTTCTCTACATACAAACCACCCAGAGTTATGCATTTCTCCCATCGTTTGATGCAGCTCTGGAGACTGTTTTTGTAGAACACCCCAGGTTGGTCCTCCAACCATGACGTGACTTCAGAAATCAAGGCTACATCATTTGGGAAACGCTTTCCTTTCAAAAACAACTTCATGGTTGGGAAGAGGTGAACGTCAGAGGGTGCAAGGTCAGGAGAGTAGGGAGGATGGGGAGGATTTCATAACCACACGCCTGTGCTTCTGATCTGGCGACATGCGAGTTGTGGACCGGAGTGTTGTCCTGCAGGAGGAGAGTAACTTTGCTGATCTTGCCCCGCCTCTTGATTTTGATAGCTTCCCTTAATTTCCTCAAAAGTGAAGCATAATAGGCTCGTGTAATTGTGGTACCCTTTACCAAGAAATCTGTCATCACTACTCCGTCCTGGTCCCAGAAGACTGTGAGCATGACCTTGCCATCGGAGGGCTGCACCCTTGCCTTCTTTGGAGATGGTGAGTCTAAGTGCTTCTACTGCATTGACTGGGCTTTGGTCTCTGGATCATAGTGATGGACCCAGGTTTCATCCTGTGTAATCAGTCTTTTGAAAACCTTTGACTCATCTTCTTGGCACATCTCCAAATTCATCCTCGAGCACTCGACGCGTTCTCACTTCTGGAATGGTGTGAGCAACCTGGGAATTCATCTGGAAGACACCTTATGCATATGCAAATGGTCATGAATGATAGTTTCCACAAACCCTGTACTAATCTTGACATCTTGGGCTATTTGGCGAATAGTAATGCACCAATCTTCCAAAATGGCAGCCTCAACTTGACGGACAGATGCCTCATCAATGGCAGGAGGGGGGCGGCCAGGTCTGGGAGCTATTTCCACAGACTTCCGACCATGTTTTAATTCACGATGCCAACGTTTTACAAGGTCATATGATGGGGCATTATCACCATAAGTTTCTTTCATTTCATCAAAAGTCTCCTGTGGTGTGCGTCCTTTCAAATACAAAAACCGGATCACTGCTCGACATTCAACAGGCTCCATTTCACACCTGACTCAGTTTAAACACCTGTAAAACAGAAACCACAATTGGTTCAGAGCTGTCATTTGCCACATAATCCG
The DNA here is from genome assembly GCF_053919585.1 of Euprymna scolopes. Lineage (NCBI taxonomy): Eukaryota > Metazoa > Mollusca > Cephalopoda > Sepiida > Sepiolidae > Euprymna > Euprymna scolopes. Next base: position 39,463,326 of record NC_136503.1, read on the forward strand.
TGGAGATATAAATCATTGCACATGCAAAATTTCAGCTAGATCAGACAACTGGAAGTGGGTCAGGGGCATTACTTATTGCACGCCCCTCCAATATGTTTCCATTGCGCCATTTTGAATTTAGAAATATAGTCACTCAACCCACCTATCAGTACTAACAAGTTGTATTAATTTATATATATTCTGCAAAAAAAATGTTCTATTCAATAATTATTAAATTTATTAATTATAATTAATGTATCCATATTTATGAAAATAATATCAATAACTATAATCTATTATACATGTTTACATATACAAAACTAAATATATACACATATGTGTGTGTGCGTGTTCATTCTGTGGAAACAATAGATACACTGGTTCCCATTAGACCAACGTTAAGCAACATTGAACTTGATCAGTACTAAAATGAGTGACCATTTGAGAATACCAGGTGCTGTATGTGTTCTTTGCTTATCTTGGCATTGTTTCCAGCCGTTTTGGACTTCTCCTTGCCACTCGAATGAGACGGTGCAGACTCAGGAAAAATATGGCTAGAGAGTGCACAACTCATGCTTCACAATTACATGCATAACCAGCATTACAGAAGATATCCATTGTCTCTCGATAACACGAGCGCCTTCTCTAACCATTTCATTCAAAAGAACCATTTTTTCCTATTTAAATTTTTTATTTTAATAGTTAGAGTGGGTCATCCAAAAACAACGACCATCGATATTTCACTAATGACAGGATGCACACAACAGATTTGTAGCAAGCATAAAATAGGTTATTGCCATGTTAAGCCTCTGCCTTTCCTTCTCTATTCGTTGAGCTTCACTTTTTCCTTTTCTTTCTTTTTCCTTAAAGCTATGCCGACATAAACATGAAAACGAGAATTGCGTAAAACTATCGTTGACAATGACATTTGCAAAGCTTGCTCTCATAATCACATCACAATGAAGTAAAATATGAACTTTAATTTAGACACATTGCGTCTGAGACGTAAAGGGCTACTGTTAATTAGGGGCTATATTTATAGGAACATCCTAAATAGGAAGTTATGCAGCAAAATGTTTGTTCACATTACATTTAATAATTGTATCCTCAGTATCGGAAGACTGAACCGTCTACCTCGAGAAGATGGACACTTAGAACTGATTATTACTTAGTACTTGTATCCGTTTGTCACGGGTTCTTGTGGACGATTTCAGTATGTAAAAAACGTCTTCTCGGTTTGGAAACATTTTGTTTCATCATTTGTTATTTACATCTCCCAAAAACCGATCAAATGTGGGAGGTGCTCATTGCAATATTTAGTGGACTTTTTTTAAAAAGATTTCTGACGAGGAAAATGTGTTCAAATAATTAAACAGAGTTAGCACTTGCTAATTGGTGACCCTTTCATATATCCATTTTTTTCGTTTGCCAATTTAACTACATTTATAGTGTTGTTCTTGGCACTTTTTAAAGATATTACTCTCATCAAAATACATTATATGAAGCCAGGAGTGGTGGTATAGAATATATAATATTGCATAGAAAAAAAGCGAGCATGAAAAGTAATATTTCAAAGCAAAGCCTGGAAAAATCATGGATTATATAGAAAAATGCGAGCATGAAAAGTAATGTGGTTAAGATTAAACTTAGAAAAGTAAAAGGACTAGTTGTTAAAAGTGGAAAAGAAAAAGACAAGATATTTTAGTAAAAAAATATAATAAATTTATAACTTAAAATATTGCAGCATTAAGAATTAAAAAAAAAAAATTCAATTCAACATATAAATTCTTAATGCTGCATATTTTAAGTTATAAATTTATTATATTTTTACTAGAATATCTTGTCTTTTCCTTTTCCACTTTTAACAACTAGTCCTTTTACTTTAAGTTTAAATCTTAACCACATTACTTTTCATGCTCGCATTTTTCTATATAATCCATGATTTTTTCCAGGCTTTGCTTTGAAATAATATTTTCTTTTTTGTGTTCAATATCATATACATTGTTAACAATCCATAAAAAAAGTTATTACTAACTTCTTAAATTGACTAAATAAAAAATGAAAAAAAATCAAATAAAAGACGTAATTAAGTAAATAAACAGAAAGAAGGGGTGGGTAGGGAAACAGAATTAATTGGTGACATCGTAAGCGAAATATTATCAGCCCTAGCACGGCAAAGAGACTCATTTTGTTAACTCTCTCGATATAACCCAAATAAGATGACATGGGAATGACATTCTCGCTATGATTTATGAAGGCGTTAACAACAAAATAGTTGCTATGGTAACCAACAGCCAATTAGAAGAAATCGTCTCTAAAACGTCAATGTTGAAAAAGTTACTGTGGTAACCAACAGCCTATCAGAAGAAACCATCTCTCACGTACCTTACCAATTCTGAAGAGTTTTGAACACCAGTAATTTTATTATAACTTGTTTTAATGAATGAAAATTGCAAATTTTTATTTCGAAATATATATTGTTTGAAATTTGGTCGCAAAATGAATGAGTGGTAAAGCTTTAAAGCAGTTCTAAATGAGTAAAATCAACACTTAACCATTTATTCACACACGGTAGTGTTTGACTTATTGCTTTTTAAAGTTGTTTTAGTTTCTAAATTAATTTTTATTAATTCCTATCAACTTTTAATGAATAGTGGATACCATTCAATTTCCACGATTAGGCATGTCATTCAGCTTAGCACAGGGTCATTCCTCCACCTCCCTTTGCTACACTTCAAATCAACAATAATTAGTTGGTACAGCATAGTCACACTTGCAAGAAATTCAACCAATCCACTCACGTTTGCAATTGTTTTGTTTTTTTTAAATTATTTGTAAAAGTTACAAGTCATGAATTTCTAATCAAGAAATCAATATGTCCACCATGAGTCAGTTGTCAATCCCTATGAGCCGGGGGGGGGGGGCGGTGGACAAGCAAGCAGGAGGTCAAATAAACACAAGTTTAAAATCACTGAAATATTGTTGCAGAACTAAATACACTCTTTCACTTATGTGGTTTATTTGGTTGTTTGATACGATGGTGACATATGCAGGAAGTTTCCTTTTATTTTGAATCACAAACTTTTGGATTCTCCTCTTTAAACTTCAATTCAACACAAAAATTACGTCCTAATCTAAAGTTTAAAGACTTAAAGTGACTTTCTAATATGACTTAAAAGCAGGAAAAAAGTTACAGCTCGTTAACTTAGAATGAATACTTTATGCCAAATTGATGGTTGAATATGGTTAAATTTGTGCTCATTTTTGCATTAAATACTAATCCTTATTAATCGCTAACTATACACCCAACATAATACTTAGTTTGCTGCACTTAATCATGACAAAGGCCCCCCACAAAATTTCAGTCAGATCGAATCACTAGTTTCCGAGAAAAATTGGAATGGACAGACAGATTAAGAGAAATATAAGATTTCAAAATATTACAAACTAGCAGAGCGTTATCACTGTTGATCAGGGGAAGGGTCTTTCAGGCATGTAAACACAGTATGACGATGTATGGAAGTGAGACCTGGTCAGTGAAGAGTGAGGACATGCGTTGCATGGAAACAAATGATATGAGAATTATATGATTGATGTTTAATGCGAGTCAAAGACAGGCTTAAATCTGATGAGCTGAGAGGAACATTAAATCTCAACAATATTGGAAAATGTATGCAGCACAGGAAACTTTGATGGTATTGTCTCATTGAAGGAATAAATCAGACAAATTTTTTCATTTTACTTCAGTTAGCTCACAGAAATCAAGAGGACACTTTTTGGGGCCAACACTTGATTTCTGCGTCAATTACATAGGCTGCGTGTTAAGACTGAATGTGCACTCAGACACGTAGGCGGTCGGTAGGATAAAATAACCGGCTGATGACTGCAGATCTGTCAAAACTGACATCGCCAGAAATAAACAGCTGTCAGAGTTAAACACCTGCAAGAGAACAGGTCGATATGAACAAGTGAGATGACAGAGAGAAGAGAGTCAAAGAGTGACAGTAATCCATGAGTTACTGTGCTGTGTTGTTGAAATCTGCTCACCTCCTGCTTCTACTGACAACATAAAGAGAAATAAACAAGTGCTTTGTATTTTTCTAACAAAATATTTTTTTGCGAGTTCTTGGCTGATGAGAAACTGCTGTTTGTTCAACCTGGCTACATCACACATAGATCTCAGAGTTTTCAATAGTGTTACATATCATGATTCTATCTTTTGCAAATAGATTATACCCAAAGATGGATGTAAGTGTGTAGCACATGAATGACAAAAAGTAGTGGAAGAAATGACGATACACAGTTTTATTTACAAAGAGGCAGAACATGGCATGATACAATTCACACCTATCAGTCTTAGTCCGATATTATTTGTGTCTATGTGTCACATCTATCACTGAGAGAAGTAATATATATATCCATCTTCATTTACCCGGATTCAAAGTCATCCTTCTACAAGGTGATCCAAAAAAACAAAACAAAAGCTAAATGGAGGCCATCTAAAACATATGCTGTAGAACGGAGAAAAATAGGCCAAAGACCCTAGTGTTTTGATGTGATGTTTTGAATATAATAAAGTAGTTATGCCCAAAGTTTCATTTCGTTCAAACAAAACACTAAGAAACGGGGCCTAATTAGAGTTGGAGCCCGTTTTTTTAGGGTCACCCTGTATTAGCACCTGTCACATAAGAATTCACATAAGTTAAAGGGAAGGGGAAACAAAAACAGAGTTAGCTCCCTTCATCGTAGTTCATAACTCCTTTCACTATTTCCTTTGTGTTTCAGAATATTGCCTCTTCAGTTTTTCTCTCTACTAATCTCAAAAAAGTATTACCTTTCCATTTCATTAATAAATGAGAAAAAAAATATTAAAAAAAAAAAATTGTTTCACAATCGTTTATTGTCTGTTGACAATGGAAAAGACTTGGAAAAGATTTAAATACAATAGAAATCTATTAATCATTGTACTCTTCCATCTCCCCTCCCAAGTCTTTATGTGTAAACATAACTATCAATAAGGATATGCTCAAAGACCGATAAAAAGGGATTTCTGCAAATCTGAGGCCTGAAACATAAGAGATCATAACAAAAAATTCATAATGATGATTGTAGTATGGTTGAATTGTCAGAATTAAAAAAAACCAAAAAAAAAAAACTTACTTCACCCCAAACAAGACACAGTCTCACTTAGTCATAAAGGGTTACTATTTGGTACCAAATTTACAAAGATGGTATGTAAGGAGTTGAGCAGCAAGATGTCTGTTCATATTATACATGAACTTGTGCAAGTCATTTATGAATATCAGAAATAATAAAAGTTCAAGAATTCATCCCTGTAGAACACCTGCATTTATATCATGTTTTGACATACAACCATCCAGAACAACTTGGATTTTTATCTTATCTCAAGAATTTGATTCTAGTTCAACAAGTATGCCATGTTACGAAAGCGCGCTGAGACAGGAAATGAATCCTTGGCCCCATCATATGACCATTTGACTATTAGAATAGCGGCTCATGATAAAGAGGTATTGATGCCTTTGATATGTGAAGCAATCAGCACATAAGCATTGGAAGGGATATTTCGGGCTTGTTGGAGGGATTCATGGAGCGCTAGAATTAGATGATGCATTGCAGTTACATTGCAGGCAACTGGCATGTACTGCTGTGATAGCAGACGTTATCCCTGGTCAAAATACGGATGATTCAGCTCTGGCAATCATCAAGATTATTTTTTGATTGACGGAAATATCGGATTGAGTTCTTTCTTTCTTTTTCTTCTGCAGTTTAGTTCTGACTAGAAAAAATCTTCATGAATAGTCAAACAGCTTTCGACTGCATTCGGTGGGAATAGGTTGTTCAGCTGTACATCTTGGATGTATACGAGTTTTCTTCGATACCCTCAGAAGAAGATCTAAGAGTTGGAAATAGAAACCATCCATTCCAAGGATATTTCATGGAAGGCAGCAATATTGTGGTGGCTTAAGGTGCTGAAACCAATAAGAATTTTACACTATCCCAGGAAGGTCTTATACTGTGGTCCACGGTCCACATGGCCATGCTAGCAGACATAAAACATTTTTCATTGCCTTAGAGAATGGCTGTGGAGAAAGAATAATTCTCCATTTGGATAATTATATAATTGCACATTGGCAGGGATAATTTTAATCTAATAAAATATAGCAGTATATATAGTGCTATATCTCTGTGGCTGTACTTTGATCGACTGGCATTATCGTTTGCTCTCTCCCTCCCTGTCTTTGTAATCATTAAGGTGACAAGGGGTGAAAATAAACTCAATACTTAAAACTATTACGACTCTGCTGTGCATATATAGTAGAACCTCGGGATACGGCATTAAAAATTAGTAACAAAATATAGTACAATATATAATACACATGTATATAATCAAGTAACATTATAACACCATAAGGTGGTGAAAATACCGTAACCAGGGGCTGGAAAAACATTGTATTCCACATCGTAACCTGAAAAAACAGTATCCTAGTGCTACTGTATCCCGGGGTTCTACTGCACTTGAGAGTATCCTCTATTTCTCCAAAGCCACAATTCGCTTATGCATGGAGTATTTTATGCCAAATCTGTGCTGGTGCATCTACCACTAGTCACTTAGACAGGGTCCAAAAGAGTCAAATCTAATAGGTCACACACTATCAATCAAACTCCAACTTCTGTCCCATCACTGCAATGTCGCATCTGTGTCTATTTTACAAGTACTTTAATGGAATGTGCTCTGATGAACCCATAGCACTTGTGCTCTCTTGACATACAAAATCCCAATAGCAAAATCCCACCCCTTCACTGTAATGACAAGCTTCTGGGCTTGACCTTTACTCCTGATTTGAAATGGAACATGTACATCAAGTCTGTTGCCAAGGTCACTGGAAAGCTGGTGGGATCCTTCTACCGCTCCAGAAGATATCTCACTACTGATGCAATTCTCTATCTATATAAAAGCCAGGTACGTCCAAGGATGGAATACTGCTGCCACATCTGGGCAGGAGCTGCTAAAAACAGCCTATCCTGCCTTGACAGCACAAAATAGACTTTGTGGCTTAGTGGGGGATGCCCTTTTCTCTTCCCTGCAACCTCTCTCCCACAGAAGAGACGTTGTGAGCCTATCTTTGTTTTATCGTTATTTCCATGGCAGGTGCTCGTCTGAGCTCCAATCTCTGGTCCCCCCCCTCGCCAATCTTTTACGAAAAACACCCGTCTAGCTGAATCCACTGTCAAAAATTTTCCCCACTCTTTATCTGTGCCTAAATCAAAACATAGATTCCATGAAAAAAACTTCTTTCTTAGAACTCCACGCCTGTGGAACTGTTCCGTCTGCCTGCTTCCCACCTGACTACAACCTGGATGGCTTCAAGTCCAACGTAAACAAATTCCTGATGAACCGCCCCCTTAAGTAGACACTTTATTAAATCTCCACACTAACGTACTGTACATGCAATAACCATTATCCCCGAGTGGCTTCTGGGCCTTGTTAAAAAAAAAAAAAAAAAAAAAAAGAATGTTTCCTAGGTGCAAGAAAGCCTTCTACTCTAATAATTACTTCCCTCGAACTGCTAGACTGGAATTCCTTCCCTGTTTCCTGCTTCCCTGACTGTACGAACCTGCTGAAGTTTAAATGTAATGTAAATAAACTTGCTACTCAACTCTCCATAGTCCTGTTACACATGATCCCAAACACGTTTAAAAAGGTACAATATTAGAATAGAAGGTCTTCTGACATTTGAGCACTTCCACAGTGAAGAGGTGTGATTTTACTGATTGACGAGTCAGTCAAGGATATTTACATCGAGAGAGCACCATTAAAATAAAACAATCACAGGGATGTAACATTACAGCAATGGGACAAGGACTGATTAAATTAGAGGCTCATTTTTTGCATGCTGTCTAAGAGGAAGAATCTAATGATTGGTGCACCAGCCCAGATGTGACAAGATTATTTCATGCGTAGCTTTGTAGAGATATAGGATACACGCAAATGTTAGAAGTTTTCTAGCATGATAGAGGGATCCCACTCTTTTATTTTATTTTTTATTTAGTTCTTGTTTGAAGAAGAAAAAAACAATGGCGATGATGATTTAGTAGTTTATTTTTATGTAATTAAATATGATCATTACATTTGAATTCTCATTTTCGAACTATGTGCAAATTTATTCAGATTATTTTATTTATTTTATTTGCAAATTAAAATATTAAAAAATTTCAAGGTTTTTATAAATATTTAATAATATATATAATAAATGCTGACCCAACCGGTCACAGGTAGTCTAGTTATAATGCTAAAACTCTGAAGATTATGAAAGTTTGCACATGTAGGTTTTAGATGATGGCTGGAAGAAGTAAATGACATAAGTAAAGAGTGAATGAGAAGTTTCAAGAGAAATGAAATGATGTAAATAATTCAAAGAAAAAAAAGAAAAAAAGATGGCAGGTAAAGAGAGGAAGAGGGGGAGGGAAAGGGGAGAAACGGGATGGAGTTAAAAGGGAGGGAGAAAGAGGGGAAAAAGGTGAAAGAGAGGAGGAAAAGAAAGGAGGAATGAGAAAGAGTTGGTATTGCCCAGTGATAGAATGAGTACCCCTATATACTCTTTCTCCCAGCCCTGAACCATACATTTGTAACGTTACCCAACACATTGTAACCTATGTTTCAAAGTAGATAAAGAATAGGAAAGAACTTCAACTCGCTTTTTTCCCCATTGTAAGAACATTTATTTCCTCATTCTCTCACCACAGGTGACTTTTAATTATGTTTGTGATGTCACCCACGTTTCTAATGTGATCTCGAACGTCATCCACATCTCTAATGTGATTGTCTTTAAGGTGCTCTTTCTCCTTTTTATAATCTTTTACTGGTGACGTAATTTTGTATGCATTTGCGTCTGCGCTCTGTTACCTTATTTTATAATTTTCAAGTTATCCTTTTCATTTATGCCATTAATACTATTTTAGTACCTGCGTTTTCTTTATTTACACCATCCCTTTACTGTTATTACTACCTTTTCTATTGCCTCCACCTCATTTGTTATTCTTCCGCCTAAAACATTCAGTATGCAAACAAGCAAGATTACCTGGCCTTTAGTATCATACCGATTATTCAAAAGCAGATTGATGTATTCCCTGGTTATCTCCATATTTCTGTACGCATGCAAGTCATGAACCCTAACTGCAGACCTGGAGAGAAAAATACAGGCCACAGAGATGAGATGCTTCTAAAACATGTTTAACATCTTACGGGGATCACATTACAATTGGAGAAGTGAAGAACGGACCCAGACAAGTAGTGAAGCCATGTGAAGATCTACTGACCAGAAGAAAATGAAATGGCATTACGGCCATGTCACATGGTCATCAGATTTCACAAAGACAATCCTGCAAAGAACTGTACAAGGAGAGACAAGGCGGGTCGACAAAGAAAAAGATTGGTTTAACACATCCGAGAGCAGACAAGGCTGGTGTTGAGTAACATGTGTAGCAAGGCAGAAAGCCGATTGCCAGGTCATCCAAACCATGGGATAGATAATATGAAAATGCATGCGTGCAATTGTTCACTGCACAAACCGTGATCATCCCACTTTGTTGTGCCAGGAGCAAAGGTGTGTCCATCCGGTCAGTGCTGCAACAAAAAAATTCTCCATCCAAAACAAAACGAAAACCACAAGCCCATGTTATAAGCAAATAGTATTTTATTTCTTAAAGGTTACTCGCGCCTTCAAGATTGAATGGCAGACTTGCAGAATTGAGATGTTAGCCTAACCAGATCAAGACAACCAAGCTCCATTAACAAAATCTCTTGCTGAGAGCCTCAAAGGGCTCAACCAGCTGTAGAGGCACACTGGTCGAACTGCCCAGTAGCTCTCCTGAAAACAAACTCCTCCTCTCCAACGTTTAACTCCAACTCAAACTTTTGCCCTTTTTCTCTTCTGGGAGGTTTCTTCATGCTTGACTGACCTTTTGCTGGTGATCAATGTTCAGCCACCTAGAGGAGACATCCACTAAATATAACATCTAATCAGCGTCTAGACATTATTTCTCTCACAAAGCTGATCCCGGTGGGACTCTTCCCATTTATTGGGGTACTTATTTGCTTCCAACAAAGAGAATATCTTTTGAGTGGTCTGACTCTGGTCAGAGATATTTTCGGTTCTGTGCCCCCTCTCTTCCCTTGGCCAAGCACCCAATAACTGCACATCTGCCATTCACATGCACCAACAACACATGCTGCTCAGCACATTTTTACAAGATAAGAGATTATCAGTGTTTGATAATCGACACATGAGAAAGTACCAGATGCCAAGCTATGTCCATGAATGTCAGCAGAACACAGTAATTACATGGCAAAAAGTAGAACACGTGCTATACACAATTTCACTTATACTTTCTTTTTGCTTTGAAAGGTTTGTTATATAGTCATTACTATGACAGTGTGTGATTATACATACATATACTTACATTGACAAACTAAGATGATACACGATAGGGTAACAATGAAAGATATAATTACTCAGTAAAAGCACACATTAATATTCCAACGCAATCGATAAAGAACAAAGGGTTAACAAATAGAGATATACACAGAAAATGTATGTAGTTGATAATGTTCTGGGAACATGCAGCTGTAAAAAGGAGGCTCAATCTGAAAATAACTGACCAGGTTTTGTGAAAGTCATGTCAAGATGGTCAAACGATCTGAACCACACCTGGTAACCTAGGCGGTCAAGCCAAAAAGATATCCGGTTTCTAAATTAGCAGGTAGGTGAAAATAGAAATAGTTTTAACTTCTGGATCTAGTATAGTGTATTCTCTAGTTGTTCCGTACATTTCAGAAGAGATATGATCCAAGGGAGATCACTGATAATTATTATAATATTATATCCCTGTATACTCCTTTTTTTTTTTCCAGTCCTGAAACTTATATTATCACTTTTATATTTTGCGATTTATAAGTTTCATTTTGATTTGTCATTTATTTATGTTATCCTATTTATGCTACTACAAATTTAGTCATTTTTTGTTTTTATGCCATCCTCTTACTCTAATGCTATTAACCCCCCCCCTTTATTCCCACTACATTTGCCATTCCCCATCATCGTCAAGCAATATTATCAGGTTTTTAATACTATATAGATTGTTCAGTGTTTGACAGCCATGACAATTTTATTAATTGGCACATGAGAAAGTACCAGATGCCAAGCAAGGTCTGATAACCAAAGTTAAAATAAATGCGAATATCAGAAAAGGACAGTAATTACATAGCAAAATGTAGGACACAAGTTCTACATAATCTCACTCGTACTTCATTTTTGTTTTTTGCTTTGAAAGGTCATTATATAGTCCATTACTGCAGAAGGGTCTAATTAATTCTTGTAATGTGTTGCCCCCTCCCCTTCTTAAAAAGTTACATCTATTGCTATAGTGAAATTTTCTGGGTAGATATGCTGAAATAAATACTGCCCATAACGTACAACAAACAATACAGCAGGACGCGGTTGAATGAATGCTATATATACTAGCAAGTATATTCCCTCTCCTGTTGCATATTTTTTGCTAACCTGGCATCAATTGGAAGTAGAAATTTATGGAGAATACAAATTCACATATATTATTTAATTGGAATTCCTTATTGAGATGAGTATTATTTATTAATTAATTTATTGCGGACTATTATCCTCGTCTTTTAGTTGTTGTTTCATGATGTTTCTGTCAACTATTCCTCTAACCTTCATCAGGTGGTAACCGCAACGGGATAGGAACTCCAAATCTAACTGCATTCTCAGCAATTACTGCCTTCCATAGTTGTTGTTGTCTCACCACGTTTTGGCCAAGTAAGCCTCTGGCTGGCTTTGGGTAGGGTTGAAACCGCTATCTTCAGACAATTCTCACCTGGAACCGTAGAGATTCAACGTCCATCTACTGCACCACAGGCCCTGAAAGGGCGATCAAGGTCGGATTTTTTGATCTTATAAATCCACATTTATTTATCTGATCTTCCATGGTTGGATCCGTACCGAATGGTATATATATTATTTTAATTGGAATTCATTATGGAGATGAGTATTATTTATTAATTTATTTATTGCGGACTATTTACTCATCTTTTTTTTAGTTTTAGTATCCCGTCGCGGTTACCACCCGATGAAGGAATAGTTGGCTGAACCGTCATGAAACAACAACTAAAAGAGATGAGGATAATAGTCCGCAATAAATAAATTAATAAATTCACATGTCGTCCCAAGTCAGCATTTAGCAAGTCAAAAATAAAAACACAAATTTAAAGAAAACCCTTCAGTGACTTTTTAGCCACCCTGCACATCCTGACTAGAGGAGATGACACACAGCACCTAGTATTTCCAAATAGTTATCCATTTTGTACTGACTAGGTTAAATGTTGCTTAACTAATGGGAACCAGTGAATCAATTTCATTATACCGTTATGGAACAATGCTCTAATTCCTTTGATCTTACTCCATGTGACTTTTTATCCCTTCCATGCTCAAAGGGACTAATTTTGACAATGATGTGGAGGCCATGAGGACAAGGAGAATCCTCCTAGCAGAATATTGATGTCACAGAAATTGATAGGAAAATAATTGATGTTCATCTATCACTTGTGAAGATGACCATAATCAGAATCTGTGTCTGTTTTACAAGCATTTTAATGGAATGGACTCTGACAAACTCAAAGCACTTGCACCCCCTTGACCTAGATACCCCTGAAAAACCTGTCAAGCAGCAAAATCCCACCTCTACACTGTAGAGATCCTTAGATGCCAGAAAGCGTCTCCTCAACTAACTTCTTTCAAACTGCTAGACTTTGAATATACTCTCCCAGGTTATGCTAAACATAAATATTTTACATTGTTTTGCCATCGTATATATCCCTAGATGTCGGAAAGCATTCTACTCTAATAATTTCTCCCTTCAAACTGCTGGATTTTTAAATTCCCTCCCGAGTTCCTGCTTCCAACTGTACTGACATGCAGGAGTTCAAGTGATATGCGAACAAATATCTCGCTGCCCAACTCCCTACATAGTATTCCTGTAAAATATCAGTTTATGACAAAGTGGCACTGTGCTTTGTTTGGAGTGAAACAACAATAAATAAAAAACAGTTTCGTGAATGCGGAGATGGCTTGTCAGTCGGATCCGAGTTCGGAAATATCTCACATGCAGGGCACATGTGGGAAGATTCTACAGTAGACGTGCTAACTGTTCAGTCTTTTCGAATAGCACGTTTTCTCGCCCATTTTTCAGTGCATGGAGATTCGGCATTTGTGGCTTGCAGTATGCCAGGCACATCTGTTTTGGGCTAGGTATTCTCACAATTTTGAATACAAACGAAACTGTTTGAGGGAAACCTTCAAGCTGTCGTCAAGCCATTTTCACTGACCTCCTATAGTTCATTTGTCTTTGGCTAGCTCACTGTTTTAGGAGTCTTGAACCTGGCATATATGAACCTGGCACTCTTGCAGCATGGTGTCTGTTGATGGGCAGCTTGACCAGGTAAAAACTTCTGAAGCTGGTCTTTTGTCTTACCCCTTGATATTCATCAATCTATGGAGGCAGTTTTCATTGAAATGGTTCGGTGTCTTGGCCTGGTTCAAATCTAACAAGCATAAATGAGAATGGTAAGAATCAGAGCAGCTTTGTATACCTGAAATTAGGTCTGCAGCTGAATTCCTCTATGCTCCCACACAGTGAATCAGAGATGTCCAAAAGCAGCACTAGCCTTGGCTATCCTACAGCTGACTTCATGTACATGTATTACTCCTGACGGGGTACTGCTTAAATAAGTGAACTTGTCCATGTTATACTAGTGGACCGAATTGTAGAGAAAAAAAAAATATGCTTATTCATATCAAGAATTTTTTTAAGCACAGTTTTAGAAAAAAGTACAAGAATTTAATTCATGACTAAAAAAGTATTTTGCTCAGATTAATTCTAATTTAAAAGACAAATAAATGTAATCGTTTTTATTGTTTGTATGTTTATTTTTCTCCTCTGCAGAAGAGGAGACAAGATCAAGTGAGGTTTTGAAATGACAACGTATTAACTTGCATTCTGACCTGGGTTTTTTTTTTTTTTAAACTTGGGGGTCACCACATACCAAAGCCCGAAGGTCACACTAGTATAAGTGTTAGGTAGATAGTGAGACAGTAAGATCAGTCACGGTGGAACTTGGTTAAATTATCTCAATAGGAATTTATTCACGCTAGATTTGAAGATGACTATGTTCTAGTCAGCTGGGAAGCAGACGCACTGTCGTTCCATAGGCGGACAGTTCTAGGAAAGTTCTGTTTACGGAATTTTCATTTAGTTCTGGTTACAGATAGAGAGTGAGGAAAATTGTTGGCGGTTGTTTCAGCTAGGCTAGAGTAGAGAAACTCGCAACATCTCTCCTGTGAGAAAAACGAAGTGGGGAGGTGAAAATGTTATTGCCCACTAAATTTCAAAGACGGTTCTGTACCGTCAAGGTAGGAAACGGTATACTGAGGAGCTCCACGCCAGATATGGCAACAGTATTCCATCTTAGGATGTATTGGACTCTTGTACAGGCAGAGGATTGCATCGGAAGTGAGATACTTTTAGGAGCGGTAGAATAATCCCACTGTTTTCCCAGTGATTTTAGCAATGGATCTGATGTAGGTCTTCCATTTAAGATCAGGGTAAATGTCAGTTCTAGAAGTTATTTGAAGCTAAATGATTCATCAAGGGGAGAGCTATTCATATGGCAAAATGGGCACATGAGCATTGATGGTGAAAAGATAGAAGTTTAGTTTTGGATGTATTAAAAGAGTAACTAACTATTTTTTACCCCATCATATTACATGCTTCACACGTTGGAGGAAAGAGAATTGGCAAAATCCTGATCTTCAAAAAAAAAAAAAAAAAAAAAAAAAAGGTCACATCAATATTCCTTGGTAGGGCTAATTAGCAATAAATTAAACCCTTCTCAGAGAAAATTAAAGCCTGGGAGGGTGGATTTTCTAGGACTGAACAGAAACATACCTCAGCCTGACAGCAAATAAGCCTCAGTCAGACTGATTGTCTAGGACGTATCACCAACTGGTACAAACATCTATTCAAACCATATCAGGTATAACAAAATTATGCAGGTTTTTCTTTTTTTACTCATATAACAAAATGATCAATGCTTTTTGAATTCAGTTATTAATCTTTAATGCAAATTTTAAAAATGTCATCACAATAAGTAGGTATTGACATCTCTCTCATTGCAGGTCGGAAGATGGAGATTGAAAAGCCAGTTTATAATAGGTGTGCATGCATGTGTACTAGCGGACAAAAAAATGCCTGAACAACTGCTAGCATTCCTCAGTAGAAGTGCATCAAACGTTTAGCAATAAACTAACTCATTCTCAAAGAAAGAAAGTAAGACCTGGAAGGATGGACCTTCTAGAACTGCATAGAATCATACCCCAGCCCGACAGATGCAAGATCATCACTGACTCCAAAACGACCCAGACTGTTGGACTGATTGTCAAGGATGTATCTTCGACGGGTACAAAGAAAACTCAGATTGTGCAACTAAAGCTCAATTTTTATCTATATGAAATCCTTGCTTCTAGACTACTATTCTGTCAGCACAAGCATTATAACAATACATTATGACCTAATCAATGGATTCATTAGCCACTCAATATCTATTCATATAAAGTTAGGTACGTGTATATGTTTATATAATACTATATAGAGGATTCACTCATGAATTGATCAAATAAAACTAAATATAGCTCACATTATGATCCCTTATGCCAAGCAGCTGAATACATAAAAATTGGGGAATTAGTTTTAGTTACCACTGTCGACCAAATGTCGAAAGAATCTATCAGGCATTTGTATGCAGTGTGATAATATATGGAAGTGAGAGTTGAGGACATGAAGTGCCTGTGTAGAATTATACATGTAAACCCAACATGTTATAGCAGAGTAAGTCACAAGGGACATAGGACAAGTAATTATAAGACTTTTTTTGTGTAACAACGATATTCATTTCCGGGTACTTTCTCGATTAAGCCATGATCGTGCTCCTTCTCTCTGACCTCTGTCATTTCGAACATGCTGAATATGCTCTTTTTATAGTCCTTTTCTTTGCACACGGCTTGGCATCCACGCTTTGTTACACACAGAGAAAATTGTTATGAGAATGATACGACGGATGTAAAGGACAACATTTAAAGACAGGCTGATTGTTATGTGATTGGGAACACAAGAAATTATCTTATTTATATGTCTGTCTATCTATCTGTGTGATCTATCTTGATATAGCTATCTATCTATCTAACTGGCGAGTTAATCTGGAGATGAGATGTGAAGGTATGTTTTGATAAAAGTTGTCAAAACATTATCGAGGCATAAAATGGACAAGTTGCACCAGAAATTCTAAAAATAGCCGACCTGAAGGACGTGTTTGCTATCATGTGTTCAGGTTGGCTGAACCTTGAGACGAGATGGAATTTGGACGTCAAAAACAGCGGACGGTTTAGCAGGTCGCCTCCCCACCTCTCGAGGAGGAAGCTGACGTGTTTCAAAAATGGAGACTAATAGAATTAACCACCCAAGCAAAGACACTCACTTTCCATTCTTCTGTGTTCGACACCTGGAAAGTGAATAAAAATCTAATAAACCAACCATTGTTTTGAAGCAAAATGCATTCGTTCAAGCAGTTTCCAGTCTCTCTCCAAGAACCAATGAATTCCAGATGGACCACAAGACCAACGATGCAGTTGAAAAAGGTATGTTGAATACACACACAAATGCATATGAACATTTAGACGACCACAGAACGGACTCAAATAGGTCACAAATAGAACTTGGGTTCAGATAGCGAAGAGCAACTAGATAGTGACATATACTCAAACCCAAACCTGACTACATAACATGATGAGCTCAGACAAAGACTAAATTCGAGCAGTATAGGAAGATTAGTGCAGAGCAAGAGACTTTAGTGGTATGATCATGTTGAAAGAATGGATAAGAGTTCCCGGCTTAGTGAATGTAGAACAGTTAAGATAGCAGGTCTAGTTCATAGGGCAAGACTAAGGAAAAGGAAGTGATAAGGAAGGGCTTGAAAGAAATGGAAATAAATAAAACCCTGTGCAGAGATGGATTAGCTTGGAAATCAATTTCTAAAAGCCGTCCAACATATGCCAACATGTAAAAACAGACGTTAAACTGAAAATGATAATGAATGAATGATAAGAAAAAAAAAAAATTTTTAACTTAAGCTGAACAACATTTTAATATTTGTTAAAACTACTGCTCTCAGGCATGAACTATTTAACTTTTTTTTTTTTTTTTTTTAACAATTTTGTAAACGTTTCAAGTGAGATGCGTTTTATTTGGTATAAAACTTGAAAATAAAAGCAAAATTATTATCTTGCTAGTAATTTGTCGTTGTTCAACCATTATATTCTCTCACATGAATAAAAGAAATTGTCTGTGTTTTTTAATAATAAACTATCAGGCCGCCCGAGATTGCTCGGTCACAAAATATGCTTAAATATGATATTTTAATCAATGCAGATTTCGTATTTATTATTACATTATATTATATTATATTATATAGGAGCCAATATATAGTAATGATTTAAAAATTAAAAAAAAAAAAAAGACTTGTGCACCACCACCAAGAATCAAAACCAAAACGTTTAGCTTATGATTTACTTTTCCTTTTACGTTAATGCCTGAGCCATGAAGACACGTTTACTGCAAGGCTAAAAATTAAAACATGAACCAATAGCAATTACGTTATGCATACTTATTCGTAATGTTGTCGTTTGACCTTCATCTGGCAAATTCCATTTTTTTTTAAATTTTTCACTTTTATACCAATTTTTCCCTGGCTAAAACCCAAATATGTTTTGCATGAGTTTTTAAATACCCTATATATTAAGTGTCAGGCCTGTAGATCAAAAATTGACAGAAGAGTTTGGTAGGCAAAAGTTTTTAAACAAATATATAAACGCATACAAATATATATAGAAAGAGGTTTGTGTTTACAAATTTTCTATGCAAATATTATGAAGTATAAATCATGTAGAATATCTGCATGAATATAATTACATGTTATAGTTAACTAAAAAAGAATATGCAAATTAGCTAGATCTTTTGCAGATGAATGCAATTCCACAACCCATATATAACAACGTTGTAGTTTCTTTTTAAATAAATAGAAAAAAAAGTGTTTTTAATATGAATGTCAATACGCAAAATTAAAAAAAAAATTCATGAGTATAAATTTATTTGAAGTATGTGTATTTGAACGAAATTGACGTTTATTAAATACCTATTTAGTTTTCCACTAGCAGGGAGACCCGACGTTGCCTGGAATTGAATAATAATCAATGAATGTTTCACCCTCCCATTTTTTATTGTCATCGAAATCGGTGAAATCGCCCACTTTTCAATCAAATCGATTAATTGCCTGCTCTTGTAAGAGATCTACCGCGGTGCACTGAGGGGTGCTTCACATGCCTCCCCACAGTGACTTAGTCTACATTGCACTGTAGAGAACCTACAGTTGATTTTATAAATTATTTTCATATAATGGCTTAGATTAAAGTTTAAAATGACAAAAGTCGAGTATCATGGTTTAATTGTGCTCTAAACAGAAACATTAATTTCGAATGCATCCCTGTCATATTAAAGAATCTACTGTTGATTTTATATCCCAGGCCTTTCTGCTTGTGTGATTGTAAAACTTTTCAAAGGCACTTGGGATGTTAGGCTGTATAAGGTGTTAACTTAAGAATCGCTTGTTCCTTCATTCATCAGATTATTTCAATTATCGATAGTTCTTGAAGACATTCCAATACAAAACTTCTTTAAGAACACTGCCAGGCACACAAAGTACATTTATGTGAAATTTAAAAAAAATAAAATAAAAAAATAATTGGCAGGGCCGATTTTTTAAGTCCATATGAAACGAACTCAAAGTTCCTTTTTTGTGGAAGTAGAGATTACATAATTATCGAAGGGGATAACTTGCATTACGTAATTGAAAAATAAAACCAATTGCATTTTAGTTTGATATACATTCATTTGCATATCAATGAATTAGCTGCTCTAAAAAAAGAAAAATTATAAAAAGAACGAAGATGATAGTAGTTGATTAGTTGGCAACGAAGAGAACAAGACAAATGTAAAAAGTTGTGCACATCCTGTTATTTTTTTTTTTTTCTAATCAGATCACAAGTTATTTTGGCATAAATGTAAAAGTGATGTGACCGAGGTAAGAATCGGATTTCGGAAAATTGTAGTAATGAAAGAGGGAGTAAATTATAATTTCAGTTGTATTTTTGAGATATGGCATCGTCAAGTTATGGAGAAGTTTAAAGGTGTATTCAAAAGTCAGACTTTGTGAAAATTCGTCATGAAATGGTGAGATTAAATATGATTTGAGTAAAACTTATGAAAATTGCTGTCAACGTGAGCGGAAAGATTAAAGTATGATTCAAGTCAGTCTTTTGAGATGTATGTCATTAAGTTATGGAGAAGACCGAGTTAAAATTCGAGCACAATTTTTTTTTCTTTTTAGAATTGGCATGGTGCGGTGAGAGCTAACTGTGCCTAGCCGTGGACTGTGTCCCTGGCTGCATTTGAAGGCCTAGCTGCGCTTCAAGGGCTAGCTGTGCCTAGCTGTGTTTGAAGGGCTAGTTGCGCCCTAGGAATGCGAGTGCTGATCTGCGCATGGGTTTATGAGAGATGATCTTTAAGGATCATAGTGGAGTGTAGTTTGATATGCGTTCATTTGCATATTAATAAATTAACTGCCATAAAAAAGTGATAAAAAGACTGAAAATAAGAGAACAGAAATCAAGTGGTTAGCAGCGAGGAGAAGACAAAAGTATAAAGTCGTGCACTTTCTATCAATTTTTTTCTAATTAGTTGACATGTATCATCTGTTATGATTTAATTAAAGCAAAGACAGCGTTGCAATTAAGTTTTGTTAAAACAAATTGTAGCGTCTATTATGATCTGCTTTAATACCAACAAAGGAATAGCTTGCTAGTCAGAAAAGACAGAACAATGTAAAGTTTTTATTCATTAGTTATTGGATTTAGTAATCAATGCTCAACTGTCTGAGCAGAAGTTTAGATTTGTCGGCGTTCTTCGTTGTGGTGTTGTTGAAAACAAATTCTAAACGAACTCATCCATATAGCCGGAGATGTTTGACTAAATGTTATTTTGGTGAACATTCTCCAATCAATTCTCAATTTTCTAAATTGTTGAGAGAGGAGTGAGCTCATTTCAAGAAAGCGGTTTCTATTAAGACTGAAATGTTTTATTATGCCCAGATGAGCAAGCCCATCCTCTAAGTTCTAATTGGTTGATAGTTCATGAGTGCATAATCTATAATAATAAATCTCATCTGTCTGTCTGTATGTATGTATGTATGTATCTGCCTAAAACTTTCGACAGAGGCGATGGATTTTCACGAGATCAGTATCGTTTTGAAGCTCTATCCTTTGGACGACAAATATCGAAAAATTAGCTAAAAAAAAAAAAAAAATCCTTCACCCTCAACCGGGCACTTTTCTACAGGGAGGGGTCGCTTTTTTTGCTGATATTTTCGAAAGTCACCCCCTCTTTTCGATTGACTAGCCTTAATTTAAACCTACGTCACGTCCGGTTTGGCGATGGGTGCAATAGCAAAGACGTCACTTTTTTTTTCCTTCTTTGCGGTACGGGTTCGAGCCTGCCTACCTACTACCACATTTTTTTTTTTTGCTCAACACAGACCTCCAAACACCAGGGCAACGCCGGACACCCAGGCTACGTTCAAGCAATATTTGCATATTAACTATTGGAGCTCTTTATGTCGGTAAGTATCAATTTGACTCCATATATAAACAGTTACGCTCACCAACAAAGCATGTCTCTATTGTAACGGCAATCCTATGCAGAAAATATGTTTTGAAAAGAATTAAACTGGAATATATTAATCTACTACAAAGAACATGATGGAAGGCAGAAATATAAACATTGGCTAGGCTGAATAAAATATCGATTTCTTTAAGATGCATCGCTGTATAAGTGGAAAATCCGACCGATTTAATTGTATAGATTAAATGATAATTCTATTCAGCAAGTGAAGGCAGGAAAATAAACAAAAGAATAAGGTGGGAAAAGAGCAAAAATGCTAATAGTCCTTCCACTTTTTTTTTTTTTTTTTGTAAAATCTTGAAAACATTATCATAAACAAGCATTTAACACATTCTTAGGCAGCTTGCGCTTTTATTGGATTGATGTGCTTTCACCGCGGACAACTTGTAATGTATTCAGACAAGTGGATTAACTAATACATATATTAGCAGGTAAAATACGAGTACAGTAAAACTAGCGGGCTTAACAACAGGAAGTGCGATTTTTTCCTATTCCCTTGATCCCCGCCCCCCCGTTCAGTCTCAAAAGTCAAAGGATAACTCCAGTAGGAGCAGCTGCGCATGTAATCGTGAGGCAAGGGTTACAAAATCTCCAACCACACCTCTCCTGAAACGGCACTGCTCGAGTTCAGTGGCATGGATAAGTCCAGGACAACTGGAAACAATGCAGAGATAAGCAGACAGCACATACAACACCTGGAAGTCCCAAATGGTCACCCATTTAGTACTAACCAGGTTCAAAGTTGCTTAACTTCGGTGATCCAATGGGAACGGGTGTATTAACGTGATTATGTCGTACATCTATTCCCTAGGCCGAAGAAAACTTATTTTAAAGAGATGATGAACAGTAAGAGCAGTATTTTCCGACCCGTTCTACATTTGTGGAACGTGTCCAATAATAGTGATGTCCCATGGAACCCCTTACATTAGAAAATATTTAAAAATCTAATTTATTTCTCTTCTATGATGAAAGCAATAATTTTCCTTTCATAACTTAAGCAAAATTTCTCAATGTTTATTACCAATTTTGGAAAAAAAAAAAAAAAAAAAAAAATTTTTTTTCAAACACGTTCGATCCTTTTTTGTTTATTCAAAACTAGCAAGGAGACCTGATGTTGCCCGGGATTGAATGATGATCAATGAATGTTTCACATATCCCATATTTTTTTACTGTCAGCGAAATCGCCCATTTTTAAATCAAATCCATTAATTGCCTGCTCTAGTTGGGGACCCATCATGGTGCACCAGAAGTATGCATTGTCGTCTACACTGCACTTTAGAGAACCTATTGTTGATTTTATAAAATTATTTTTCATATAATGGCTTGAATTAAAGTTTAAAATGTAAAAGTCAAATATCATGCTTAAATTGTGCTCCAAGCAGAAACATTCATTTCGAATGCACCCCTGTCATATCAGAGAACCTACTGTTGATTTTATATATTTCACTTATGTTGTAATAAAAGTTCTCAAATGCATTTGTGATGTTAGGCTGTGTAAGGTGTTAACTTTGGTCAAAATCGCATGTTCCTTCATTGATTGGATTATTTTGATTATCAATGCTTATCGAAGACATTCTGATACAAAACCTATCTAAGAACACTACCAGGCACAGAGCATCTTTGTGTAAAATTTCATAAAAATCGGCCCAGTTGTTTTCGATTCCATAGGGAATGAACCCTCACACACACAAGGTTCCTTTTTATAATAGTAGATAAATAGAAGTAGATTAAAAAATAACTGAAATAATTTCTGTGCATTTATAAGAAAATTAGAATTGAAAAACAAAAAAAATTGGTAACTTCATATGCACATCTGTGACAAGCCATAATAATCTCAACATATTTAACAGTATTTCTTTAAGGAAACCTTTGCAAGTTCTTAAGGAACCCTAGGGTCCGCAGGCCTTGGTTGAGAAGCCCCACATTTAGAGGATCATAAAGTTGAAACCACGGGGAAACCAGATTTGTTGTTTTGAATTTTTAGAAATTGTTTGCGACACCAGTCCCATTATTTTTCAGACACCTATAAAACAGATTTATTTTAGTCTGCGTACAAAATTTAAAAAAAAAAAATGTTCCTGTTTTGTGTATGTCAGTAACTTTGACAAACAGTGCGTGAAAAAAAAAAAAAAAACAAAAAAACCCTGACCTATTATTAAAGTCAAATTGGCATAATTCTAGATGTATGTTGCCCAGTTCAATATTTCCTTCTTTACTTAAGAGATAAGAGAGTTTTTTATATTCAACCACGTGAAATCCTGTCATAGCATAGTGAACTCTATTTCTCCTACATTAATCTAGATATCTCTTACCGAAGGGAAGTAACCCATCAGTGTCCTTTGCAACAAGTGTCATTTCTCTACACATGTCACAACGTCAAACTGTATTTTTATGGCTGTACATTCCATTTATCCCAGTTTTAATTTTAAAAAGGACAAAATAGTTAACGATAAAAAAGGTATATATATATATATATATATATATATATATATATATATATATATATATATATATTCACCTTTAACAACTCTTACCAAACGCAAAAAAAAAAAAAAAAAAAAAAAAAACTTTATTCACCCATAAATATTCCAAGTGTCAATAATTAGGAGATAAACACTACTTAGTATCTTTCTTAGTTACCAATGAGTCATCACTTATTAAGGCCAAATCAGATCAAAGATTAAGAATCGAAAGTGTGAGGATGGAAGTGAGTTTAAGAAAAGAGAAATAACATAGGAAACGGCAAAGAATCCTAATCAAAAGACATCGCCTTTGAGAAAATGTAATAAAGAATGTATTAAAATGTTTTAAAAAAACTAACTTAAACAGCTTTGCACTTATCAAATCCCTCCTTCTCTCTACGATTAGATCAGATCTGTGACGCAATTAACCAGCAATAATAAGATTAGCCAATACTTTGGATGATTCCAACTACTGTTCTCATCTTGATGTTATTCTTACAACGTTTCAACCGATGTAACCTCCAATATTCTTCAGCTGCATCTTGTAGAACTCTGGAATTAATATGAATCGAATGAAATTCTTTAATACAAGGTGGTAGCTTGTTCTTGTTCCATCAGCCATGATTGGGCGGAGGCCTTAAGAAATTCATAATTGTATTCTTAGTATCGTATGTAATGAAGATTTAACTTCCAATCTGCAGAAGGCTATCATTAGAACTGATTGTAATTTAGCATTTATATCCTTTGCACTATAGATCCTTGCTAGTATGAATTTTAGTAGTATTAAACCAAATTTTTTTTTTTTTAGATGTTTAGTCTCACTACTTGCTAGCGGAGGGGGGGGGGCTTTGCCCGGTCGTAAAATATGCTTAAATACGATATTTTAATTTACCCAGATTTCGTATATATTATTATAATCGTGATTTTAAAAGTAAAAAAAAAACAAAGTATTTGGGTGCCATCAGCTAGAATCAAAATCAAAAGCAAAACTGTAGCATTCAAAGCTGGTGACGTTACCACTGTACCAACGTGGCATGCATATGAACTGATTAAAAAAAGTTTGATCATGTCCAAGTAAAATACATCTAAAATTTCAAGAGTTTAGACCCAAAATTGGCAGAGGAGATTGGTAGAGTTTTCAAAGGTCAAATTGTTGAACTTTGATGCCTTGATAGCTAAATTTCTGGCCGAAAACCGATTAAAAAGATTTTCCCAAATCTCAATACTCCTTATGTCAAATCTCGAGTCTGTAGACTGAAAATTGACAGAGTAGTTGGATAGGGAAATGTACGCACACACACACATTCACTTTTATAGATAGATTAATAAATATTATTAAAAGAGTAATCACTGAGTTCAAACTCAGTGGCTATTTTGTTTTGCTTCAGCTTCTTTTATATAACATTGACACTTTTCATGCATGTTTTTCTCAATTTTACATGCATAATACTAACTGGATTTTAAATCGAAATGATTCCTCAGCAATATTTTTTATCGAGTTACTTCTCTGACGGCTTCTTTTAAACATTACCTAACATTCAAAATAAGAACAGTAGTCCAAATAATACAAATTATTAACCCTCATCTCGAAAATTAAAAAAAGCAAAAAACAAACAAAACAAAACAAAAAACAGAACATAAACCAATAATGTTATAATTAACCATCTATAATGTAATTAAACCGTATTGGTATTAATAAACTATCAATTGTCCATTTGACACGATGAGTGTTTGAATTACATTTGTCTGCAGTTAAGAGAATAACGATTTGATTTCTGTGATCCGCCATTGCAATTAATGGCGACAGAAATGACGCGTATACACGACAAACAGAATGAGATAAAACAATGCATGATTTTTAATTGTGTAAATTAACTGTGTCAGCGTGTGACACGCTCAATTGGGTACGAATTATAAGCGAAAAGACAAAAGAACAAACTTGTGAATGACTACATTGTTACGTTTTCTTTTTTTTTTTTTTGTTCATTTAATTTTTTTTTGTAAAGCTGATATAAGCTATATTACTAGATTTCAGTGTACGCATGTGGCAGTGGTAATTACTATAACAACAGATGTCTTAAATATTAAATTTGCTAAACTTGTAAGCTTGGCGCTGATTGGAGCAAACACTTTATTGGGTTTTGATCAACCAGAAACTATCTCTTATGCGAGTGTAACACTGTCGCTTGAATGGAATCTCAGTGCCTCATCGGTGTAGCTAGCTCCAGGAAATTCAACTCCTAGGCCAAGCGAGGTGGAACTAGAGCCGTCAGCAAATTACTATAATACCTAAGGACCCGGATTACATCAGCTATACGCCCACTATTAGATATCAGGGTGGATGTATGTGTGTGTTGGCCAAATGATAGATTAAACATAAAAAAGCAGTGAAAGGAGAAAACAATTGTTTTGGCTAAAAATTAGTTTTTGAGCAATGAGGAAATATCAAATTTGCTATACTTCTCAATTGGTGACAAAAAGTGTCAAGCCAGAAACTGATCCCGCTTAGCACCAACTAAGAACCGCGACTTGAGAA
The DNA here is from genome assembly GCF_053919585.1 of Euprymna scolopes. Lineage (NCBI taxonomy): Eukaryota > Metazoa > Mollusca > Cephalopoda > Sepiida > Sepiolidae > Euprymna > Euprymna scolopes. Next base: position 39,489,240 of record NC_136503.1, read on the forward strand.
TAGTGATTTGTCCTTTGGGCAACAAGTTTGGCATAGACGGTTAATCAACCATCTTTCAGCGAGAGTCAGTGTAGCTAGCATTGATAAGCGAATGGAGGGGGATAGCGTCCCCAATCCAACCACCACCCTTAGTATAAAGAGCTGCACACCATGTTTTCCTGAGAGTTTAGTCAGTTCCATTTAGAGCTGAGTAGAATTGCAGAGTAGAGGGCCAGGTAAAACTCTCTGGCACGAAGCAGATCAGTTCCCAAAAAGATGTACATTAATTTCAATGTTATGTGACCAGTAGTTTAAGAGTTTATCAGTTAAATATTTACAGACAGACACACGCACATGTGTTTCATTTATATAGACAGAACGATTCTGATATAATTTCCGATTTTGTTCTATATTCCCAATTCCAATATAATTATTGATTCCGATTTTAAAATCGCCTAACAAAGTAGGATTTCACTTGGGGGGGGGAATAATGGAGAGTTCTCATCTACTTTTAAATCTAGATTTAATTTTCTTTTTAAATTTAAGCACTTTTTAATGTTTCCCCATTATGTATTCTATACAAAATTTTGATAAACTCATTGTGAGATTTTCATCTATATTTTTCACTTGTGCCAGCAAAGGAAAATTAATTTAAAAAAAAAAAAAAAATAAAATAAAATAAATAAATAAATAAGCAAAAGAATCGCTTTTGGTATTAGAAATTAGGCTAGAATTCTGATACTCCCATCCCCCCAAAGTTCTGATTCCGATTCATCGTCTTATCACTAGTTATATATATATATTTTTATACGTTTCTTTTTTCTGTTATTAACTCTTTTGTCCTTTTTAATACTAAAATTGGTTTAAACAGAATGTATGACCATAACAATACAGTTGGATTTTGCGACATTTGTAAGGGACAAGAAAGAACGACACCAGTTGCTTAGAACACAGATGGGTTATTCTCCTTTGCTCTACTACGGGAGAGAGAATAGAGTTCACCATGCTGGTTAAATATAAAGAAACCTCTTTCTTAGATTTGTATCCTACCATGTATGGTAGAGACCACTCTTGAGTTGGAAGCCATGTTTAGTTTCAGAAGATGGTTCTTTCTGATGGTTAGTTGTTCTATACAAGTCGTGGAGATGACGAGTTCTTAGTAGACATCTGTTCTGTATAGATTCCGGACTTTATAATTTTGTAGACAAAAGAGCAAAAGATTCTTCTCATGTTGACGAAAACATATGCAAGGCTGCTAAAAAAGGTTTAATTTTTATGGAGCAATCCTGGTTTCTGATTGGCTGGTCGTGGAATGTGAATTAATTTGATTCATCAGTTCCTAGCAGCAGCGTTTATAAATAGAATCTCCCAACTGTGAGGAAGCATACCCCCATTATGAGTCAAAAATTTTGCAACAACCACCATAAGTGTGGAGTCCTTTTTATTGTATCTTTTTCATGTGTTGCAAGTCTACATTTTTCAATATGTAAATAAAAAGTATATTTTATTTCATCGCATTTTCTTTTATTCTGTGATTCCCACAGCATTGGGTTTTCCCTTGCAGAGCAGTGAACGTTAGGAAAATATATACTCAGAATCGAAAATACCTAAACGTTCTGGGGCATCGGAATCGGAAAAATGTGTGTGTATTTTCTGATGCTCCAAACCATTCTTTTCATTGTTTTTGTTTCTTTCTTCATGTTTAAAAACTTCAGTTATCATTGCTGGCATTAATGATGAAATGGTAAATATGTATTGATTTTAAACTAAAATCTATACGTCATACCAATAAGTGTATTTTTACATTTGCGAAAATATATGCCTATTTTACATGAAGTTTTACAGTAATCCGACCTCCGACCCAAAACTAACAACTATATTTAGACATCTTTTAAATCGATAATTGTATCAGAATCAGGAATTGAGAACAGAATCAGTAATTGTATTAGAATCGAGAAAATATTGGAATCGTCCCATCACTGATATTAACACACTTGGTGAAAATATGTTGTTTTTTTTTTTGTTGTTTTTTTGTATGTGCGAAATTACAATATTGATTTTTGTATTTGTTGTTGCAAAGTATTAATGGTCTTGGTGTTATTTGAAGAATAAGTCCTGCACGTTTATCATAAACTGCCTGAAAAATTTTGTAAAGAGAACTTTGTAATAGTTACATAATTACGATCTATTTGTTTTCGCATTTGCATGTTCTCACTCACAGAGTGATACTTACTTTGTTTCGTAAAAACACAGTGGCAAGTTTTCACTTGTGGATAAGAACACTTTTACACAGGCGGCCATTTCCTGCTTGCTTAGTTGTTTCAGCAAAAATAACGAGGACATTAGCATCGTCTGGGTCAGTAATTTTGTTTGCAGGAGTTTTCTTACTTCTTGCAAATACCAATGTCAAATCATTTTCTTTCAATTTATCGATTGACATCCTTATGTGATGTTCTTTTTAATGGATCCAAGCATTGAATGTATAGACAATCGCAAAGGAAATGACAACTTCAACACAAACTTTCCAGGTGCAAAAAAACAAGACAAAACAAGTTAATTTCTTCATTTACCACATTTGTTGCCGACACGTATTTAACACCAGTATGTTCTCTCTGACTGCCACATCAGCTTGGCGGTCAAGACACGACACCAGACACGGACGGAGGTCAAGACACGACACCAGACACGGCCGGCGGTCAGGGCACGACACCAGACACGGCCGGCGGTCAGGGCACGACACCAGACACGGCCGGTGGTCAATGAAAAAAGTCAAAAGGAAGAGCCGTCACACGTTTGCCGAGTGTAACTTCTCACTGTCTTTTCTTTTTTCCTTCCAATCTCCATCCCTATATATGCATTAGAGTCCGTGACGTCACACGACACCCAAAAATGCTGACATTACTATGTTACATGGAGGATGTAGTCAAGAGATTATAAACAGAAAGGGAGTTAACATTCTAAAGAACACCAACAGTGACCTAACAAAAAGAAAACTAAATTGGCCTCTCCATCAGATCTGTTAGATAGTGAAGAACGACTCCTGAAGAGAAGTGGTCCTAAAGGGAGGGGGAGCCTTAAAGTGGAAGGCGAGAACTCGCATGAAGGTTTTTTCTTTTTTAAGGGAGAAGTTTTTTGTTTTTTTCTCAGCTCCTAGATATCAACGAGAACAGACTTGGGACACGGTGGTTTCCCTGCCAGCTGGCAGAGGAGCTGGAACGATCGGCACAGATGGCTAAAAGTCGGTCTGTTTACATATGTTATTGAACAGATGGCTAACTCCACCTATTTCTTCTTCCAATTCACTCCTTAAGAAAAAAAAAAGAAAAAAAGAAAGAAAGAAAAAAGCACGCACACACAAACCCACTTCTGTTTTCTTAGTTCTGTTTTAATACAACTTATAAAACCAAACCAACGTTCACAAAGTTTTCTATCAATAGCTGATTCTAACAGCACAAGCATTAACAATAGTCTGGGTTATCATAGAAGATGCACAGGTATATAATGCTTACAAATTTGTGGCAGTAAGGAGTATCCTATAAGGTGATTACACCATGGATTGTGTTCTGCTGTACAAGATTCTTAATCTGGAAAACCATATGCCAGAAGTATTTTCTTCATCTTCCCTTCATATACAGAATCGACAGATTTTGAAAAATGAACAATAAAACGACCTTCAGATTTCTTTCTCCTGATGTCAAAAGTTTACAAAAAAAAAAAAAAAAAAAAAAAAAAGAAAAAAAAGACTTTGGTACTATCAACTAGAATTGAAACCAAAACATTTAACGCCCCAGCCACGTTCCCTACAGTTTTAATATTAAACGGTCTGAAGAAAGGAATTTAATTTGAGCATGCGCAGAAAGAAATAAAAATATGTCCGCCAATTGAAATGAACATTTTTGCATTTCAACTTGCTGATAAATGTCTGTATACGTTATTTATCCATCCAAACATAAATTTTACTTGTTATAAACCATCTTTGGTGTATGATTACTATTTCTTGTTAATTTCAGTGTCACGTGACCAGTAGTTCAAGAGTTTATCGGTTAAATATTTACAGGCACGTACACACATGTTTTATTTATATAAATTGACACATAGTTGGCAAATTTTTTGGCAATGCTAAATAAGATTCATGTTATTAGTGCATCATATTTCATGGCATATCAACCCTTTTCAAGTTATTTAATGCTGAATTCAGTAACTTTTTGGGAAAAGTATTTATACTTCAATTTCTTTATATCTTCAAATATTTATCCATGATGTATTATTTGGTTGTTTTATAGCATGCCCCCCCCTTTTTGTTATTATTTAATGTTGAATCCAACGATTTTGGAAAAAGTTTTTATGCTTCAAGTTCTTTATGTCTGTAAATATTTAGTCATCGTGTTTGGTTTGCTTTTTTTTATATAGGGGAATTGTTTTACTTCTTGAATTTGCAGAACATGATTGAGTTTTTTTTTGTTTTTTTTACAACTATGGATGGGATTACGTAAGAGTTAATCAATAGCATATGTATAAATATTACTTTAATCTAACACAAAGTTAGACTGTCGGATTTTCAAAGTCAGACCCAAATAGCATTTAAGATGACTTTCTAATTACCAATTTTCATTTGTTATTATTATACTTTCTTATTGGTAACATAATAACCTAAATAGAATATACTTTCAATTATGAGAGAATGCCTTGGTACTGTTAAGTCCAAGAGAGCAAAGCTAAAAAGTGAGGTGACAGAGGCTAAGTAGTTAATACAGAACAACCTGGGTGTGCCAAGTTCAAATCCAGTTCGTTCCACAGAAACACTTTCACTTAGGACGTTGGCAACCTTCATGTTATCCCTCCTGTAAGTACCTAATGTCTTTCTAGAAAGAATTCTAACTAGAAAGATATAGTAGAAACCAATGACAACAATAGAATCATACGATTCATACGAAATGAAAACAGTATTTAAAAAGCAATAATATATACATACATACATACATACATACATACATACATACATACATACATATATAGTAATGCAAAATCTTAAGCTTTCTTGCCATGGCTACCAATCTGATAATAAAATTAGATATGATACTTAATCAAAATTATGTTAAAAATAATAACACTTTTGTCGTAAATTGTCTATCAGTAAATCAATTGTTATATGTAAACTGTAAATTGGTATATAATAAACTAGCATTTCAGCCTGGCGTTGCCCGGGTGTTTGGAGGTGTATGCTGAGCAAAAACAAAAAAAAAAAGAGTTAATTTTTTTAACTTTGACCCCTATTATGACCCCTTGAAATTTATTGTTTTGGGCTCAAATCGAGTTATTAAGTTAGATCCATGTCCAAGGAACCTATATCTCAAATTTCAAGTGTTTAGAACTCAAATTGGCAGAGGAGTTTGGTAGAGTTTTCAAAGGTCAAATCGTTGAACTTTGACCCCTTAATATCGAAATTTCTGTCCGAAAACCGATCACATAGATTTTCCCAAATCTTAGTACCCTATATATCAAATTTCGAGTCTGTAGACTGAAAATTAACAGAGTTATTGTGAAGGAAAATGTACACAGACAGACAGACACGTTCACTTTTATAAATATATAGATAGATTGCATTGGTCCAGACTTTTGCACCAAACTATATACATATACACACGTGTGTGTGTGTGTGTGTGTGTGTGTGTGTGTGTGTGTGTGTGTGTGTGTATTTCGTCAAAACCTCTGGGCTTGATGAAGGGGGAGACTTGCTGCTATGGTTTCAAATTATCTGAAATAATAGCAAGGGGAGACTTGATTCCAAATATTTCTCATGTTGTATCTCTCCTCTTTTGGAAATAAGGTACGATTATGAATATCTCCAGTATCAAATAATCCTTATACACTGAAATTTACTTTATGTATGAAAACCAAAGAGGGGAGATATAACATATAAGAAATATTTGGAATCAAGTCTCCACTTGCTGTTATTTCAGATCATTTGGAACCATAGCAGCAAGTTTTAGTCTCCCCTCCATCAAGGCCTGAGGTTTTGGAGAAATATCAAATATTTTGTAATTCATATGCGAAACTAGAAAAACAAATGAATATTGATTGAAACATTTTATGGCTGTAAAAAGTGCCAAAAATGGGCTCTGGATGATTCCTTAATGTGCGACTTTAAGGGCAAATGCCACATAGCCCACTACACTGTTTAGGTCATTACCTTTCCAATGAGCCTTCATTTGTTAATTCTGATCAGTAGTCGCTGAGATTTGGAACATAAAATTGCCAGAAAAGGTGGTATATCTATATATGATTCCATGAACAAAGCTTCTTTCTCAGAAGTGCACGACTGTGCAACTCTCTCCCGTTTGCCTGTTTCCCACCTGACTACAACTTGGATATCTTCAAATCCAACATAAACTCCTGACAAACCGCCCCCTTAAGTAAGACACTATCAAATCTCCAATACTAATGATTACTACAATACTATCTCATTGATTACTGTACATGCAATAACCCTTATCCCCGAATGGCCTCCGGGCCTTGATAAGTGGTGACCCCCATGTAAAAGAAAAATATGAATATATCTATACTAGTAGCCAAATTAAATATAAAAATACTCATATCTTTGGCTGTATGGGACGAAACTACATGACAATTTGCAAGCTTTTTGAAAATTATAATACTATTCTATGGTTAATATTTTATGACAATTAGTAAAAAAAGAACCTATATGTTCAAACCAATAAAACATGTCCAAATTTGCCTACATATATATATTAAGTTTTCAGTAAAATAATTTTCCGGTTGAACATTTTTCTGTTGAGGCAGAAATCTTTTTCCAAGAAAATATTGAATAGTTTCTGAGGTGTCGGTCAGAATATAACTATCCAACCTTCAAAACGATTACAAAACCATACAGACATTTTTATTTATTTTTATTTTAAATACAAATGTTTTTCATTGAGGACATTCGTTGAATGGAGAGAAATGATATGAGAATGATACAATGAATGTGTAATACGAGTCTTAAAGATAACATTAAAGGAAGATTAAATCTGGATAGTATGCAGAGATATATGCAGAACAGGAGACTTTGATGGTATGGCTACATTGAAAGAATGGATGACAATTCCTAGGTAAGTAGATGCAAGACAATTGAGATAGTAGAGATTGCCCACAGAGAAAGGCAAAGAAATCTCTGAACGTATATACCATTCACTGGACAAAGCGGGAGAGGGCAGAGCGGTAGCTCTAGATATATCTAAGGCTTTTGACAGGGTATGGCATGAGGGTCTCCTCAGGAAAATTAAATCATATGGTATCACTGGTAGAATACTTAACATAATTAAATCCTTCTTAGATAAGAGAAAAATCCAGGTTGCCCTCGACGGTTGTACATCTAAACAGTGTGATATAAATGCGAGAGTGCCTCAGGGGTCTATCCTTGGACCTCTATTGTTCCTAATATTTATTAATGACCTCCGACAAAACTGCCTCAAAGATGGGTATATATGCTGATGACACCACACTCTATAACGGGCATGACAGGAAAACAAATGAACACATATCTAAAGAAATGGCAAAAACACGAGAGGATGACCTCCAATCTGTAGTGGAATAGGGATATAAATGGATGGTCACATTCAATGCTGCCAAGACTAAATTGGTTTCCTTCAATAATTACAAGAAACCTTCTCTGCCACTAATAGCAATGGCCAGTGACTCCCTGTCTGAGAGTACATCTTTCAAACTCCTTGGCTTAACGTTCACAGGAAACATGAGTTGGAACAATTATATTGAAAACATTGCCAAGGCCACTGCGAAAAAGGTAGGCTCTCTCTACCGTGCTAGAAAACTACTGACACCTGAAAGTATCCTGTACCTCTATAAGGCCACCATTCGCCCATGTATGGAGCATTGTTGTCACATTTGGGCTGGTGCATCTGCTACTAGTCTCTCACTCCTAGACAAGGTTCAAAAGAGAGTCGCCAATCTGATAGGCCCTGAACTGGCATCCAAGCTCCAACTTCTGTCCCATCGATGAAACGTTGCATCCCTCTGCCTGTTCTACAAGTATTTTAATGGTGAATGCTCTGACAAACTGCAGACACTTGTGCCCCCACGACGTAGACATCCTTGACAAACCCGACAGACAGCTAAATCCCACCCTCACACAGTAGAGATCCCTAGATGTAAAAGATCTTTCTACTCCAGTAGTTTCTTCCCCAGAACCGCTAGACTCTGGAATTCCATTCCATGTCCCTGCTTCCCCAACAGTACTGACATGCAGAAGTTCAAGTGTAATGTGAACCGACATCTTGCTGCCCAAATCCCAACATAGTGCCCCAGTAGTTGCTGCCCCTGATAGTAGCCCCCTACACCAAGTGGCAATGTGCCTTGTTTGGGGTGAAAATGTAATAAAAAAAAAATTAAAAAAAAAGGACAACATTGGGAGATAAATATGGACTTTAGAGAAAGTGAGATAAATAAAAACCTTGTTAGAGATCGGTTAGTTTGCAAGTCAAATTCTAAAAGCTGCCCATTCAAGCCGAATATATTGATGTTTCCACTTTCACGTTGACCATTTTAACAAGTTCTTAATGGCATTAAATCCTGGTCAACACCACATTAATAATAACAAATAAAATACTACTACTACTTTTGCACTCATACCGAACACGTTAACTTTCAGCAGTCTTAGACATTGCCATGTTTTTCTTCTTGCGGTGAGCAGTCCCTGCTTAGTGGTTTGGTCACACGAGGATCAATCAGTCTCCAAAGCATACTAATTTCGATCAAACTATTAGAGGATGACTTTCAGACCCTTTGGCATTTGCAGGTTGGACAGAGAGCTTCCTGACAACAGTAAAGAAAGACTCTCTCTTTGTGTTGCCTCCTTCATATAGACGCCGAGCAAAGCTATCTTCATATGAGATGATTCAAGACTTTCGGTAATCAACCGAACATTATTACTTTCTTCTATGGCACCGTCTTATTTTTTGGGCAACCTACATTTTTATTTTTCCTTTCACTTGAAGACCCTTTTGATAGAAAATATTTGAAGAGTTGATCTTACAAAGACCGAACCCCTAGAAACTATCAACATTTGGCAAGACTCCAAAAGTACTTACAATTAATAATTAACAGATTAAAATAGTTAAAGGAATGATTAAATGGGGATGATCCACGGCCATCATAAATAGAAAGCCGTTCCACTGAAGTCACGTGACCTGCTGACGTTGCAGAATAAAGTACAATGACCACTGTGATTATCGACTATTACAAGGATAGTCATTTTTTGTTTCAATTCTCAAAGTCATTGCCGAAGGATTCATAAAACTGGTCCAAAACTGACTGTATTTTTTCCCCCGGAAAAAATTAATTATTTTACATTTGGACACTTGCAATTAAAAGGGAGTATTTCTTTGCAGGGGAAATACCATGAACTTTTTTATTTGTCAAAGTGTAATTAATTATTAATTTAAAAATGCACCAGTTTTTAAATAATTTTCAAATAATTTTTCTTTTCACATCCTTTTTCTTTATCATACAGCAAAACTTTAACTGTATATTTTATAAGGCTCTAAAATTGTTCATAATCAAAATAACTGAATTTTAAATACTTTAAAATCCAGGAAACAATGCACAATGTTTATTTTTAATGAAAAAACAATGCACAATGTTTATTTTTAATGAAAAAACAATGCACAACTTTTCTATTTGAATGAATTAAATTTTTTTTAAATATTAAAGTTATTTAAGTATAAATCATGTTCCTTATTTTTCGCTTTCTCAATATTTTAAAAACTTTTAAAAAATTTTACAAAGGAGTCCCCACGTATCAAGGCTCGGAGGCCACTAGAGGATAAGGCTAAATGATTGTATAGTAGTCAATGGGACAACATTTTAGTGATCGTTAGTAGTTAAAATTTGGTAAATTGGAGTGCTTAAGGGAACGACTCATCAAGAACATCAAGAACTTCTTCATGTTGGACTTGAAGACGACCATATTGCAATCAGTTGGGAAGCAGGAAAACAGAACAAAGTTCCACAGGCGTGCAGTTCCAAGAAAGAAGCTTTGTTTATGGGACTACGTTTAGGTTGAGGCACAGATAAAGAGTGGGGGAAATTATTGATAGTGGTTTCAGATAGACAAGTGTTTTTCATGAAAGGCCAGGAGGGATCA